>NC_136660.1:34364043-34931163 GCF_903797595.1 Erithacus rubecula | reverse complement strand
CACCGACCCCTCCAGCACCGCCCCTCCAGCACCGCCCCTCCAGCACCGCCCCCTCCACACCGCCCCTCCAGCACCGCCCCCTCCAGAACCGCCCCTCCAGCATGACCCCTCCAGCACCGCCCCTCCAGCACCGCCCCCTCCAGCACCGCCCCTCCAGCACCGCCCCCTCCAGCACCGCCCCTCCAGCACCGCCCCCTCCAGCACCGCCCCTCCAGCACCGCCCCCTCCAGCACCGCCCCTCCAGCACCGCCCCTCCAGCATGACCCCTCCAGCACCGCCTCTCCAGCATGACCCCTCCAGCACCGCCCCTCCAGCACCGCCCCTCAGCACCGCCCTCCAGCATGACCCCTCCAGCACCGCCCCTCCAGCACCGCCCCTCCAGCACCGCCCCCCCAGCCCCGCCCCTCCAGCACCGCCCCTCCAGCACCGCCCCTCCAGCACCGCCCCTCCAGCACTGCCCCCTCCAGAACCGCCCCTCCAGCACCGCCCCCTCCAGCATGACCCCTCCAGCCGCCCCTCCAGCACCGCCCCTCCAGCACCGCCCCTCCAGCACCGCCCCTCCAGCACCGCCCCTCCAGCACCGCCCCTCCAGCACCGCCCCCTCCAGCACCGCCTCTCCAGCACCGCCCCTCCAGACCGCCCCTCCAGCACCGCCCTCCAGCACCGCCCCTCCAGCACCGCCTCTCCAGCACCGCCCCCTCCAGCACCGCCCCTCCAGCATGACCCCTCCAGCACCGCCCCCTCCGCACCGCCCCTCCAGCATGACCCCTCCAGCACCGCCCCTCCAGCACCGCCCCTCCAGCACCGCCCCTCCAGCATGACCCTCCAGCACCGCCCCTCCAGCACCGCCCCTCCAGCACCGCCCCCAGCACCGCCTCTCAGCACCGCCCCTCCAGCATGACCCCTCCAGCCGCCCCTCAGCACCGCCCCTCCAGCACCGCCCCTCCAGCACCGCCCCCTCAGCACCGCCCCTCAGCACCGCCTCTCCAGCACCGCCCCTCCAGCATGACCCCTCCAGCACCGCCCCTCAGCACCGCCCCTCCAGCACCGCCCCTCCAGCACCGCCCCCTCCAGCACCGCCCCCTCCAGCACCGCCCCTCCAGCATGACCCCTCCAGCACCGCCCCTCCAGCACCGCCCCCTCCAGCACCGCCCCTCCAGCACCGCCTCTCCAGCACCGCCCCCCAGCATGACCCCTCCAGCACCGCCCCTCCCGCACGCCCCCTCCAGCACCGCCCCCCAGCACCGCCCCCTCCAGCACCGCCCCCTCCAGCACCGCCCCCTCCAGCACCGCCTCTCCAGCACCGCCCCTCCAGCACGCCCCTCAGCACCGCCTCCAGCACCGCCCCTCCAGCACAGCCCCCTCCAGCACCGACCCCTCCAGCACCGCCCCTCCAGCACCGCCCCCCAGCACCGCCCCTCCAGCACCGCCCCTCCAGCATGACCCCTCCAGCACCGCCCCCTTCAGCACCGCCCCCTCCAGCACCGCCCCTCCAGCACCGCCCCTCAGCACGGCCCCTCCTGCACGCAATGGCCGCTCCCGGGGAAGAGCCTCCGCACTGCAAGATAGGCCCTGCTGGTAAAAGTTGTCGAGCTGCAGCTGTAAATGATTCAGCAGTATACAGAGCTGCTGGCCCTGCAATGGGTTTCATTATAAATACTCAAGGGCCCCAGGGACGCAAGGAAAGTGGTCTCCTCTTTAAAGCAAGAGTACTGGGTTTAAATGTAATTTACCCCGCATCAATTCTTCATTCACCATTCACAGTTTTAAGCGGCACTTCAGCAATGTTTTCTTCGTGCTCAGGAGTTTGGATACAAAAAAGACCCTCATATTAATCACAAAGTTTCTTTACCTCTGTAGTTGTCTTAAACACGTGCTTGTAAGAATGTTTAAGAACACTAACACTGCTTTGTAAAGTAGTATCATGCAACATATACCACTAAAATGTTTCACATTTTGACTAGGCACAATTTTGTCTCTGGCACTAAATGCACCTTATAAAACACTCCATATACTCACACCTTCTTTAACCTATAATTTAAAAGATCTTTAGAAATCACAACTGACTTACAAAGTTACAGAGATGAAGTATACGGTTTTTGCCACAAGTATCTAGACAGATCAATGTACTACCACACCACCCCGAGGCTGTGCTGCTCTGTCTTTAGTATTGCTACACTCGGGGCAGTGCAGCTCCAACTGTGACATGGACACCCAACACCGCAAACACCGTGACTCTGAAATGCGAAAAGCGCATGAGCGACAATGACTTCCAGAGGGAATATGGCACCCACCAGCAGAGGTCCAACAGTGCCATGATAGTGCAGGTGCTCTACAGCAGCTCCAGAAAATGGTGACTGCTGCAGCCATCAGGGGAGATGTGGATAACAGCTATCAAAACCAGAATGATGGATGAGCAAGAAGACAAACTTTAAGACAAAAGACTATTACGGACATGGGAATTCAATCCCCAGAGCCAACTGTGTCAAAAGGGAACTCACAAAACTGGAAATGAAGGTGCCACCCAGCTCAGCACCGTGAGAGATGACCACTCAGAAACATCTACAATATGACAGATGCCAGACAGATCCACACCTTAAACTGGAATTACAAGACAAGAAAGGCTCGGCAGGCACAATGCTGATCTGGCAATGCATAGAGACTCGTGGGTAACACCGTGCTGAGAACTAACTTGCTCCCTTAACCTTCTCCAAGGGAACTGCTCCTTAACAGCTCTCTCCTCTAGAGTGACTTTAAACCCCCTCCTTGCAATTCCCAACGTTGCTCCCTCCCTCCAGAGACCTCCCCCTTCAGCAACCTTCCCTCACCTTCACTTTGGAGGAACAAGGCTCTGAATCCATCTTCCTTGCTACTCTCCAGCAAGCCAACACAGGCGAGTCAGTACCACCGCCCTGCTCTGAGAGCCACCTGCTGCCTGTGCACCCGGGGCTGAGTGCATGCACTGCCCGTGGTTGCGACAGCACCGTGGCCCTCAAGACCAGTCAAAGCCCCCCTCGTAGCCTCTGCGTTGCATCCCCTCCCTGTACCGATCTGAGCTCCCCTGTGGTGCCACTTTCAGCAAATGGGAGCCATCCACACCTAGTGAGGCCTCACTTGCCTCACCCATGTCCACCAGCCCTTGGCATCTGCACAGAGGGAGATGCATCCCACGCCCCATCATGATGCCCCTGTGACCGAGAAAGGGGTGCAACAGCACTGCATCCCAAGCACAGCATGTCCACCACCTATGGCAGGACAGCAGTGGTGAGCAGTGGGCAGGAAGGGAAACGGCAGAACGAGAGAGCGGTAGCACAGCAGGACCCGCCGGCAGCACCGACCCGAGGGCTCCTGCAGCCAGCAGGGAGCTCTGGCCGCCAGCCGTGCGGTGGGGCTGCCGCACAGCACGGCGAGCATCAGTGCAGGTGGAGAGCTTCAATCTCGACAAGCCATCACCCAAGTGCTCTTGGAGTAACTTTTATATAAAACCAAAGAAAAATAAATCTTTGATACAAGTAAGTAACAAAATTAATGTAGTAAACAATTATTTATCTACAATAGTCAACAATACAAAGAAGTAGATATAAAAGGTCTCTTGGTCAAAAGCTTACTATACATTTGGAACATCTGCCCCCCAATCTCAAGAATGATCAAATGCCAAGAAATTAAGCATAAAGCTTTCTGGCCCTCAAAAGATGCCATGATCCTTAGACAGAAGGAAATAAACCCCTCAAATACAAAACTACTGAGTCTGTTCTCCAGAACAGATATTTGAATAAAACAAAACTAAGGAAAAAAAAAAAGATTAAGCTCCATCTACCATCAAACATATTTGCTACAGGGAGAACTGGGATAAAAAAGGAATGTAGTCAATACTGAAATCCTTCCTTATGTTACCTGTATGATTTCAAAAAAATCTGTCTTTGGGAGAAGTGAAGTCAGTTTGCAGATTCGGTCTAAGGAAACTGAAAAGGTGGGGAATTTCTCACTGATGGGATCATTTTGAATTCATTCTACTGCAAAATGACCAAGGATATGTTTCTGAAGATGAAAAACTAACTCCTTCACCAGAGATTATCCTGAAGCCTGAACATCTTCAGGAAATAATAATACCCCTGAGTTGTCTCCCCAGTGTTTTTAGTTGGCATTTCTCTGAGGGAGAGGGAGGCTTTCATGAAGATACTTCATGCTCCCATGCTCTGAAAAGTCAGAAACAACATGATTGTTCCCCCTCAGCAACCACTTCGTAGTTAAGAGTCCTTCAATTCCTACTGGTCCACGTGCATGGATACGTGAAGTACTAATTCCCACTTCAGCACCTGTAGGAAACACCCAAGATAAAGACAGTTAATCTTCTGATGATGTTCACATAATACTAAATGTTTTTGCACCTCTAAGTAAAAAAGTTGCCTGCCTTTCAGAGACTTGCAAATCTCTGCTCCTCTACAAATAACAGTTCCATTTGAAGAGATTAACTATTAATTATAAATTGTAATGTTTATACTTCTGGCTGCTACAGTTACTTTCAGAAAGAAAGATGCAAGAGAGAGGGAGGTATCTCTTACATTGCTTTTAGAGTGATCTCAGAGCATAATCTTTAAAAAAAGAAAAAAACTAAACTAGTAAAGATTATGATCTTATGTCCTTTTTCATCACATTAAAGAGATTTTGGAAGACAACTGGAATTTTTTAGTCACACTGCTCAAGCTGACAAAGTAATAACGTTTAGTGGAGACTTCTGATTTCTACCTCATCAAGGAGTGTTTCCCTTGCCTTCCACAATTCACAGTAGGTGCACCTGTTTATTTAATCAGTTGATACTCAGTTTGGTTCCTGCCCTCCATTCCTTAACTCTGCACACTGGACAGTATTTCAATCTGCCCAGCAGGACTAAAACATCACATTCTTTAGAGCATCATTAGAAAGAGAAACGAAAGAAAATATGTTCTGCAGTTTCACATCCTATATTGCATTGTTCTATCACTATACGCATGCAGCATACTTTACTGCAATTGAATAGAGCTTCAAAGGCTTCAACTTTTCATACAGGTACCTTTCCTGAAAGCCTTTTATTAGACAGTAAGGTAAGAGAATAATCCCGTCTTTCAGGGTTCATACTGCCACATTTTTCACACAACAGAAAATTCTGCAATCACAACCTTGCAGTATCTTCCCTCTTACCAAGTCCAAACCTATAGCCATCAGAGAATCGGGTACTGGCATTCCAGAAAACACAAGCACTGTCCACGTGCTGGAGGAAGAACTCTGCTGTTTTCTCTGCAAAAGAGGCAGAGACAACAATAAAATCCATTACATACAGACAGATCAAGTGTTCCAATAAAAACAGCATAAAACAGTGAACATATGTAACAATACAACTTTCAGACCTTATCAGACAGTATTTCAACAGCCTGGGCTAAGCCACGCTCATTTTTACCTTCCTCCTAGTATACTTACCAACTAGATACAATTGCAAATCCTAGAAGAAGCTCACAAAGATTAGAAAAAGCAAAAAGATGTCTAATTCCAACTCTATTGTTTCGTCAAAGAGAGATTTAGTTGCATGACTGACAAGAAAGAACAGCTGCCCCACACAGCGTTTGTCATTCAAATTGAGACACTTAAGCTACAGTCAGCTCTCCATTAGTCTCAAACATGGAATTATTCCAAATACTGAGGAATCCTAAACTCAATTCCTATTGCAGGTAATATTTGAGAACTATGATGTAGAAATGCCACATGCAAGAGTGTGAACTTGGAGGTCAGTAGCCCTTAGCAACAAGACAGACTTTCAAGAGCAACTCTATTTCCAGTATAAATCCAGTATAGTTCACCAGGTCCTGTGGCAGTGGTTATGGTATCGAATGCATGCCTTTTAGTGACATGCATTTAAGCTCAGCAAAAAGTATAGAAACAGAAGCCTACTTGACTCACACTGGCCAGCCACAGATCAACATGACCTTAACTGCAGCTGATTCTCAGAAGTTCTCAGCTTGGTTTGGTTGGAGAGTCAACTGTTGTCTTGGCACAGCTCCAGTAAGGTTTTTGAACTGGTACAGACCCAAGAGAAAAACTACTACAATGTTGCACTAACACCAGGAATTAACAGCCAAACCAAAACAGCAGCTTGAAGAAGGAGCCTGGTCACTAACCATTCTCTGTGATAATAACATCCGTATGGGAACTTCCATATTTGTGGATATGTTCAACAGCCTCTTGAACACTGTCTACCACCTCAATGCAGCACTCCAGGTCCCCATACTCTGTGCGCAGAGATTTCACTTCCGAAGGACTGAATGTCAAGTACGATGCGAACTTTGGGCCAGCATGAATCTTCACCTGCAACACCAGAAACAATTTCTTTGTGGCTACTGACCATACCAGAG
Organism: Erithacus rubecula; assembly: GCF_903797595.1. Classification (NCBI taxonomy): domain Eukaryota; kingdom Metazoa; phylum Chordata; class Aves; order Passeriformes; family Muscicapidae; genus Erithacus; species Erithacus rubecula. The sequence continues at coordinate 34,924,780 of NC_136660.1, read as the reverse complement.
CCTTTCAGATGAAAATGTAGCTTCTTGTACTCAATATGGGATGGATAGCAGTCCCGGTGGTGCTGTGTTTTGAACTTCTGACTAAAACAGTGTTAAAAACACACCAATGTTTTGGCTGCTGCTCAACAGAGCTTGCACAGCATAAAGGTTGTCTCGTCCCCCCTGCTCCATCTCTGTGCCCCTAGCAAGAAGACTGGGAGTGTGCAGGAAGTTGGGAGGGGACACAGTTGACCAGAACTGACCAAAGGGGTGTTCCATGCCATATAATGTCATGTGCAGCAATACAAACTGAGGGGAGAGGGTTTTTGAAGAAGGTAGCCATTGCTCAAGAGATTGGCTGGGCATTGGCTGTTTTGTGGCAGACAGCAAGTAATTAGCTTTGCCTTGTGGGTGTTTTGAGGGCCTAGTGGGTTTTTAGTTCTGAGGTTTACTTTTTTACTGGGTTGTTTCTTCCTCTTTGTCCCCTTTCTTCTTCCTCTTTCCTTCACTTATCAAGCTGTCTTTCAATTGCCAAGGTTCCTTGCTTTTACTCTAATTTTCTCCTCCTGTCCCAGTTGGAACAGGGGAGAGTAAGCAGGCAGCTGGATGGTGCTTCACTAATGAGTGGAGTTAATCCACAACATGCAGGCAGTGCAAGAAAAATACACCTATACTTTGGGAAACTTGGCACATAGGTGAATTAGCTACAAGATACAATAACTGACATGCTAAGATGGCTACCTACCATGACAAGATCCTAATTCAGGATTCACTTAAAATTATTTAAAGCAATTGCATTGCTTAGTCACCAGGCAGAAAAGGCCAGTACAGTCCTAGCCAGTACTGCTACGAAAACAGCTTGTGCCAGCCTTTAAGACAGCAACTGCAATGCAGAGAATAATGAAAGGAATGCTTCCAAGTTTGCACCTAGAGAAGTCTTAAGATCTTGGATGAGTTTTATCCTTTTACTTTATAAATTGATACCAGCCCTCTCAGAAGCACATCTCAGACACAAAGGAGTTACTGGGTCCAAAACAAAAAAAAAAAACTCACACAGGTATTTTTCATTTCTTATAAAGATTTTAACACATTATCAACCTCTGCCAAAACACCTAAACAATGAGAGATAATTTTGAACAGATACAGCACAGAAATTTGATGCAAATTAAACACAAATTTTGACAAGATAAGCATAAATGGGAAATAAGGCATAAGTCTACTAAATGTGAAGGCTTTTCAGACGATACCTGAAAACCAGCATTTTCTTATACAACTACAAATTACTTTAATTGCATAATCCTGCCCAATATTTGCATGTTTCCTGTTGTCAGGTCAGATTAGACAGAGGTAATATCGTCCCCACTGTATAAAGAGATGGGTTAGGATTAGAGATAGAAATGCACTAGTACTCATATTCCTTTCACCTAAAATACAAACATCTAGCCTGCACTCTACCCTTCCCAAGAAACAACTAAATAAGACATTAGAAAGCCCCAAACATTGAGAACTGGCTCCTTGACTACTCAGCAGCTTCTTTTACTATAACCCTTTTAACATCATCAAAACGTATGACCTCTCTATCCTGCATTAATCACTGCCTGCGCACTCTATTTGTCAAATACGTAGCACTGTGTGAAAACCCTTGATTCACGTGCAGTTCACTTCTTCCTGATACATCTCTGCTACCTTTACTGAAAAAACATTGCTTGTGTCTAGACAACTAATTAGTACACTGGCCTTTTGATAAGCTTTGACAAATGAGGAGGGAAAATGGGTGGGAATAAGGGGCATGCAAGAGAAAATTTTTAAAACACATGTATGAAGCAAATGCAGAAAGGATATAAAAGGGAATTCACTTGGGTAAGAAGCTAAATGAATAGATTCAGAAAGATGAGGCTTTGCATCTGGCTGAATTTGAAAGGGTAGAGAAAGGGTTGTGTATATGCTTTTATGGCAGAAGATCATTTTTGTTATATACAAGGAAGTATATAGCAAAGATACCCAGCCTGTAGCTGTTACTGAATAAGATGCTTCCAGATCATTTCTACAGGAACACTTGATGCTGTGTGGAGAAGCAAAGTTCACTGACATGTACAAAGACATATTTGGGTAACGAAAAAATTATGCTGTGTGAACAGGGCTACATCACCCAGACCAAATGCTTCTAAAATTTTTGAAATAAAAACAGACAAAAACCACAAAACAAAACACAAGTATGAGGGACTAACCTGTTCTACTCTCAACATGTCTATGATCTGATCGAACAACGGGGTTCTCAGCAAGTCTCGATGAATTAAGAGAGTTTCCAGAGCATTACAGGCAGCAGGATATTCACACTTTGAGTCTCTGACTGAGGTTTAAGAGTAGATAATTGGTTATATAACATTTACAACAAAGATTTTGGATATTATATAAATTATAAATTACCATAACTACATCGCATACTCCAAAGTTCAATTATACCCATGAGATTCAAGTCGCCCTCCCACAGCTTACTTATTCGTGTGACCTTCTCAACACTGGCATCCGTGTCAACATAGACATGACAGATCCCTTCACTGTGTCCCATCACTGGGATTCCCTTAGCAGCTTTTTGGATGTTTCTGACTAACTGTGATGAACCACGTGGAATGATGAGATCTATCAGCTTATCCAAACGGCAGAGATCTTCTACTTCCTCTCTTGTGTTCACCTGGGGTAGTTGCAATACAAAGGGTACACAGTTTGAACTCTCAAGTTTTGCCCACACTTTTTATACATACTATAGCAAAGAAAAAGTTTATTTAACTCTATGCACTTACCAGTTGCACTGCATCTCTGACTCCATGAATAGAGAGTGCTTCTTGTGTCAGACGATGAAGGATTTGATTGCTATGTGTTGCCTCTTTCCCTCCCTTAAGTAGTAAGCCATTTCCACTGGCTATGGCCAAAGCAGACACCTGTCAAAGGAGTTTATTAAAATAAACCCTTAAATGTAACCTGGGTCTTCTGTCAGAATAACACCCAATAACAGAAAATAAAAGCAGGATTTTAAAAATTTACTCAATATTAATCTACAGTTTTCTTTTCATGACTCCAAAAAACCATTACAAGTAGCAGCACATTTAACTCCAGAAATTAAATGTGCTAGTTTCAGGAGCAAACTTGAGTTTTCAGAGTACTACTGCCACGGGAAGACTACAGTGAACAAGTCAGAGGAAACTATGGACATAGGGCTTCATATTAATTGGATCCCTGTGTGTGCAATTACTCCAAGGAGAATAATTTTAGGAGCAAGGACTCTTGTCCATAACCATTCCAGCAGAGAATGTGTTCTTTCTATAGGAAGGAAAAACATTTTCATCATGCTGTCTAAAACAGCAATCATAAATAGGTAATACTTGCTCTAAGTGTGGAGAAAAAAAATTTTTGAGACAATAGGCCCAGCACCATCTTTGCTTCCATGTTTATCACCAGAAGAAACCAATAGATACTGCTGCCCTTCTGTTTAAGGTGTCAGATTTCACCATTTAAGTCCAGCAATGCAAGAGGTTTTGCTCTTTTCTACCTCGGAGTATGTCAGACACAATAAAGCTCTTTTTCTAAACCTATTTTACTTTTGTATCCTTTTTTGTATTCATCATCCCAACTTCATTCACAATGGCCTCACAATTTTTCCACCTATTTAAAAAAAAGTTTAAAAGCATGCACTCCTTTAGAAAACAAAATTGCCTCCTCTCCAAAACCTCTAGAATAAATAAACTTAGTATTTTAAGTTATTTTGCTGTATTACTATCTTCTCGGAAAGACTATACATATCATTATCACCACCTGTATATATCATCATCAAACCTACACTCATTGGAGTACCTGCTGTATGTTATTGAGATGTCGATGCCAAAATTAGCCAGGCTCACACCTAACAAGAACTTAGCTTGGTGGCACATTCTAGATTCTGGTTCATTAAATAACCAGCCAGATAATCTTTCCCCTTCTAGTATCAAACGGGTAATAATAATCACAATGCTTGGTATTCTACCTCATTTGAAAATAATAGTGAAAAATAAGAAACACTTCAGATAAACACAATGAAGTATAACCGTCTGGGAAGTCTGCCTTACATAACTATTGTATGTCTTTTTAAGTTATATAACTAGACATTAAAAAGCCATTTGATTGCATTTCAAAAGTACATTCTAAGTATCTGCCCCTCCAGATCAGTATCACAAAGGAAAACTAAACAATTAAGCTTATTTAAGTAATGAGGTGTACGATTAAAATAAAGGTTTTGACATAGTTAGAAAAAATGAAAAGAAAAAAATACCAAAAATTAAGACACAAAAATCAAAAACTTGTGTGATTAAAAGTAGAACACAAGATAAGGGGTTTCAAAATAGTTCAGTCTCAACGACCAGTAAAACATGACTATACTTCAGAGCAACAACTGGATTTGGTGGAATCTATACAAAACAGTCTCTGAAGGATGCTTGCAATTTCACCCTGTATTAGAGGCAAACATGTTTTTCATATATGCTCACTTATTCAATCTTAACCCAACCAAGCATGAGATGCAGTAGTAAACTAAGAGGAGGGAACTGCTCCTCTCAATCAGAAACCCTCCTACTATCAGGTACAGGATGGGACAGAAATCACGCACTTCAAATGCAGAGTTATCAAAGATGACCCTCTGAAATTTCATCAGGAAGCCAGATGTGAGTATGAGGACAGGAGGTTGGCAAGAAGCAAAACAACTACCAAGTCAAGCTATCCTAAGGCTGTAAAACAAAGCAGGGAAAAAGAGGGCAGGGAAGTCAGCAGGAGTCAGTCTGCTGATAAGATGTAGCCAAGAGAAAGAGATAGATATCAGCTATGCAAGGCAAGAGATCTAGGTTGAAGTCTAGAAAGACAGATGCAAATTCAAAAAGGTACCATACTGGTTATCTGCAACAAACAGAGCTGGTAGTCAAGGGAGACTAGTACCTTTTTGTTTCACAGGAGCTTTTCTTGCAGCATACTCCTTTTCACTGTGAAATAGGGACTACTCACAAAAACCTGTCATGAAAGACAAAGCTCTCCACTGGTTGAGCCTTACATCTTCTTGAAGTGGCTGTAACCACTACTTTCTACTCAAACACCTGCTCATACACTAGAGAACTCCTCAGTCAAGCTTCTTAGATAACTAACATTAATTGTGGGAAGAAACGCTGCTAATCATGGTTTGGTTTTTTTTTTGCTTTCATTTTAAAATCTACTTCAGTTGCTCAGTAAAGTAGTTGGGAGTTAGAAAGTAAGACCAATGTTGCCCCTGCAACATTAGTTCAGCACCCATATTTTCATGCATTTGATAACAGCATTTACTTACCACACAGTGCTGAAAGGGAAGGCAGTTGCCCTTAACATACCTGCCTTGTTCCTGGCATAAGACAAATTATTAACACTGCAGAAACAAGCTCTGAAAACATCTCTGCATAAAAAATAGGGACACCAACACAATTAATTGTAGATAAATCCAAGCAAGAGTCCTTTGAAACAGTACTTTTTGTAGTCTCCTGCTTGCTCGCCAACAGAAATACCCAAGAGTGTAATCTACCTTCCTTACAAACCTGTGGAAGACAGTCAGGACGAGATTCAAAGATCACAAGAAGGACACCAATCGGCACTGTCACCTGCTCCAAGTCCAGGTCTTTTGCTATTCGAGTTCGTCGAATTACACGGCCGACGCTGTCCTGCGAGGATGCTGCAATCTGACGCAGACCAATGGCCAAGCTGTTCAGCTTCGAAGTAGACAGACTGAGGCGTTTCAACAAAGGGAGTGCTAATCTCCCTGTAAGAAAGAAAAACCTGTGCTGAGCATAGATTGGTCTTCCAATCAGACCTCAAGCAGACGTGACTTAAAGGAGTGCTGTACCTAAAGAAAATTAAGGTATTTCCCACACCCTAGCAAGTAATCTGAGATTAAAAATGCACAGCATCAAGTCTGGTAGTCAGAATAAAACCCCTCAAATATGATGACAATTTCATGCACCACATTTTCAATTAACAAGGTTTAAGAGCTTTGTACATGAAGCAACCACACAAACCACCAACATCCAGAAATATAAGGTTTGTCCTATTTCATGTACTGAATGCATGACTGAGTCTCTTATAAATTTCTACCCTTGCAGTATTTCTGGAAGGTCCAGGCAGTAATTTCGTATTTCTGTCTTACCAACAGAAACAGCAAAGCGCTGACACATGCGTAGCATTTTCTGTGCAGACTGGGCAAGAAGAACTCGAACTTTCTAGTCTGAAAATGTTCAAACAGTGAGTTAACCCAGCAATGTCCCCTCAAATACTCTAGTCAGTGGTGCATTCCACAGAGTATTACAATTCACGTATTTGCTATGCCAACACATCTCAATTCCAGCTTCTCAATGAATGCATCAGTCTAACACAGAAGAATGGGTCTCACCTGAGCCACCTAAAAAGAACTTTCCTCATTCAGAAGGGGGCAACTGATGCTTTGGAGAACATTAATTTAAGTGTAGAGATGATAGTCTTCCCTTCAGGAACCAAACATTACAGTAACCAGCCCAGAAAATACTCACTTTATGCATAACAGTAACAGAGATATTTGTTCCATTCTTTTCAGTGTTTTTTTTTTTTGTTTTTATTTTTACAATACACCACTTGGTGTTTTACACTGCCTCAGTACCTTCTCTGATAAAAGCATCTGTTTTATGCAATGAAGGAGGCTCCAGCTGTTTACACTGACAAGCTCTCAAAGTCCTGGGTTCAATAATGTGTGTTGGTCATATTGCCCAATCCCAGGTGACAGAAGTTCTAGTTCTGCTCATTTATCTTGAGGCCCAGAGACAACCAAGATGATAGTATTACTATGGAAGGATTTGAAACAGTACCTTTATTTTCAGCCTCCTCTAAGTCCTTTTTGTTTGCCAAGAGAATTTCTTCTCTCTGGTCCGTTAGTAAATCAGCAAGACGATAAATAATCTCTGCTCTCTGAAAGAGAAAACAGTTTCTGAACTGACTTCTTATTCAAAGTCCATGCTGTTTGACATCTAGTTCCTACAGTTCATTCATGCTGACCACATCCTCTCACTACCTTAACTCTCCCAATACTTGGCCAGCTGATTTTTCCAGCCTGTATCACACTGAAAAAGAAGACCGAACACTTCAGCCTTTACCTTGCTTTTAATTATCTTGCTTTCTTTGCCTAGTCTTCTTCACCAAACTCACGTCCTTCAAGAGGACCTTGTACCACATCATACCCATGCAGCTGCAGAGTAGTAATTGCCCACAGCTCCACTTTTGTACACATGTTGTATGCTAAACTCTACACTGGTATGAATGGACCAATTTATTCCAGTCAATTCTTCAGCAGCTCTGATCACAATTCACTTCTGTGTGCTACTTGATGTGATCAAAATTTTTATAAACCCCACATGAAAGCCCATATTACTTCACAGCCCCAAGGAACACAATTTTTTATTGCTTTTCTCATCTTTAAGCAAGCTACAATACAAACAATGGATTTGGCACAGAAATAACAGATTCTTGTCCCAAGGGGCCCACTTATTTATAAGTCTGTGTTGTAAAACTTGCCATGCATGCACATTATTAAAAATTTATCCATATTGTTCTGTCACCTGCTCAGGCTGTAGAGCCGCCAAGGTCCTGCCACCAGCTCGAGCCATTTCAGCCTGCTGTTCTACAGTAGGGCCTGCAAAAAAACCCAAAAATATCCTACGCTGAGAAAGTAATAGCATAGGCAGAAGTGAGCACTAGCCTGTTCATCTTCCAATTCTTTGTTCAGAACATGAAAGCTGTACAGTTTTTAACAGACAAATTCAAGTAAAATGTGGTACTCTCAGACAGAAAAGTCTGTACCTGACACAAAAATACTGTTATTGTCCCTACATAAAGAATCACCACAAAGATTCTGTCTTCATGTCACAGCAAGTGTGCAGCATGTATCAAAATGGCTTGACAAAGGACAAAAGAACAACAGAATAGCTCAGTCTCTAGGGCATAGTAGGACACTGAAAGAAAAGAGGCAAACTGAAAAGTTCAAGTATCCAGCTGACAGTCCACAGGGACGGACTTTAGCTACTCACCATATTTGTGACTCGGAATGGGATCACAAGATTAAAAGCTTTACTGCTGATACCAGCTTTATAGTGGGGCTAACCAAAAAGGCACTTGAGGACATGGACACCTAGTGCATTCAAAGATGATTTCACATATTTATACAAAAAAATCCATTAAGGATTACTATACACAAAGAAATTGACTTGGCTTGAAGTGGAAGTCAAAAGTATCACTCCAGTATCTATTCTGCTAAGGTGATAGATCATTGGTCTGATTTTATCCAACAATTATTACACAGTTCCAGCAATGCAGTGGCAGGAAAACAGTCCTACCTACCGTAACAGAAGATTGAGTCGTAAAAGAAATTAATGACAAAAAACAAACCTAAAGACTACTGTAGTTCAGCAGCACATTCTATATCCATATTTTCACACTGAAATCATAGATACTTGATGATAACTCATAAGACTACAAAAGGCAAAACTTCTACTCTACTCAGTGCATTCTTCAAATGCAAATCTGATGCACCAGTTTATCAGCTGGAGTGAAGAAGAGCAGGGAATTCAGCAGTTTCTATCCCTACTTTAGAAAACACCTTTCAAAATCCATTTTGCAAGCAGAGGGTGGTTTTGCAGTTATTGCACAGCTCTGACCAAATTTTAATTCCAATTTTTCAGAAAATCTGTACAACTCTCAAGGTATACATTAACTCCATACTCACCTGCAGGTTTTACCTCTGAAAAAAATGTTCCAACTTTTTTCCCTTCTACAATATCTGTGATGACATGACCTGAGATCTTTGGGTGGGTTCCATTTGCAATCACTACTGAAGTGCCTCCTTGCAGGGCCCAAAGAGCTGCTTTCACCTACAGGAAAGGACAGAACCAGTTGCAAGAGATTCACCAGTTATTTGAATCACCACTCTCAACAAGACTTCTTGGTCCACTCTGATGTCCAGATTGATTGCTTATACTTTCAAAGAGCAGTCAACATACTTTGGGAATCTCTGAACTTCAGTGTTGGAATACTGACATTTGCTTAATCCTTCTACATTATGTTAAGTTTACATCAGGATTAGCTCATTAGTAAGGGTCCTTTGAAATCCTTGTGTGCTGACTGGTCCTAAAATTTGCCTCTTTGCACATTTTTGAGCAGAATATTATTTCTCTCAAATACCAGATGCTACCTGCTGAAGAGGTACTGCCAGTGGTTTTCTAGTTTTCTTAGTTTCATTTGCCAATCAAGGTATGGGCAATATTATCCAGTACTACACTTAATTATGTGTCATTTATTTAACTGCAAAAGCTCCTCTGCTTACTCACTTCTATGCTTTCTTAATATTGTTCTACAATTTGGTATTACAGTCCACAGTCAGTAGGAGACACAAATGCAGATAGACCTACCACATCAAACTTGGCTACCAAAAGACCATCAGCTGCTTCATTATTGCTCAAATTTCACCCTGAAAATCAGGATTTGTTCTTTGAGCCACCATCTGTTTCCTGTTATTGATGCTACAATTTTTCAAAAATGTCACTTATCTTCTCAACTGTAAGCAAATACTTGTTACAACACCTGCATCAGAATTTGCCTCTATGTGACTCAAAAGACACCAAGTAACTCTAACTGATTATTACTTTTACAATAGAAGTACTCTCTGATCTTGGCAGCTTTACCTTCAATACCTGGAATTGTTTAAACTATCCTAGAAACCAGATAAGGGAAAGTAATTTCTGAATAAGCTTTGTACATCCCATAGTTACAAATGCCTCCTCCTTCCAGTCCATGCACTTAAAGAGTGTGCCTTACCTGATTCTTCAGAAAAGGGATTAATCAATAACATAACTGATGAAGAATTTTATTTTGGTATTTTCCTGCTTAATCAAGATCTGCTTTGTTTTTTACAGACAACTTTCCAGATACATGCCAGGGAAACCTGCAGCATTTAATACTACAGCAGTTTGTATGTCAGCCTCAGAGACATATGATATCGCACAACACACCCACGTTTATGTACTCACAGCAATGAATACTGAGACCACCTGACTATACACAGCACTAAAACACATTAGCCCTCCCACCTTCACTAATCTTTCACTCAAAAACTGGAGTACCTTGGTCTCCACCAATATATCCTTCAAAAGCACATTGTACAAGCTCAAAGGAGAGGGAGGTACTACATCAGATTTAAGAGATGGGAATTCCCAAAGTCTTTGAATTATCACTTAAGAAAGAATTGAGGACTGACTCTTATTTTAATTTAAAACACTAAAATACAGTTCCACATGTCACCTTTTAAAATATACTGGACTGTAATTCTTAACTTGCTCTTTTCAATTCAGATGGACCTAAAAGTAAAGCAAAAGGAAGCCATATACCATTTCAGGGTACTCAAAGAATAGCTGAGGCTGGAAAGGATCCCTGGAAATCACATAGTCCCACTGCCTGCTCAAAGCAGGGTCAACTAGAGCAACTTACTCAAGACACCCTCCAGTCTTGAACATCTCCCAACAGAGAATCCACAGGCTCTCTTGGTAACCTGCTCCAGTGCTTCCGCAACCTCATTATAAAATTCTTACATTTCAATTTAATCACTATTTCTTTCTGTGTCCATGGCCTCTTGTGTGTTCCCTGGACACCACTGAGAAGAATCTGGTTCTGCTTTCTCCAAACTCTTCCTTCAGCTACTTATACCCAAACCTTCTCTTTTCCAGTGTAAACAATCCTAGCTCACAGCCTCTCTTAGTGTGACAGTGAAGAAGCTCTTTAATCATATTCATGGCTCTCTGCTGGTGTCACTGTAGCATGCCATGTCCCTCCTGTATTGCAGTGTCTAGAACCAGACACAACTCTACAGATGTGGTTTCACTACTGCTCAGTAGATGAAAGTAATAATTTTCGTCCACCTGCTGGTTATGTTCTTTTTCATACAACCCCGGACATCGCTGGCCTGCTTTGCCCCAAGGCCATATTGCGGGTGCACATTCCATTTGGGGTCTACCAAAATCCTTTTGCCCTTTTCACTGAACCTGCGTTCAAGGCAGTCAATTCTCCAGTCCATACCAGTGTCCCTAGGCATAAGACTCAGCATTTCCTTTTACTGAACTCCTAAGGTTCCTGCCTGCCCATTCCTGCAGCCTGCCAAGATCCATCTGAATAGCAGGACAAAGCACAATCATCTCATGCAGCTCCTTTTCCTTCCCGATGATGAAGCAAACGTTCCATATTTATTTCTACCTTGGCTTCCATGCCACCCATTCCCACTCGGGATTTGGTTCCAAATGTTACAGACTGCTGGTCTCCTGGGTAGAATATGTCAATAAGCTTTGCGTCATCAGACCCTGGCGGGCTGTCAAAGAGTCCTGAAATAAATTATAAAAATCAGTTATATACCCTCATGTCCAAAGTTCACCCATGAAAATAAGAAAAACAAACAAACAACAAAAAACAATCAATATGAGGCTATAAAGCTGTGCTCCGCTTCAGGAACAGGAGGAATCCTCCCTTAGGAGGAAGATTCGAAACTTCCACTGAACCCTTCTATCTGTAGAACTAAAAGCACAAAATTCTTAACTAGCAGACCCAAAAGGTATATTGAAAGCCTAAAAAACAACAAACCAAAAACCCACATGCTGAATAGCAGAAGCGAGCTGGGAGGTAATGACATTTGGTTGAGGTTTCAGACAGTTTGCAGCTTTTAGATGCTCAAACTCAGAGCTTACATACACAAATCCCCAACTGAACTGGCAAAGAATAGTCCTCCTCACCAAAGACTTGGATGATATTCTTGAATGGTGGATTGCACAGTGAGAAAACAGGCAATTCAGAAACATGTAAAAAGGGTAACTGCTGAATTATACTAAGAAGGAACACAACACTACAAAGACATACTTTTACTAGCATTTTTTTAAATCAAGTAATTTAATGTCGCTACACTTGGAGTTCAATGACACTTTGGTTAACTATATTAAACTTCATATTAAACTTGAACTCTACTGCTACACTTCCCAGAAATACTGAATGTGCACAAATACTGCCACAACAAACTAGAGAGCACAAGTGCAGTCTATCTGTGCTCACCCTTGATAGGCTGGGAAGTAGAGGACACCTTTCCATAAACAAGCTGTTGCATTGAATTAATAAGATTGGAGGACAGGTATGTTGGTTTTTGGGATTTTTTATGAACTCCTTTGATTACTGCTTTCATGAGTTGCTCCAAGACAGTCGTTTTGATTAGAATTAACCATGAAAACCAGCTTAATCTACTAAAAGAAACTGTGCTTATAAAAGACAGCTCTTTCCTCCTCAGGACCCGAAGCACGTGCTGAAAGCCAGATCTACCAAAAGAAACACATCTGAAGAAGATTAAAAGAATATGTAAACCTGCTGCCAGAAGAAACAAACTATCATAGAATAGTACTTGGTTTATACTCCTGATTCAAGACACATAGTATGCAGCTTTTATCCTGCATACTATTCCTGACTATCATACAACTCTGAGAAGCCAGCAGAAGTACTATAGTACATGTGGTATTCTGGGATCTGGAACAGGTCTCAGGTTCACATGCACTCTCCCCATACAGATTCAACAGTGTGTCAGACAGCATCAACACTGGGTATAGGCCTTAAGGAATTACTGTAGTACATTGCAATTGTCTTTGTAAAAGAGATGAACTGAAGAGATCAGTAAAACAGGAAAAGAGGTTGATTTGACAATCTGATGTGCTTCACTAAAATCAGAAATAAATTACTCACAAACCTTCTACATCTGAAAGAACAATCAGGAGATCAGTTTTCATTTCCACAGCCAGTCGTGCTGCCAGACTGTCATTATCCTTCACGCTAATTACCTGCAATACACATGCATATCAGAAGCAGTGAATAGTGTGAGGAACTAAAAAATATTTAGTGCCAACATAAAAAAGCTGTCTACCTCAGCACTAACAAGTCCTTCTGAGCTGCTTTTTTCACACCCACCAAAATCTTCAAAGGTGATCTTTGTTCAAAAGTACATATGTTTCAGTAAAGTGGTACCCAAATGACAAGCAGTGTCATCAGTACTTGCATTCTCCACCTTAGTGCCCAGTGAGAGGGCAAGAGGCACTAACTGACGCTGCTTTAAGAAGAAGTGCTGGATTACATGACCTGCAGAGGCATGCTTGCTTTTGGTAAAGGAGACAATATTTGTCCAGGTTTCATGCCATAACACTGTGTCATGCCAAATGCGGACAAGTCAACACAGTCTTCCAGTATCCTCTTGTCCATGCACTAATTCTGTATATTTATTTCTCTGCTGTAGACTTCAGAGGTTCCTGGTTATGGCATTAATCAAGTACACATCAGCACTGCACCATCTGCAAGCAGGACCCAACCCCTACCCCCGCAATACTTCACCCACATTTACCCCCTGCAGATCACTGTTTGGCTCTGGAGGTGGAACAACTGCATCGTTGGTGTTAATTATAGGGACAATATTCATCCTTAAAAGCTCATGTAATGTTCCATTTAAGTTGCGACGCTTCTGTTCATCGTGGAAATCCAGATTGGTGACTAAAATCTAAAAGGAAGAAAGAAACTATGAGAACGTCATATAAACTTATGTATTAACACATCATAACAGAGCAGTCATGCCTTTTGGATCACTAAAGAAACAAAAGCCACATTTAAAAAGATATAGAATAAAACTGAGAAATATTCTTTCTGGATTATTATCAGGTTTATTCCACTGAAACCTGCAATAGCCTATCTCAAGCTGGTAGGTCACACACTCCAAGAACAAACTTGGAAAAAATGATTGTAATCAGAACATGGATGATCATGCTAACTAGTAAGACCCTAGACAATTCAACAGATTGCTCAAGATGCTGCCTTTCCAGTTTTTTCTCCCACTTTAATGTTCCTACTTATAGCAAGCAGAAGGGATGCTTTGCATCAACCTTCCTTCTACTCACTAGAACTCACTTGCTCTTCTGAAACAATCTTGTCCCCTGAACATAGATAGCACCCCTTTGTTTTAGTGCTTCAAACAAAAACCACCTTCAATATCTGCTCTGGAGAGACTTTTTTTTTTGCTTTTACTCTGTCAATGGACATTACAAAACTAAGCAAACAACTCTACCACTCAAATGTACAGGAGCACTTGGAATCAATGTGTATGCTAAGTTTTTTTGGCATAGGCAATTTATTCTTTTATATCAAAGGAATAATTGTTGTCTACAGGTCTGAACAAGATTACAATCCAGCATGACCTGTAGTGATTTTCAGCTATATTATAAATAATTCGGCTATATGAGCTCTACCATATTACAGTAAAGGAGTTCCTCCAAGAAGATTTCATTCTAGGCTCCTAAATTCATTAATAGTGTCGTCTAAAAGAATAAGGCCTTACAATTAAAGCAATTCTATATTTTCAGAGTACCCAAGATAAGCAAAGTCTGTTTAAAAGTAGTTCAGCTGATACAGTTGCAGTCTTTAGTGTAAGACCCAGGCCAGGAATACCATCACCCACAAGTTGGAAAGGTTAGAAGAGCAGATGGACAGCAAGTTCTGAAGTGTGGATATGCACTTCTGTCAGCTTTACAGAATGTGTCGCAGTTTAGTCACTCGTGGTTTTTAAACCCTCACTTTGGACCACCAGCTTTTGTGAAGAGATCTCAACAGACCCTCCCCACTATAAAAGAGATGACACACCTGAACTCCAAAAAGAAAAAGCATATTCATTTTATCTTGACAACAGCTAACTCTGTTTCAGAAATATTTAGCAAGGCACTCTTGTATAAGCTACCATTTATGTGACAATAATAAGCTCCAAAAGTAGCAAGTTAGTCTAGGAAAGAAGGAATGCCTTACCTGAGCTGCACAGATGCTGTACTGTGTAAACATGGCTTCATACAGAGCCATTAGTCCACTCTGTCCAGCTGCTGCACAGGCTCGGGCCTCCAAGACTGGAATAGACTAGAAAGACAAAGAGCAGTTGTCAGGCAGTGACCTGAAGAGACAGTACCCAACACTCAAGGAAAAGTAGGAGTGCCACCAGCCTCTCACCATATCTTTCAGCTGACTCTGGCCTGAATGAAGTGCTTGCCTCACGCTCTGAGAAAGCAAGATCTCATGACGCAACCGCTGCTTTCCAAAAGCTACAGCCCCACTGGTGACAATCATCATCTCTCGGCCCTGATTTTGCAGCATTGAGACCTGTAAGTAAAGGAAATAAAATATAGGGTGCGGCATATGATCAGTGATAGCAAGACAGTCCTGGCTACTATAACATTTTGCTCACCAATTCCTGCTGACCACAAGTATTTTGATTTCTCTATGGATGCACAAAGCAAGGCAATCACCCTTGACGATATTTCTGCACACCTTCTTAGCCACTTGGGAGCTATGCCAAGGACTGCATGCAATTTATAACTTCTCATAAACCTTCTTTTCACAATACCAGCTTTTGTTACAGAAAAATGCTTCAATCCATCCACTCCCAAAGCTACCATTACACAGTAACTTCAAATTCTAGAAGTGAAGAGCTCAGCTCTCAATAGTAACACTTTTGATTACTTCCTCCTTACATGTATCTGGCTAGATTCCTTTCAAAGCCCCACAGCTAAATGTCTTGCATGAATATATTATGTTAACTTTACTTCCCAGGAAGGACATGTCCGGTGCTCATCAAGACAACCCTCTCATTTTTGGAGAATAAATACTTGAGTTGATCCCATCAGTTTTTCCTACAAGTAATGAGGTTTCAGGCTTTTCTCTGGAGGAACTCGGCAAATGCTCAGGTGATTAAGAACGGTTGATTCATTTCGCAGAGTTTGCATACTTTAGTGCCACCTTCCCCCTGGAGACAACTAATGCCCTAGCCATGTCTTACTTATTGCACAAATATCTCACTGTGCAAATCTCTCCCTCTATACTGCGTTTGGTCAAGATGGAATTTTTTATAGGGGTCTGTAGGATATTGTGTTTTAGATTTCAGTTCTAGAACAGTTTTGTTAACATTCCAGTGTTTTGCCTATTGCTAAACAGTGCTTGCACAGCATCAATGCCTCATCTTTCCCCCATGCTGAGCAGCACTTTTACAGCCATCAAGGCTCTTCTTGTTCCATTATGTCCCATCCCAGCAGGTAGGCTAGCAGCTGGGCACAAAGTTCAGAGAGGACACATTTGAGACAGCTGACCTTAAACTGGCCAAAGGGATTTTCCACACCAGATAACATCACACACAGTAACAGAGTTGCAGAATAGCAAAATGCAGGAGGTTGTCTTTCAAGGTGGCCACCACTCAAGAACTAGCAGGGCATTGGTCTGCTTGAGTAAGGTAGTGATTGCCATCACTGATTTCTTTTCCCCTCTCCTTGATTTATTAAACTATCTTTATTTCAACCAATGACTTTTCTTACTTTTGCTCTACCCATTTTTCTTCCCAATCCCACTGGTGGTGGGGCAGAGGAGAAGGGAGCGAACAAGAATCTGTGTGGATGCTTGGCTGATAGTCACAATTAACCTACCACATCTTCAAAAAACAATTTACTGAATGTCATGGTTTATAGTACTGCAGCATAGGGGGTTGAAAAGGGAAAGGCTAACACATTGTTTTAAAGAGTATCAACATTTTATGATGTTTTACTACAATCTTCTGTAGCATCCATCACTGAGTACCTGAAGTTAACACAAATACTCCGTCACAGAATTACCTGCTCTACAATGGAAGCCAGCCTCCCAAGGGCCAAGCCACACTCATCCCCTCGAGTAACAACAGCACTACCCAGCTTTACTACAATCCGTTTTGCATGCTTCAGCTCACTGCGGTGTGCAAATGATTTCCCATGTGCACGGCTGAGTGGCACAGTGATAAATGGAATGTTGCTCCAACAACGGATGCTTTCATTTCTTAATCTTTGGTTATGGCAAGGGAGATCTGTGGATAAAGAAAGGAAAAAAAATAGTTTTAAGTGTTTTACTCAGACTTCTAACCTTTCACAATACACATTTCCCAGTAATTGGGAACAAGAAGCTAACTTTCAATTCACCAAAACAAAGTGAGAAACAGGAGTATCTGAGCAGCACTAACCATCTCTAAGGTATAGAAGGTAATATATCCCATGCATCACAGAGCTCTGACTGTGAATCTAGAAGACCAAACTGAAAGACATTGTAAAAGAGCCTATATAGCTCACATCTCAAGGACTAGTTTTAAAAACAATCTTCTTTGCCTCATTTGCCTCATTAGATACAGTTAAGAGAGTTTTCCTGCCTGAAGCATCACAAAAAGCCTGACTGTTATAAAAGAAACACAACTTTTACATCTCCAAGCCAGGTATTTTTGCACATTGCTCAGCCAGGGAGAATTGAAGGGGCACAAGAGACATACAAATTCAAAGTCACATGGTGGCATTCAAGCCCTGGAACATGCCTCCTGAAGTTGTGTTTGTGCTCCAAGCCTGTCAATATTCAGGAGGCATTTGACAATGCCCATAGTGTGCTTTAGCTTTGGGCAGTCCTGAACCATCAGGCTGTGGGACTAGGTGACCACTCTAAGAGCCTTACAATAAACTATTCTCCTCTAGTCAACCCTAACCAATGTATCATCTGAAAATGCAGAGGCTTCTTTACAAATCAGTCAACTGAATCCTATGCCATGGGCAGAGTTCTGTATTTGCAATTTTGGTGCTTTGTAATACACAACAGATTCATTTTTAAGTTCAAGTGACTATTCTTGATGTTACTGGAGAAAGACAGGAATGAATAGCGTGCTACATCACAAAAAATCCTTTTAATTTAACAATGCTTTAATTAAATACATCCTTTGCTCATTATACACACAAGTTTAAGAAGTTTGAGACTAATTATAAGTGAAGGCTGCACCAACACGTCACATATAAAAACAGAAAATGGAATTTAAAGAGGAATTTCATTTGCCCCAGTTTCCATGAGGGAATACTTGCAAATCTAAATAAGATCTACAATACGTAGAAAAGACTGGGCAAAGGAGTACACTTTGACTGTTGTTTCCAGCATTACACCTTAGTACTATTTAGTATTTGCCCAACCAATACAGTACAACCAGAAAGGAGTTTATTTCCAGTTCTCTTGGCTTCAGGGTTTAGAAGGTTAGAAGAAAGTAGATGTTGAGAGACAACCAGCATTTGAAAAGAAACCATTAACTTTTTTAAAGGAAAATAAGGGAAAAGACAACAGTTCTAGAACAAGCAGAGAATTCAATCCATACCCACTAAAGTCCTAATCATTAATCTTGCTCTGTGGCTGCATAAATCTACATTTTTTTAGTTATTTTACACTGGACTGAGATGTGAAATCATCTCCCACATTACACATGCAAAATATCTCTGGAGATACAAGCCCATTAACTTGCTCCACATGCAATTAGGGAGGAACTTGTGGGAGTCTAGGGTATCTCCCTGGCTCCTCTGGGGATGCAAAAACCCCCCTGGCAGACCCTTCTGAGACCCCCGAGTGATGTCCAAGAACTGCAGGGGCTGGATTTGGCTCTTTGGGAGGGTTTGCCAACACTGAGGGAAGAAGCAATGAATATGAAAGTGAGTATAAATTAGAATATTAGATTGTAGAATAAGTAAGTTTTTGAACTGTTTATACTAAGGGCCATGTGTTCAAAATGGAGGATCCTGGGTGTGGTGGGCTTCTTCCTCCTTCTTCTTCATGCCCTCCATGTTGAAGTTGCATCCTGGGAGCCACAGATTGGATGGGGAAAGAACTGGACATTGTAAAGAGATTGCATGGCATTGGAAAGAATTTGTAAATATAGAATTAATTTTAGCTATATAAGGTCTGGCACAGCCCACGGGAGGGATCGTCTGTAATGGTCGCTCTGCAGAGCAGACTTGTGTCGGGCTGACTGAAACATTTTAAAAGATAAGATAAATAAACAGCCCTGAAACAACACAAGGTTGTCTCCAGCTTGCTGGTGACTCCAGAAGAACCAGTCTCCTGACCACCTGCATGTCCTCTCTGGGGAGGTCTCATGCCTAAAGAGACCCTCGGAGACCGGACAGAACTGACATAGCCATCCAGTCCAGGTTTTGGACAAGTAGGCTTAAAGTAGGATTACAAGTAGGACAAGTAGGATTCCACTCTTTATATCCCATAACTGTCAACAGTTTCACTTCTTTAATAAAGAAAGAGACACATATGAAACATACTTAAGTATTTGGCATTGCAGATCCTTCTACGTAGCAAGCACAAGGCTTGCTTCTCAAGAGTAAAGAGGCAGAATTCAAAACACACAAGCATAACAGAACAGAAAAAATTATGTGGACAACAAATAGAAAACAACAAACAGAAAAGCAGAGAACAGAAAAAAAAAAAAAAAATCCCCATGATAAAAGACCACTCCAGCTGTAGATCACAACTGATAAAGTGACAAGAGTTGCTTCACTGCTGGATATGGTCAATACTTGGAAAAAACCTCTCATAGTTAATACTGTGAAAATTACTGACTTCAGAAAATGTGGAATATTTAGAAATATTACAAATACTGAAATCAAAAGAGCTGCAGTTCATAAATAATAAGTTTAGAATTTTCAAGATTTTAACATCTAATTCACATAGTTATTAATAAAGAAAACTGTTAATATACAGACAGTGGAAAACTAATCTTGCATGCAAAGATTAACTCTCTTGATCTAATAGAGTTTATCTGTCCTTGCCTTTTGTGTTTCAGACCACTAATCAAGCAGATACTGAATGGTTCTCTTAAATTAGGTTTTCAAGGAAGAACTATTTACTGGGTACCTACATATTTACACTCAGATTTCCTGCATGCATTTTTCCACTTGAATTTAATCCAAGTAAATTTGAGTTTTGCTCTTTGCTTTACTCAAGACATCTGAAAATGCAGATGGGGGAGCAGACATAACCAGATCTTGTTTTCTGGGAATGTATGAGTTTGAAATAACTTCTACAGCAGTGGTATTTTTACAACTAATTTTTTTTCTTGAAATGCCTGTCAGAAGGAAAAATACAGTAACTCAGACATCCAGCTGAATATAATAAAGAGAGAAAGTAACATTGAGAAAGTAGAGCTTCAGCTACAGTTCACTTCAGAGACCATAAGTTTTGAATGATGTTAAGGAGATGATTTTCCTTTCAACAAAAAGGAAAGAACATAGGCATGCCCAGACGCAAACTGACCAACATTTTAGAAATGTGTGCTTTTCTCTCATACATACATAAACGGGAAATGGCTGCAATGTCATGGGGCGGTAACACAAAGCACCATCCAGGGGAACGGACAAGAGGGCTCAGAGCAGCTCGACACAACATTTTGAGATGCCTTCTGCAAAGGATATCTGCAAGTTAAAACGAAGGGAGGAAGGGAGAAAACTGGTTAAATATCAATGACTTTCCATCTGTATTTCTCTCCTCGTCCATTCCCCCAGTCCAACTCTTTTCCTGTACCTTCTTAATGCAATTTCCTCATGCCCATTCTCCATTTTGCAGAATTTGCACAGGGACTATGATATAGAAGAACTGAAGCCCCTCTTCCCTACCTGCTGCCAGATTTTTAATAAAGGTAAAGAATAAAACATGACTCCCTGAGAAGGAAAAACATTATTAGTGAATGTACCACAATGGATAAAAGTAATATTATTTTCATGGAGAAGCCTGGAAGAAAAAGAAAAAAGTAGAGAGGTTGTATCATACAGACTTCTCTGTACACCCCACAACAGAGCATCTACTATACCTCTCATAAATCTCAGCCCTATTCAATATAGGAAATATGCTCATTCACTTTTCCCTGAGTACTGTCAAATTACAAGATGTTATCCATGATTACAAGTAAGGACATAAATTTTGAAGCACTTGGCATTAGCTTCCCTTGACTGAACTTGTAAACACCCAGGATTCCTCTACCTCTAAAATTCACTACAGCAAGTACACAAATAAGGAATACACAATTAGCCATTTCCTACAATAGGTTTAGTTCAAGTAATGCATGTAGTCTCACCAAGGAAACAAATGAGATTAAGAAGAATCCAGTTTTCCCAAGACAGTATTTAAAACACAAAACCTCTCCTTCCCTTTAATAAACCTTTGCTTCCTTTACTTGTTTTCAATCAATTTTCCAGCACCACTGAAATAAAGCAAACAAAACTGCACAAACTATGGTACAGAGAAAGCACTGAAAAGAGGACAAGGAGACCTTACAGTAACTGCTGCTATTACAAATACCAGGACATTTACAGCACTGACAGTTCTGGCATACATGTATATGAACACTTAAAGAGGCCTCATTACCCTGCATCAGTGTATTATTACCCCTCATTACAATCCTTACCAAAATACACACCTCTACATTAGACAAGGCAGCCACCAGCACATAAATGTTCCTCCTGTTTTGTCTAGTAAAGCTTACATTGTATGGCATTTTAACAATATTAATCTGCAGTGTCCCTCCAGTTCTGCATTTCATCTGAAATGGCAATACTGACCACTGCCAGGATGAGGCAGACAAAGGACTCTGAGAAGATCATGCAACTAAGCAAGTAGTCAAAGTTTTCTTCTCGTAACAGGGTAAACTTAAAGAAGCTGGGGAAGAGTACTAATTAGACATTCCCCCTTTGAACCCTTACCAGGCATCTCAAGCGCCTGCCTCCAGGGTTGCACAATTCCCACTATTCATGTTTCAGCCTTCTGCCTTGAAGCTCGCCTCGACCTCTGCTGTCAGACACTGTCTTCTCAAGAGGGTCCTAGCTGGGTCTCAGAGAGATGCTCAAAATCTAGCAGTTCCTGACATGCGCCGGCAAACACCAGTTCTTTATCCAGAACCCCTTCCACCACAAATACCCTGAGTGGAACTGCCCATTTCCCTTCAGCTCCCTCTCACAGACTATGCCCCTTAATGGACAGAAACAATAAAAAGCAAGAAACAAGTACTCTATCTGAAGTTTCACCTCCAGACACTTCCTGTTACCTCTCCTGTAAGACCTTCAGCTCCTGCTGTAGTAATAACCCCCACCTGGCACTTTGCTGCCACAGAATGTCACAGACCCGCACTGGCCAGATGAAGCTGTGCCATCTCCTTAGCTGCTCCTACTGATCTGCTGGAGAACCACTTCACATTCTACCACAGGCTGCTTGCAACTAAGAGCCACCTTGTCCTTCCGGAAGACTGTCTCCTGTTCCCCTTTGCCGGAGACAACTTCGCTAGAAGCAGGCAGACAATGAAGAGTGAGAAGCGTCAGGCAGTGTGCATCCTTTGAAGGAAAAAGATTAGAGAATAGCATGTTTCTGAAACCAGCTTGTGAGAAACGGCAAGGAGACCAAGTTAACAAGAAATCAGAGAGTTTAAAGCAGCAGCAGGTGTCAGTATGTGAAATGAATGCTCTCAGAAAGCACAGACAGAGCACAATTTACGATATGATGTAAAGTACAGGTTTTCTTTCAGGCTAATCAAATTTCTTTCCTATCACTTAATCAAGGATTTAAAGTCAATTTCAATCCTTATTTTCCATTCTACTCACATTTCCACCACTTCCATAGCTAGAATGGTTCTGACATTCAGTGATAAACAAATAAAAAAGGTGTATACGTAAAAATATTTTTTAAAAAAATAGAACTTTCCTGCTTTACTTGGAAGATGCAATTTTAAAAAAGCAAAATGCATTATTCAGGTATTCCTCCTAGCATCAGCTTAGTTTTTTTTCCTTACCAGAAAAACCTAATTCTTACAAACTAGTCTCCAAACATGACCTTTAAAAATATTATTTTCCTATTATCTTTTTGAATAACGCAAGTTATCCTTGCTCATAGAAAGCAATACTATGACCTAGTTTTCACGTATTTATTATCCTAAAAACAGCTATGAGGTAGCAACAGTACATTTAGATGCTGTTCCAGATCAGTATAGAGGGACTTAGCTACCTTCCAAAGCAATCAGCAATCTCAAATCCTAAAACTTGTCCCTTGAAAAACAAGACTGTTATTGCTTTTTCAGTCTGTTGGCTGCAGAGCCACAGCATGCCCACAATTATTTGCAGTGAATTGATTAAATTAAACTAAATAAACTGTTTTCACAGTTTTAGATATAAAGGCAAATACCCGAGTGTTAAGACATTCCACAAGTGAAAAAAATCCGGAAATCAAACTTCGATCGATAAAACTATTTTGCAAAACACTTAAGCACAGAAAAAGAGAAAAACCAAGTTCAAAGCAAATACCCACAATTTCTATGAAGTCTTTCCCACAACACAAACTTTAAGTCCTCTGTAACACTCAGAGGCTTTTACAAGTTAAACCGCTTCATTACTTTACCAACTGAAACTTTGCAAGGAGAAAAAAAAAATTGATGTGCACCTCTTCTTGCAAACTTTAACCCTAGAAACATTCCGAGAAGGAAGTCAGCTCAGAAGAACTGACTAAAATAAAGGAAAATTTCAAATAAGTGGTCTTTAGAGAAGACGGCATATAGGCTCACCCGGGATCTACCGACGGTATACGCACAAAGAAGAGGCAATTCAAAGCAGCGAGTACCATGCGATTCCCTTCTCTCAAGAAGGCATCCAGCGGTACAGCGCGGTCGCGGCAGTACCGCCCCTCGTCCTGGCCTCGGACCCCTGCCGAGCGCCTCCCAGGGCAGAACGTGCTCGGTGTCAGCCCATTCTGCCAGAGCCAGCCTGCGAACCAGCTCCCACCACCACAACAGCGCCACGGCAGCGCCACGCGCGGGCCCCGCGCCACGCGCGGGCGCGCTCCCGCCGCCGCAGCCAATCCCCGCCTGTTGCGGCCTCAGCCGCAGCCAATCCGCGGCCGCGGCGGCAGCGGCCACGCCACGTCACCGACAGCCGCCCCGCCCGCGCTCCTTCCCCCCGCGCTACCGGCAGATGATGTAATTCCACTCCACGTTGCAGCACAAAATCCTGGCCTTTGCAAGTTGCAGCATTAACAACTGTTTAGTCTAGCCCTGTACTAGTCCAGACAGCACTACCCACAGCACAGGCTGCTGAGCCATCTCCCACAGCGGCCTCCCTTAACCTGCATTCTCCCCGCTCTCACACGTTCGCAGTCTGGTGCAGACAACAGACGAAAGGGATCCGCAGCCAATCTTCTGAGTGCCTTTACCTCCTTAGGCCGTTTACATGCTTTCTTTTCTCCACTGCAGCCCAAACCTCTTCAAAAGTGCAAGAGTGCTGGTTTTGCTCTCCACTTACCTACTATATCCCATTTGAATTCACTTGTAAATTAAGAGAATCGGGGTAATTGAGAACCACACAATATCCTAAGCACCAAAGGACCCGCTGGGATCATCAAGTCCAGCTCCTGGCCCTGCATAGGAGAGGCCCAACCATCACACCCCACGCCTGAGACTCTTGTGGAAATGCGCCTTTAGCGCTGTCAGCCTTGGGGCCATGACCACGGCCCTGGAGAGGCTGTTCAGAGCCCGACTACCCTCTGGGGGAAGAACCTTTTCCTGGTGTCCGGTATAAGACCTCCTTGACACAACTCCAGCGGATTCCTCAGGTCCTGTCACTGGAGGAAAGGGAGAGTCCTCTGCTCCTTGGGAGGAAACTGCAGAGTGCAATGTCTCCCCTCCGTCTCCTCCAGACTGAACAAGCCAAGTGCCCTTAACAGCTCCTCGTATGGCTTTCCCTGGAGACCTTTCACCATCTTTGCAGCCCTCTTTTAGATGCTCTCCAATAGCTCTGTATCTTCCTTATGTTATGGCACCAGAACTGCACACAGTAGATGTGAACTGCACACATTTAGGAATTTGGAAAGCACCCTTAAGATCATCTGAGTCCAACCACAAACCTAACACCATTAAGTCCACCAACCCCCACCTACAGCGGCCTTGGAGGCAGCCAGTCCTCAACCACGGCGGCGCTATCCACCCTACGTGTGTGACATCTACAGAGGCAGGGAGAGCACTGTCAGCTGCCATGGGCACTGCTGGGTGCTTTACATACCTCCACAGATGGTGACCCCAGCAATGCTGTGGGCAGTGAAAGGGTGCCAGTGCCTAACCACCCATTCTATTAAGATATTTTTGCGAATATCCAGCCTAAACCTCCCTTGGTGCTTCTTGAGGCCATTTCCTCTCATCCTGTCACTGGTTCCTGGGGAACACAGCTAGACTTCCACCAGGCAGCATCCTCCTGCCAGTGTTGTACAGAGCTAGGTTTCCCTCTGGGCCCCCTTTTCTTCAGGCAGAACTCCCTCAGCTACCTGAGCTGCTCCTCATGAGACTTGTGCTGCACATCCTTCCCCTGCTCCATTCCCCTCTCTGCATACTCTAGTCTCTCACCGTCCTTCTTAAAATCAAGAGCCCCAAAACTGACTTCAGGATCCAACCACAAGATCCTCCCCATTTTTCTCTCTCCAAAAAACCTCAAACAAACAAAAAAAAAAAAAACAGACCCCAAGAATAAGGTCATCACTATGTTAGAAGACTATCTGGAGATCTTTACTTGAAGTAAAACTTGGTTTAATCATCATAGTGTCGTGCTCTCTACTCTTCCCCACTCCAATTATTAGCAACTGCAGAATAAAACCAATGACTACACCAGAATGTTGGTCACTCACAAAATAACAGAATAGTGATTAAAGGTATATCACAGCAGTTGATTTTTAAAAAATTTTTAATTAAGACAAGCCTTTTTTTGTAGTAAGTCAAGCATTGCAGGACGTGGGCTTTGCTGATCCTTGTTGGTCCCTTCCAGCTCTGAAGATTCTGTGATTCATTTTGAATAGCTAACAAGAAATGGAAATGCTCTCATTTTAAGGTCACCTGGCCAATTTTTAGCAGGTACAACTTGTTTAAACTGTGCT
The DNA here is from genome assembly GCF_903797595.1 of Erithacus rubecula. Classification (NCBI taxonomy): domain Eukaryota; kingdom Metazoa; phylum Chordata; class Aves; order Passeriformes; family Muscicapidae; genus Erithacus; species Erithacus rubecula. Next base: position 34,898,929 of record NC_136660.1, on the reverse strand, counting down.
TCCAAATAAAAAGCAGGTTCCCCATAACCACTGCAGATACTGGGGAGCAGCTTTTCTTTTTCTGATACTCAAATAGACGTAAATTTGTAAGAGAAAATGCATACAAAATAAATCAGCCCTTTCATTCGCCACATGAAACTAGTAATTTTTATAGAAGGATCCTTGTTAGGCAGGGTATCCTAGATTTCCTACATGGTCAGCAGTTACTTACCTCAGTGTACCATGCAAGTATACTGAGAAGTGAGCAACATAAAACTGTTGTTTCAGACAGGTTAAGGTAGTGAAACTTCAGTAATCTTAAAGAGAGTTCCATCTTCAAGAAAAAGCATGGAACTATCCTGATGGTAATAACCATATTTGTAGGCACACATGCTTCAGTCCACCTACCTGCATCTCACACATAACTGCAGGAAACACAAGTACATCTCTGTGCAAATATTTTATTCCCCAGCTAATTAAAAAGAAAAAAAAAAGAGAAAAGATAAGGAAACAAATCACACAGTGTAGCTGCTTTAATCAAGCTTTCTGAGGAACATAATGACAGGTTAATCAAGCACGATTAAACCACTAATAAACCTCAAGATAGGATTCATTAGCATCTTTCAAGCACTTCCTTCCTCCTAACATCTCAATCAAGTCTTGCTACTTTTTTCTACCTGTTTTGAGCACTGAGCAGCAAAACATCAGGTTCCACCAGCTATTAAGGTAAAGATGATACAGCTAGTATCCCAGTCCTGTTCCAGTTTCCCTACATCCATTGCAATTGGTTGTGCAATTGCCAGATATCACTTAGGAGAACAAAGAAAGTAAAACAAAACTCACAGGTAGAACAGCAGTCTGTCAGATGCCCAGGTAAAGTACATGCATAGGACAAGAAGGCAATCACAACTGAGTTGAATACTCTCCTGGTTTCCAGCTCTGTGGAAACTGGGATTACTCACCTTCATACCACTGATGATTTTACAGACTTGCAGTGGACCTACCTCCTCATTCCTCTATTGATTGTCATGCTTGAGTTGTTCCTGAAAAACTCTAGTACCAGAAGTGCACTAGTTTTGACACCCCTTCTGATCAGAGCTGCAATTCCTGTCCCCAAGCAAGACAGCTTGATTGTCATAATATTCTGATCAGAGACTAACTGACCCAACCATGTATACAGGTGAATATTAGCAGCAGCAAGAGAGAAGCACAGTAATTCCTTAGACTACACTGCCACTAATACATCAGCATAGAATTCTCTTGCTTTCCTTATATCAAGGTTATTTCATATATCTGTAATGATCTCCATTGCTCTTCCTCCACCTCCCTGATTAGCCCAAAGAGTGCGGCATGCTAGCCAATGGAGCGTCACAACTGCAGTAGAGAACAGAATACTCAAATTTGGATGAAGAAAGGATTCATATACTGGCATAACATGGTCTTTTATTCTGCATTTCAGTCCTTAAGCAATAATTTTTATCATTCTATTTACTTTTTTTTTCCTACTAAATCTTGAACTGACTTTTCAAAGTATCATGCACAGTGACTCTCAGATGTTTTCATCCCCAGATACTGCAGAAAAAAATAAAAATATCATTGCTTTTGTATTCCTAGTAACACAACATGCAATAAGAACAGCTGAAGAATTACTGAAGCTAAACCTGAAAGATGGTTACTTTGCGATTGAACACAATTTTTATGACAATTGTGACAAAACAGTAGCTTAGAAGAGCAAGGAGATACAGCAAAAAAATAAATCAGCAAAGCAGTTTACACAACAAAAAATATTCACCTATGGAACAAGTAATATTGTTTCTCAAGTGACTAAACATTAATACTTTACTACAGTTTATTTTAACCCTTTGTAAATTTCTTCTTAGTATCCTCAAGACCAAATCTGGGAAGAGGAAGAAGGTAAACACTCCAAGTATCCATCAACTTTAGGGTCTAGAGTCGGCAGAGGTGTAAGCACATGGAAAAAATGTATAAGCATATGGAAATATTTGAGTTATTTTTCATTTGAAAAAATTAAACTTTTGACTGCATAGTATAGAAATAGGTATCAAATAATTTGGTAAACCAAGTAAGCTTTGCTTAAGTCTCCATTATCTAGAGTTTGATTACTCTCTTCAGAGGGCTATCAGGTTACTTAAAACCTCTAATCTGATCCTGTTCTGTCTACTGTGAAGAAACAGTATGTGAAGAACACAGGCTTATCATAAAGTGGGGTCAAAAACCTAGCGAGTGACTGTTAGCTGTCATGCAAGTATTAGGAGGGTTTAAATATTTTCTTTGGGCATGGAGAAATCTTTTAAGTAGGCACAAGAGACCGGCAAGGAAAAAGAAACCACAAGGAGCAACAGCTCTGCTCTCAGAGATGTCCAGGTGGAGGAGGTCCGTGCAGCTCTTACCAGTTCGTCTGCTGCTCGCAGAGGATCAAATTGCGATTTCACACTGAGGTAAACTCCCCGCAGCAGTAACGCTCTGACACCGCCGAGAAGAAGCGACCCCGAATCTATACGGCTCTGGAAAGTGTGCGGGGCCCGAGACACCGGCGTGCGGGTGCACTCCGGCAGTTGTAAGGTTGAGCTCGCTTCTCCCCTCCCTTCAGAGCCCTCAGCCTTCCACCACAAGCGACACAGCAGCCGCTCCCGGTTCTCCACGCGGAAGGGGAACCGACAGCACCGACGGACAGCGGCGCCAGGCAGCCCGGGACCGCCCCTTCGCCAAGGGCCCGCCGCGCTCCCCCGGCCACCTCCGCCCGGCCGGGCCGAGCCGCAGCCGCGCGCCCGCAGCGCAGCGCAGCCCACCTGGCGGCTGCGGGCACGGCCGAGGCTGCTGTGGCCAGCTCGGCGCGGCGCTGCCCTGCCCGGCTCGGCGCGGCCCCGCTCACCTGCCCGGCTCGGCTCGGCTCCGCCCGGCGCGGCTCGGCTCGGCGCGGCCCCGCTCACCTGCCCGGCTCGGCTCGGCGCGGCCCCGCTCACCTGCCCGGCTCGGCTCCGCCCGGCGCGGCTCCGCTCGGCGCGGCCCCGCTCACCTGCCCGGCTCGGCTCGGCGCGGCCCCGCTCACCTGCCCGGCCCAGCGCGGCCCCGCCCACCTGCCCGGCTCGGCTCCCCCCAGCGCGGCCCCGCTCCCGCTGTCTCAGTCACCGCCGCGGCACGTCACTTCCGGCCCCGCCCCACCCTCTACAATTCCCTTTGAAATCTACAAACACGTATTTCAAAGAATCCAGCGTTATGTTTCGAACGGACTTTAAAAATTATCTATTAAAGATCGTCTTCACTCGGAGGGTGTAAAAATAGACCTACTGCCTCAAGAAAGAGAGATGTTGGAAAGATGGCTCCAGCTAGAATGCTGGCAGCAGACTAATTAGAGTTTTGTCTCTGCCCTTTGACGTGGAGCACAAACACTCCATTCCTGTACATCTGACATATGAGTCTGCCTTGTGTGTAACACTTGTCATAACGCTGCCCGATACCAAACTGCAACACAGACTATTTCAGATGATGCAGGGGGGGGAAACTCAACATGACAAAGCAGACACAAAATGCACTGCAGATTCTAAAGCCACAAGCACTGCTGTCGCATGTCTAGAATTAGAATATGCCTTTATTCAGGCTGTACAAAGTTACTGACAAGGCTCTTTCCAGCTCTATTTCTTGCTATGACAAAATTTGAAGGGGCCAAATATGACCTAGAGAATAGGACATGTTAGAGGTTATATGGCAGATGATTACAATATAAGGTGATACATTCTTACAGAACTTCACAGCTTTGCAGCCCAAAGAGTAAACAGTATCTCTGTGGTTATACCTATATACCTCAATAACATAGAAAACAAGGATGTCAGATCCTTTTCATTCACGCCCTATCCCAACACATTTAGCATTGACATGTGACATTTGGGAAGTTTCTCCAGCTAACCCTCTGTAATTCAGTTATTGTCACCTCTAATTAATTTTCTGGATTCCACAAATTAGGGAAATGAGAAGATATGAGATACACTACAGAAGTATTATGAGAAAAGCTTTTCAAACTGGCACAGCTGAGAAGCCACATCTATCTAAAAATCAGAGGCTGTTGCTGAACTGTGTAACAGCACAGTCCTCTGTAGTACTGAAACGCACATGTTTCTGAATGTTCTCACCAGCTTGGTTGGGCTGCCACAGAATAGCAATCCATGTAAGCTGCTGACGCACAGAATTCGTTCCTAGCTAATAAACTATCACAAAGATAATGTGACATTAACCCAGAAGCTTTTAGATGGGTTGTAGTTTTGTTTTATTTGTTTTATCTCCTTTGAGATCCTGACTTATTTTAAATTTTTCGTTTTTTTTTTGCTTTTTTTTTTTTTTTTTTTTTTTTAGATTTGCAATGAGGAGGAGAACAGAGTTGTAATGTGCAGTATAGGTATAAAAGCAACCAATACATTTTATTAAAAGTAGGCTCATATTGATTTCACTGGAGTACCTAGCATCAGATGGGGCATATTTTCCGGCATCTCAAGAAGATAAATAATAAAATCTTTTACTAAATAGTATACTTTCATCCAACCATCCATTTAGCTTCCTGGAACAATTGAGCAGATTTCCTCAATGATGGTAGAGGGCAGACCAGAAAATCAGAACACAACCTTTAACTTCTACACTTATTTCCTGGTCCCAGAGACTGAGCCAGAGGCAAGGTATTACAGCAAGCTTCAGTCTCGTAATACACCTACAAATTTTCCTAAAATATTCAATGTTTTAGCTTCAGAACTATTCACAAGTCTCTCTAATGCGCTACTAGAATTTTAGGGGCTATCATTTTCAGTTCAGTTCCTATCTGGAGCAAGTGAATGTTTCTTATCTAGGAAAAATTCTATTGAGGCCCATTTTTCCAGGGGAAAAAATATCAGGAAAGAAGATGTTTTGATGAATCATTAAAATTCAACTGTATTTCAGACTATGTGGCATTTACAATTACTTTGCTCTGTGAACACTTGCTAATGTGAGCAGTGAATAAACCATGAAAATTTCAACTGAATATCTGTATTTGAAATGACAGAGAAAAGCAAAATTAAAAAAATATCACAGAGGTGTGGTTGTTGCCAACTTACAAGGACATGTTAGGGGTGACTGGCACACATGACTACCCATAAAATAAGAATTCAGGCCTCCCAGGAGAGCTCCTGTATCTTAAATGTTTGGTTAGATCCATAGAGAAAAATCAGGTGCTTCTTGAACAGGGAACTAATTGAAAGCAGCTCCAAAATGAACTGAACTTTGCTTCTCTTTCCATACTTCTTGGTTTACAGAGCACTCTTGGTTTCTGGAGACATGGACTAATCATTTTAACCTTCTCTTCCTTGTTCTTCATGAATGCAATGTCCCTGGATCTCTACATTTCTCGAGTGTGTCACTGCAGTGACATTCACAGGTGGTTCACATACAGAGAGCACGGACATGACAGGACAAGCTGTTTGCAAGGTTTGATCCAAGAACAGAGGGCACATAGATATCACCAACATGGTATAAAAACCTGATGACAAAAGTCCATCATCGGGATCGTATCCTGAATGTATCAATTCACTCACCAAACTTTAAATACAGGCTCCATCTATTTCCAAAAGCAGAAAATACTAGATATTATTAGAATCAACAATAAATACCCAGCCAGATCACCTCTGTAACTTTTTTCTACATTCAGGGCCATCTTGAATGGGAAAAATATGTCAAATGGGAGTTTCCAGTCCATTTGGGGCTGGCCTCTTGGAGGTTCTGGCCAATCTGTCATGTCAGTGAAGGTAACGACAGTTGTCACAGGTACCATGCTCATGTTTAGAAACTGCAACAAGAAGGGAAACAGAGTTTAGCAGTCTTAATACAAAAAACATACCCCTCCTCAATTTTCTAGTAGATTACGGGCAAGGATGATGTCTTTGGGACAGGAAAGTTAAGTGTCCTAAGTTTTCAGAGGAGTAAGCTCTCTTTCCCAAAACTGATACTTAGCAGGTAAATTGAGGGTATAGTAAAGATCAGTAGCTACTGTGCATCGTATGCTACAGACATCCAAACTGGCAGCAGTGACTCTAGCTCTGCTGCAGTAAGGCTTTTGCTCAGAGGAAAGACATACCAGGTAGTTAATAATAAGAACAGGTGCAACCTAGCTTTATTTTTTATAAGGGTTCACCTGGCTCTTCGAACAAGTGCTTGCTACCAGGAAAAACTGCCACAAGATGCAATCCTATCACTAAATGTCAATGAATTAAAGCAGGGACCCAATACAATAATAAATTTACTGCTCACATTTTAGGATGTTGTTTCAGGAAGAAGACATCAGTGAGGATCAAACAGGGAATTGAACCTCTAAGGCCTCAGTTCTTTTCTGTTTTAAAAGAATGCTGCAAGAAAACTAATACACTAGCTCTTTGAGCTACATGGAGTTTGATGGCTACCTTGGGCTGATTAAAGACCACGCAGCTGCCAAAAGAGCAACTCTGCTCCCTGCCCCACTTTCCAGCTCTGAATGCTAACACTGAGAGCATGTTCACTGGCAGCATGCCTTCTGTGCTTGCACTGGTTGAAGCCAACCTGTGAATTTACCTGTGAATTTACCACCTCATTCACTTCCCTGAGAAGAATTTCAAAGATTGCTTTTAGAGCAAGATTCTGTAGAAAGCATTAAAACATTTGCAAGATAGAGTTTATGACTCTTAAGACAAAAATACTGCGACTCCTACTGGGGAATTTCTGTGGTATTCCTCAAGGCAAATTTAAAAATACTTCTGTGCTTAAATAAAAAAATGAACAGTGCATTGGTTACAGTCCTGGTTCTACATGGAGTCTGCAAAGAGGCATCATGAGCAGATTCCTTGTGCACCTGCAGCACCAGTCCTGAGAGCATCATGGGGCACTTCAGCCAGCTGTGGATCCATCCCCCAGGCCTGCTCTGCTGCCCAAAGGTGGCCCCTGAGCAGTTCCCATTTCAGAATGGATACAAATCAATGCTGAGGCTATTTCTTCTCTCATCACCTGGAAACTTCACTCACTTGCAAGGTGTCCCAACATTCCTGCTTCCAGCCAGTTTAACCCCTTCCTGCCCTCCATGCCAGATCAGTCCTTGATCACAACTCATCACTGCTGAGCAGTTACAAGTAGAATTTCCCCAACACTTCTGATTGATGTAAGTTTTCCTATCAATGAGTAAACACACAATAGACCAAGTTGCTCTAGTCAACATAAAGCCTTGAGATGATTGATTTAAGTGTCTGGATCTTCAAAAACTGCCTTAAAATCAGAACAGGGAACAAAACCCATACACAACTCATCCTAAACAGCTGGGAGAAGGCAATCATCAGAAATTTCCAGCATGCTCTTGAAGAACACTACATCATTTTACAATGTCCTGTATTTCCATAAAGTCTAAATATAACTGTGATTAGATATTGTGGATAGGTTCCCTGGGTTCTCTTGTTTTCTGGTCAGTTACTTAGGCAACATTCCAGTGCTGCAGTGTTGTCTAAATAAAAAAAAGTTTCTCTAAAGAATAATGAAAGGAACTAAAGGATAGTTCTCAGATAGAGAATCTGTAGGCTAAAGCTGGGAAGTGACATCATTTGAAAGTAATGTGCAGCCTAGTACACTTACAAATAACTGCAATTCATAACTGCTGGCTATAGAGGAAGTAGGTCCTTTGCTAAAATGTCTTTACTAACAATGCTAATTTGTGGATTGTCACAATTGGGATGGGAACGCAGAAAGGGAAAGGGAAAGGGAAAGGGAAAGGGAAAGGGAAAGGGAAAGGGAAAGGGAAAGGGAAAGGGAAAGGGAAAGGGAAAGGGAAAGGGAAAGGGAAAGGGAAAGGGAAAGGGAAAGGGAAAGGGAAAGGGAAAGGGAAAGGGAAAGGGAAAGGGAAAGGGAAAGGGAAAGGGAAAGGGAAAGGGAAAGGCACCCACAACCGACAGAACTGCTACTGCCTTCCTGGTCTCTTTGTGGTTAATTTCCTAGCTGTTGTTGATTTGTTCACCTTGTTACACACACACACACACACACACACACACACACACACACAGAGTAAAGAACTGGCATTCCTATCCCCATATCTCTACCTAAAATCCCCTGATTCCAAAATTATAATAATTTGGAGGGAGGAGGGTTTTGCACTCTCAATCTCAGGGAGGGGATCCTGACTTTCTTGATAAATACGTGTCTTTCAAACCAAGACACAAAGTTTCAAGAGACAACTAAATAAACATGGAGTTACTGCATGTTTGTAACTACAACTTTATACAACCATAACTGAAAGTTTAAAGATTGAGTCCTTAAGTGGCACAAAATGGTTTAGGGTTGAAAGAAGGTACCTTTTCCAGTTATGTCACTGAGTGAGGACAGTACTGAAAAGACCACAGAAAAAGCTTCCTCTATAAAAGGCTACCACTGCAGACAGACAACTGCTAAAATTCAGTAAATCTCAACTTACTTAGTTTCAAGACCATTTGTATTCCTTGGTTCTTAAATAATCTGTAAACCCCCTTTAATTATCTCTGTGTGTGAGGGAGCGTTTTTAATTCCATACCTTGAGGGGGTGACACTGGTAAAAGTGCCGTGCACCCAGTATTTGAGCTTGTGGGTTGGACAGGAGGCCCACTTTAGTCCACAGTATCTGTATCTCCAGGGTCACAGGAACCATACAACAGGAAGTGCACTTCAAAGCCTGAAAATAAAATATACCCCAATCAACTTAATATAGTATTCTAAAAGTGATAAAGGACCAAAAGTCTGGGTCAAAGTCTAATATTTTGTATAATACAGGTCACAGAACCTGAATCAATCACTTCAGCACTGGTCAGAACAACCACCCATTTTGGAGCTACATCCATCTCATTGCCATCTCAGTTCCAATTAGAATTTGTCTCAGCTTTACCGCTTGGATTCCACATTTCACTTAGCCTTCCCCCACACATTAACAATTATTACAATACAATTGGCTCACAAACTTTAACTTTATTATGTAATATAATAGGATATAAATATACTACAAAAATACTCCCTATTCTGGAAAAGCAGAAAGGATTATAATAATAATTAATAGGAAGCAAACAGCTACTATTAGTTCCAAAAGGCTGTGAGAAAACTATGTAACACTGGATTCAGTATTTTACTCTTTTTGCCCATTTAAATAGCAAAAGCAGAATTAAAGAGATAGGAAATATAAGGGTTTATTGGGGTTTTTTGAGGGTTTTTTTGTTAAGTATTCTAATAATATGAAACATAATGACTGCTTACACATATTAAGACCCCTGAGAGTGATAGGGTCATTATATAAAAATAGTCCAGATACCCCCACCTCCCCAAGGCAATACAAAGATATGAAAGAAAGAATATTTACAGATGGTCTTTTTGCATTCATATTACCTGCACACTGCAGTTCTGAATCAGAATGGTCATCCATTCTTCTGCCTGGGTTGAATGAGCACTGCCAATTATACCAAAGTCTTCTGTTCTGTTCATCCCCCAAAAAGCCTTGTACAATTTCTGCTGCATGTAACTACAGTTACTGCCTTCCAGTATTGGGGATAGGCTGGAAATGAGAAAATTTTAGAAAGTGATTTCCAAGACAAAAAAGCCCCAAACCACTGTCAACATCCTTTCTTTGCAGTAAGTATTTCTTCTCTTAAAATAAGTCAACAAGCATTGGCATCAGAAAGGAGAAAAATACAGCAGGGTAATGCATGATAAGGAAAACTGACAGCTCTTCAGCCATATTATCTCATCAGTGTCCTGTACTTGCCCTGTCAAGAGAACAATCCAAATCATCAAAACAACCACTTTTTAAGATTCACTTCTCAACTCTACTCTTGCCCAAGGCATATTGCCACGCTAGAGCCTCAAAATGTCCCAGAAGACCTTCACAATGTTCAGCTTATTCTAGGAGCCCACCATCTTTCCTATATTCAAGTTCTCTCAGGAGTATATGAAAGATCTGTAGACATCCACTGGTGACCTCAGAGGACCCTGGCTTCCCAGCAGTACATGAGACACTACAGAAAAACATGCCAAGTGACTCCACAACTTACAGCTGTCAGAAAGGATGACTGCAGAGTGTGTTGTTACCTGATTTTGCAGCCTGTTCTCATATTCCTTCCAAACTGTATCTTGTGTCTCAGGAACCGTGAGCAACTTCCATCACTTTCACTCCTTAATATGCTCATCTGACAGACTCCACATCAAGAAGCCAAAAAAAGTATAAACATAAACACTAATCTTGTATTTAACAATCCACTCACGCGATATTCCTCCTTATCCTTGTCAGGGCACTATAAAAGTCCAGACAGTGAAGTACCAGAAATAAAAAAACCCCATAGTAGATAAGGATACATGTTGCATGGCACCACTGTTTGCAATCAACAGTGGTGCTCCAGTGTTATAGCCAGGGTTTCCACTTCTAGGCAACATATGAGAAAGAGTCCTGGTCTACAAAGACGAAGGGAAGAATTAGATAAAGAGGAAAATATTAGCACCAATGACATGCATTCATCTCCAAAGATCAAATTCACATTCTCAAAAATGTAAATGTAGGCTGGTTTTGAATAGCTTATTATTATACACTACTTAAACTATTTGTTTCCAATTGGCCAATTTAATTTGCAGTTCAGGAGTTTAAAAAACCCTGAATGTCAGTATCCTGAAATGTGGCTAAGACCAGGAAAGCTCTCAATAAAATTAATTGCTATTGCTCAACATTTGTCTCTGAGGAAGTGAACAGATCAGTCAAGGCCAATTCTACAGAAGAACTACAGAACAACCCTACCTTAACCCTGATTCCTAGTGGACCATTCCACTTCTAAATAGCCATTTGGCAAGAGCCTCTGGGCAGAACTTCAACAAGATTGCAGTGCACACTTACCAACCCCTGAGGTTGTCACTTACTAAATTTTATATTGTCTCTATGGACATGATTTATGTGAACTTAACACACATTAATATTTCCCAGATTTCTACCCTCTTCAAAGTAACTCTCTTTCCTGCTGCAAAGGCAAAGTTAAGTAAGTACCTAGAATAAATTTAGTAACTTTGTTCACAAACGCCAAACACATCAGATACAGCCCTAGCTTCAACCATTTCCTTCACAAGGCAATGCTGCTGACTTATTCATCCTCTTCCCTTCTACCCCAAAAACCAATATCATCACCAACCCCCCAAACCCCAAACAAAACAAACAAAAAACAAAATAACCCCCGCAAAAAAACTGAGAGAAAACAAAAAGAACAAAAAAAAAAAAAAAAACAACAAAAAGCACCAAAAAGCCCAAAACCAAACCAAGCAAACAAATTCACCCTTAAAAAAAAAAAATCACTAAAAAGTCCCAAACAAACAAAAAACACCTAAAACCAAACCACAAGCAAATACAGTCATATTAAAATAATCAACTCCTTGAAATTTGTGCAATACCAAGCCTGGATTTTTCTTCTAGCATGGTTTACTTGAGACCAGAAGTGCCTCCCCTCCTGTCTACAACCATTTGCATCCCTGGGTTCTGTTACTACTATACCACAGTGACACAGCTCTAATCCTTGCAGGTCTCATCTGTAAAAAAACGAGTCACGAGCTACAGATTACAAACTTGGTAAAATTCCAGGGAGGATAGGGATACTAACCCAGAAGTGCACAGTGAAGTGCTGCTGCAGGGAGGATCTGGAGCTCCCAGTGATGTTGCTCACTTTGAACTGAACAGAAACACTCTGAATTCCACTTGTGCCACTATATTCTATCTCATAGATCACCTGAAAGTCCAATTTAGAGAATAATAGGAGATAAGGTAATAGGTTGATTGATGACTTTAAGCTTGTGTTAAGCTGCTCTAAAAGGAAAGAAGATTCACATACCTCAGAAACAACATTGGTGCATGTGCTGTCTTTCATGTGGGGAGCTCTAGGCGGTGAGACTGCAGTGACATTTACCTGGAGACAGTAAGCACAGTAACAGTTAGCAATTGTTAAAAAAGAGAGTGCATTGTTTACTCTTTCTCACTGCTGTTCCATGCAAGTCAGATTTATCCCCCTGCTGTAGTTGTGATCTAGGGGCACATCACACTGCTCCAGATCCCCAATCTTTTTCCATGAAAGTAAGCTACCTCCATGACTTTATTTCTATCTACGCCCGTTCATTTAAAAACACACCCTTACTTATGTCCTTTTTTTCTCTAATGTCCTACTTTGGCAAGAAAAATCTTGTTTCAGAAACAGCACATTCCCATTCTCCCTTCAGAAGCAGAAATTCTTTTCATTGGCAGCAAAGACTGACCTTCATTGACTGCATAACAGTGTCATTAATTGGGACCTGGGGAAAATAAACAAACCGTTTTATAATACCAATAAAAAGCTAAGTAAATTGCTGTGTTTGCAAGTGATTAAAGCCATAAACTCATTACAAAAGAACATTAATATTCCACATTCCACAAAAGGCATTTTAAAATACCAGAAGACAAATTTAAGCTTGGCCCTACTAATGTCCTGCAGAATGCAGGTACTTTTAAGTGTCACATCTCTGATCCATTCCTGAAACTCCATCTTCCGCAATCAAATAAATACATCAGCATCCAGATGAGAAAAAACTGAATTTTGGCAGCAGTGACAAAGAAAGCCCTGAAAAGATTAATTAAATCTGATTAATTAAATAGAATATTCTCTGCTAGTTAAGTAGATTTAGATTTCCAATATAAAGGTAAATTGAGTCATCAGCCTTAGTGAGTACTCCTATTTACAATGTTGTTTTCTCTGGGAAAACCAGAAAAATTCTACAAGGTGAGAGGAGACGTTTTCATAGAAGCATTCAGTAAGACCAGTAGGATGAACTCAAAACAGTAAATTGGTTGCTTTGAATTTATTATCAGGACAAATAGTAGAGAAATTGATATTGCTATAAATAGAGCTAATATTAATAAGTGGCCTTCGGTATGATTTTAGAGCCTAATTCTTTACTGAGAGTATGTACTGCTTGTATGTACTTCCTGATAAACAGACAGGAATACTTTCATAAACCACCTGTTTAAAATGCAAAAGAATTTTAGACAAACTATTAGAACTATGAAGTATCAGTGAAGTACCAGTTAAATACATTAAGAATTTGCTAATGATGGAAATTTATTAGAAAGTAGTTTGAATTGAAGGATTATCACTGGTCATGCATGACATTCTCAGCAAGAAGGCTTCAGCAACTGGGAGATCAGGTGTGACATACCAGAATACCTTCAGTTTTACAGTTACATGAGGTCCCAGTGGAAGGCAACGCAAAGTCAAACAATTAAGATTTTGAACAAAAGCAAGAATTATGAAATACACCTTTAGCACAGTGAAGTCACGGTAGTAGGAAGCAGCATCTAGGGCAGGGTCAGTCATGCAGCTCTTGCTCAAGTTGGTAAATATCCGAGTACAGCTTGTGCTTTTACTGTCCAGGAAGCCTGGGTGAGTTAAGACATGACAACAAATAAAAATAGAAGCAAACTACCCTAAGATATTCTTCCCCCTTTACTAACCAGCAGGATTTCCATCAACACAAAGTCCACTGGTTCCCATTTTTACTGGCTGTCTAAGAATGCTCAGTACAGATGACGAACCAAAGTAGATTAGGATAGGATCACCAGCCTGAAAAGACAATTTGGAGAAATCACAAAGTTACAGCAGAATACTAAGACCAAGGGCAAGAGACAAATCTATATTCTTTGTGTACACCCAGTTTTGTCTAAAAGGTTGTCCAACCCCTTAAATACAAGGCAAATGACCAGAAACTTTTCATACACTAAGGAATGGAAAGTACTGAGAGATAAATAGTTTAACAATGTGCTCTGGTAACCAGGAGGGACAACTGTGTCATGGGGTGCATCTGGCTCAGCATCTCCAGCTCCTAGGGGCAAGGCAATTGTTCCACTCTGCTCTGCATGCTGGTATGGCCTCACCTTGAGCCCTGACGGCACTTTTGGGTGCCAAAACATAAGCCATAAAGTGCACTCAAAAGAGGATTACAAACATGGTGAAGGGCCTCTCCAGAGGAAGCCATACAAGGAATGGCTAAAGTCACTTGGCTTGTTCAGCCTGGAGGAGACTGAGGGGAGATCTCATTGCACTCTGCAACTTTCTCCCAAGGGGCAGACACTGATCTCTGCTCTCTGTGACGAGGGACAGGACCCATGGAAACTGCTCGAGTTGTGTCAGGGAAGGCTTATTTCAGGAAAAGGCTCTTCCTCCCAAGGGTGGTTGGGCACTGAACAGCTCCTTAGGGAATGGTCACAGTCCCAAGGCTGACAGAGCTCAAGAAGCATTTGGGCAACACTCTCAGGAACAGGGTGGGATTGCTGGGGTGTCCTGTGCAGGGCCAGCAGTTCTACTTGATGATCCTTGCGGGTCCCATCCAACTCAGGATATACTACAATCCAATGATATTATGGCTTCCAGGTACAAAACAAGAATCTTTTGATCTGTTCTCATCAGACATCATTACAGACAGCTTTAGTAAAAGCATAGGTACAAACTAATTACTATTTTCTTTCAACTCACACGGTAAAAAGCAGAGAATGATGGCTGAACTTGTGATGGTGCTAAGAAAGAGTGCCTGCCATACTTCTCTAAGAACTCCACAAAATCAGATTCCTCAATATCCTGTGGCTGTTGAAAATAGTTCATCTTTGCTAGAGTTTGAAAAGGGGAAAAAAAATCCATCAATATTAAGTTACTAGAAAATATAACAGTAAATACTGTGCCAATATTTTTAAAAGGAATAACATAAGTAATTGTCAGCTAGCTGGTGCCTTATATTAATTAATCCATAGTAACACTTCTAATGGGCTAATATGCTCTACAGACAGGATGATATGAGTAGGGTTCATGGGAAACAGACATTAATACACAAAGTGACTTTCCAAAAAGCATGAGACTCCTTAACAGCTATCTTAATATATGCTGTAATTTCCATGAGATGCCCAAATTAGGCACACATGAAACTTTAATTACAAAGCACAACCCATTTGTGAGCTCACTAAAAGCAACATTAAATGGATTCAAAATAATTAAGTAAAACTGGTGATTGGTAAAACTCAAGGTAAGTATGAAGAGACAAAAGGCATGCTAAAAAAAGAGACTTTCTATTAGCATCCTCCAGTGATATCTTCCTGACCTGGTAGTATTCAGTGGTGTGGTTATCATGTTATAATGTATTAATTTCTTACTGCTAAAGCACTGTTATAAAATGGCAAATTATTAAAGGCATGCCACATAGACCTATCGTAATATAAAAAATTTTTCAATGCATTCAAATAAAGCATCTTAGAAGATTCAAGGATTACACATCCTAGTGACAACAGCACTCTCAACTACAGCAGTACCAAAAAGAACTTAGATAATCCAGTAGATTTGGGGGGGAAAAAAAAGAACAGTAAAAAAAGAACCTTAAGCTCTCAATGTAATTCTGCCGTGCAAAGGCAGAGCAGATGATCAAAGGTAGAGCAGAGCTAGCCGAAACAAAAGCTTTTTAATATCCAAATACACCATTAATTAAGCAGTCAAATCTTACAAGGAGATGAAAGTCAAAGGAATATTAACCTCCTACAAGGTTCACAAAAATAGGCATGCAGAGCAGCTTGCTTAATAATCACTTGAGGGTATCATCATTTGACTGAAAAAGAAAACATTCGCAATTGTGCTACTCACAGCCATTTAATTTATTTGGGATCCAGTTCATCACATACTCTTTCATTATCAAAGCTGAATACTTGCTACCACAGGTTAACAATATTATATAATGCAATATATTCCTGAAAGCTGGAAGGAAATACCTTTGGCAGCAAAACGTAAGATATTCAAACTGTTTAAATTTAGATACCAAAGGCTATTTAATCTTGTAGAAAAAGTCAAAATAAAATTTAATCTGCTAACAATGGTTTCAATGAGATGAAGCCAATCTCTACATCACTTTCACTGGCAATGACAATTCAATAGGGCTCGATTGTATTTCTGGCAAAGGCAGCTCATCACACCATCCTGGAAAGGCTGCTGCCAGTTGAATGAAAATCAGCTGAATAAAATATGTGTTCCTATATTTCCATGGGAAAGGCCACTAGAGAGAAGGCAGTTTCTACCAGAAACTGTTATGACCCTTCAGGTCATAACATGAGTCTTCCCCATAAAGTCTTCCCCATATGTTCTTCCAACAACAAGCACAGAGAAGGAAAAGGCCATGTGAACAATTAATTCTGTTCCCAGGTGTGCTACAACTGCTACAGGCAGTCAAATGTGTAAACCTCTTCAGTGGGCCTAATCATGTAATAGATACAAAATATCAATGACTAAAAAAAAATCTGTGCAAAACATTACAAATTCAAAATCGTTTTATTTTTAGGATATTATGAATGGTGTGGGAAAAGGGTAAAATTTAAATTCCAAGTTACAGGCTGAAAAGCTCAGGAGCCTGACAGCATTTTAAGCTGTGATTAAACTCATCTAAATTAATCTTTACTGTGAGACCTACTGAAAATTGGAGAGAGTACAGTTCTAGCGCTACTACCCATCACACTATATATTATGAAGCTCTCTCATAATTTTTTTTGTTTTTCCGTGTATGCAAAACGCTCAGATAAAATCTGTAAAGAGCTGAAAGCAGACAAGATAATAATAAACTAACCTTGTTTTGACTAGCTGTTGTACCTGTTAATCCCTGGAGTCCCTCCCAACCTAAAATACTCAGGGAACTCTGGATCACAACTCCCAGACAAATAACTCAAAAGAGAAAATGGTAAGTGTTCAAATGTAAGACCACAGCAATCACACTGACTGCCAGGAACTGGACATTGAATCACTCAAACGAAGTACAATGTGGAAAGAAAAAAGAGGAAAGAATGTTAATGGCATATCCTACGTGATACATGATTACCAGTGAAAAAAAGAAAAAAAGCACAGAAGAAAGGATGAAAAATAAAGAACCCAAAACACAATAAGAAAACATTTTCTGAAAATTATACTAGTGGGATACTTCAAATGTCAACCCTTATCTGCTGCTGTACATGTAGCAAATTCTGTAAGGTATAATGCATAAGCAATTGATAAAGACCTAATTGTGCTCAGCCAGAAACCCTACCCCTTATAACAGCGCAATAGTATTTTGCTTTGTTTTGTCTTTGGTGATCAGACCCTGATTCATTATGTTCTCTGTGAAACTGTAGTAGCGAAATAATTAGCAACAATTATAATTTGTAGTTCAAAAAAATATTACCTAAGCAGAGGCAATCTATGAAAAAAATGTATGAAAAGAAGTATTGCTTACAGTCATCCAACCGCACACAGAACAGTGGATCACGTCCACCAGGATCAGAAACGATGTCTGTAGAATAAGGGGTGTTACTTCTGAAAATGAGTGACTTTTCCACACACACCTGACTCATAGACCTGCAAAGACAAGCCCCGGCCAGCTATAAAATGAACCACGCTTGCATCATTTCGTATTTTACATTACATAGCGCCAACGACACAATACAGTATTACTTTTCATCACTTTAGACGAGCTGTACAATCTGCATTGATAATCAATTACAGAAAGCCACTCTTGTCATTGTAGTAACTTTGTGGACACTCGGTTAGTGTAATTGGAAATCACTCTGACATTCCCTGGAAGAAAAAGTGATTAAAAACAAAATAAATGCCCATATATTACAGCTCATCCCGGTCCTTATCACAAGAGCAATGCAAAGACAAATTTTACTCTCTAATAGCTGAGACCATCTCGCGGTCTGTACTTGTTTGACGGTCTCATCATAGCTCTCCAAAATTTCTTTTTCTTAAACCCAGACTTCCCAGCTCCCACGGCCAGCTGTCTCCTCGCGGAGAAGCCAAGCCTCTCTTCATCTCGGCCATTGCGCCATCAGCCCCGGGAAGCCTTTCGCAGTCCCCGGCCCACCGCCAAGCTGTCCCTGGGCCCGGGGGTGCGGCAACAGCACCGCGAAACACAGGCGGCAAAGCCACAGCTCCCGCCGGGAGCCCGGCCCGGGCCCGCTCTCCTGGCCTGCCTCGGCCCGCCCGGCGCCAGCAGCGGCAGAAGCCCATCTCCAACCCACCTGCTGCCGCCTGAGCGACGGGACGCGCCCGCGGGGCCGAGGGCGGGCACCGACAGCGGCGGCAGCAGCGCCAGCAGCAGCAGCCACACCACGCCGCAGCCGCAGCCGCAGCCGCAGCCGCAGCCGCAGCCGCAGCCGCAGCCGCAGCCGCGCATGGCTCCGCACCGGCGCCGGGAGCGCGCGGAGCCACAGCGCCTGCGCGGCCCGAGGGGGCGGGGCTCTTCTAAAGGAGCCCGTTCCCAACGGCGAACTTCAGGTGGCTGTAGCTACTCTGTTGATAACTTCTAGAAATCGTCTGCTATTCATGAATTCATATTATGGCACAGTGATTGCGTTAAGAACAGTTGTGTCTAACATTCAGCACGAGGTACCCTATTCTGCTGTCATTTAAATTATGTAAATTGACTGAGTCACTAAGCAATCACTGCTTTACATATGGTAGAGTGCATAAACTGGTCTGGAGTGCTGCCTAGGTAAGAACAATGTTTCACTAATTCTAGACTTTGCATCACAAGCATTTCTACACAGTAGACCAGATGGGAGAAGATTCTTAGTTTTGACATCACGAAAATTTTTTTCCGAACAAATGCCAGAGCTTAGTTAAAATCCCACGCAGATAAGTCCTGGGAGAGTTTGGCTTTTATAGTTCTATGTTTTAAATAAAAATATTTTTCATGGTACTTTTTCTGCGGTTGTTTTTCATGTAATATTTATCTAACATCTGAATCTGACTGGCACAATATAGTGGAGATTAGAAAGTCCATATGTGTTCAGGGAGTCAAATAAGGCAAATAAGGTACTGTAACAGAACCTGCTCAAGTTTGCTGGTTTTGAGCTGTTGGAAGCTTCAGGATTCCTTACTCTGGAAATATTGCAGTACCCTGTTTGAAACTCTTCCTTAGCCTTCTACAGCTCATCTCTGTCAAAGGAAAGCTCACTGGCTGGGCCTTTGTTCTGATATAGTTCCATTCCTACATTCAGTGTGTACTAGATTTTCATCAGAAGCCAAGATGGAAAAGATATACCCAGAAAATTTTAGAAGAGAATCATAGAACAGTGGGATCCTGGAGTTGGAAAAGACCTTCAGGATGCTGAGGAAACTTGAGCATCTCCCTGCCCAGGAGAGGCTGGGGGGGCAGGGGCTGCTCAACCTGGAGAGAGGAGCCCCGGCTGAGAGGGGCCTCAGCCTGGGTGTCCCTGGGTGTCCTTGAATGTCCCTGAATGTCCCTGAGTGTTCCTGGGTGTCCCTGGGTGTCCTTGAGTGTCCCTGAATGTTCCTGGGTGTCCCTGGGTGTCCCTGAGTGTCCCTGCATGTCCCTGGGTGTTCCTGGGTGTCCCTGGGTGTCCCTGAGTGTCTCTGTCTGTTCCTGGGTGTCCCTGAGTGTCCCTGAATGTCTCTGGGTGTCCTTGGGTGTCCCTGGGTGTCCTTGAATGTCCCTGAATGTCCCTGGGTGTTCCTGGGTGTCCCTGGGTGTCCTTGAATGTCCCTGGGTGTTCCTGGGTGTCCCTGAGTGTCCCTGGATGTCCCTGAGTGTCCCTGAATGTCCCTGAGTGTTCCTGGGTATCCCTGGGTGTCCTTGAATGTCCCTGGGTGTTCCTGGGTGTCCCTGGATGTCCCTGAGTGTCCCTGGATGTCCCTGGGTGTCCTTGAATGTCCCTGGGTGTTCCTGGGTGTCCCTGGGTAACCTTGAGTGTCCCTGAGTGTCCTTGGGTGTCCCTGAGTGTCTCTGTCTGTTCCTGGGTGTCCCTGTTTGTCCCTGAGTGTCCCTGGGTATCCCTGTGTGCAGGTAGGGGCTGAGCCCAGGAATTCCCCTTCTCTATTTCTTTCTCTCTCCCTCTGTTTCCCTCTAACTCTACTTCCGTCTCACTGTATTTCCCCCTATTTCTTGTTCTCTCTCTTTCTTTCTCTCTCTTTCTCTCTTTTCTATTTGCCTTTTTTTCTCTCTCTCTGTTTCTTTCTCTTTCTAACTTTCCTTTCCTTTATAGCTTTAAAAAAGCAGCAGTAGCAACTTTCAGTCACCCTGGGAGTAAATAAAAAAAAATTTTAAAACTTTTAAACATTTAAATAAATAAATTTACTCCCTGGGAGCCTGAAATTTTCCACTGCTGCACCAGACATACAGTTTTTTCTTCTTTTTATATCTACTATATAGGTACCCTAATCAGCACCCCAACCACCAGGGGAGAATTAAGCCTTTTTTTTTTTTTTTTTTTTTTTTTTTTTTTTTTTTTTTTTTTTTGCAAGTAAGGACAGCACAAAAAACGGAGGCATTGTGTCATTGGATATTTACTTACCATTTGCTATCTTTCATTCTATATAAAACTCATCCACTCCTCAGTAGATTAACTGCTTCAGTGATTTGATTATAAGTGCTTTCTAGAAACAAGTAATTAAACTTAAATAAAAACCCTAAAAGCTATCAATTTTTTGGCAACATTTGACCTCCCCAAGGGTTTTAGTCACATTTTTGAGTGTATTTTGAACCTTCAAAGTTCTTTCTGTTTTATACACAAAGACTTAATTTTCTTTGCTCTTCTGGGTTTAAACCAGATCATATCACCCAGGTATTTAATGAGGATCAATAATAAATAGAAAAATTTTAGATATCTATATTATGGTGGTGCTACTTTGGCTATTATCTACATTACAGAAGTCAGTTGAGTCAGCTGAACTTTCACACACTCATTTGTATATAAGGAGACACTCGTCTTACCTGAGCTTGGGATTTTGCCACCAAACATCCACAAGTGGCTGTAGCCGAATAAGAGTTACAAAGTTTGGGTATAAACATCAGATATAGATATAGGTATGGATATATCGATATAGACATATGCCAAGCTACAGTAAACCGTTGTTATTATCTAACATGATTACACAAGCAATATATTGCTGTCTGCAAATCAACACAGGTTTGCTATAGGGATTTTTTCCTTGCCTTTCTAGTTTCAGACTAGTTTTATTTCTGTTCATCGATATTCATAGAAGCAAGACAGTTACTTACGGGCGCTGTGGCCGGGGAGGGGTTATGTAGTACACGTAGGGACTGAGTCTACTCCTGAATTCTTTACAGACCCTTGTACTGGAACACCCTACTGGTATGGAGTTGCAGTCTAGCTCGAACAATTGAGTCTAGTTCGGTTTAAAATTGAATTTATATATGCAAACCTTTAAATGTTCATGACCACAATTATTTCCCTCACAGAATCTGGTATGACCCTGTAGCTGAGAGGCAGCGATGAGGACTTCATCGTATGTGTTGATGTCAGTGCAGCCAGGCAGCTCTTATTTTTCTTTTTCTTTTCTCCCTCAACTGCGATTTCTTCCTGCACTGGCAGATATAATCCCAATGTTCCTAGGCATTCTGTTCTGCGTTAGTCCAAAGGTTCAGCCACCGGTGTATGCTTTATTTCAAAAGGTTTCACGTCAGAAGCTCCCCACACGGGGACAAAAATTACTGGTGACACCATTTCTTAGCAGTACTTTCATGTGCAGGAAGGCATCAGTCGTTGCCTATGTCAGCCCTTGAGCCCGTGCCCGCTTCGGTGCCGCCCGTTGCCGCGGCGGTTCCCAACCCGCCCAGGGCTGGGGCCCGGCTCCTTCCCGCTCCCCGTCTGCTCCCTCTCGATACCTCTCGCTCCCTCCCGGTTCCCTCCCGGTTCCCCCTCGCTCCCTCCCGGTTCCCCCTCCCTCCCGCCCGGTTCCCGCCCGGCCCCTCGAGCGAGGCCGAGGGGCGAGAGGGAGGGAGGGAGAGAGACGGCAGGGCCGCGTGTGTTGTGGGAGCGGTGCCGGGATACGCGCCGGTGCTACTGTGGGAGCGCGAGCGGCCGAGGGGCGGCCTGCGGAGTTCGGCGGGCCCCTCTGGCAGCCGCATCCCTGGGCTGTCCGAGCCGGCGTTCGGACCTTGGGAAAGGCGCGGCCCGCGGCCCCGGCCGCCATGGAGATGGTGCTGAGGGAGCTGCTGCAGAGCGCAGGAGGTGAGCGGCCGGCCGGCGCTGCGGCCTCGTCACCGTCTGGAAAAAGACGCGAAATTAACATCCGACTTCAAACAGGAAAACAGCTTGATCCTAATCTGTTTTCTAGGCTCACTTTCTAGTGTGCTAACGATCGTGACTTTAAATAGCAAGAGAGTTGTTAATGCTTCATCTTAGAACTATCCCTAACTTCGAACAACACGTGCGTGACAGTATTTTCCTTAAACATTCTTCATTTATTTCTGCAGAGGAGAGACTGGATATCACGCAGCTCATTTGAATTCAAACATGTCAGTACACCTGGAAGCAAAAATTCTTTTTTTTTTTTTTTTATTTCAGATGTTCAGGCTTTGAAGAATGCTTACAAGTTAATCAAATCAGCCACTGAAGGACAGTTTGCACTTGATTCATCAGATAACATCAGCACCGATTTATATGTTTTATGTGCTGAACAAGCACTTCAGGTTTGTCATTTAGGTCTTTTATCTGTATTGAATAAAAACATGTATATGATGCACTGTATTTACAACTGTTACAATTGCTACTTTAAAAATCTCAGAAGCACCTGAGCAAAGTATTACACCGTTGTGGTTTTGGAGAGCAATTGTTTAAACATGCATTTTCCGTTAAAACTCCACCCCTAAATCCTCACTTCTTTATAGTCAAGCAGCGAAGTGTGGTTTTTGAAGTTTGTATTCATATCCAAATTAGCAAAGTGTATCATAGTATATACAAACAAAATCTTCCATTCCTGTTTTTTTGTGTTATGAAAAAGTTAGCATTAAGCATCTTGGTTATGGCTGAAGAAAGTATGTTTATGAACATCTGTACCAGACAAAAGAACCCTAATAAAAATACCATTCCATTCTAATGCTGAAATACCATTCCATTCTAATGATGAAAGGCTGTTGCTAATTGAAACGACTTCTATAAAATGTGGTAGAGATTTTTAATTTTCAAATATTTGTTAATATTCAATTTATGATCACAAGTAATTGGGTTTTAAGCAGACAGAGTTTGTAGTAAAGCTTCCCCCCCCAAGTTGCAATCCAGTTAAAATCTGTCTGTGGTCTGAAAATTGAGGTGTAGCACTGACAAATCCTGTCAGCTAATACCACTCCTTAAAAAAAAACCCCGTGAAATTCTGTTAAGAGTTTTGTCTTTATGTCAACAATCGCATTTAGAAAGGAAACTTTTTTTGGATACTGTAAGCAGTTCTATGGCTGACTGAGGAGTTTTGTTAAATAAAGGAGGTTTTTTTTACATACATTTGGAATGATAAAACTATGCCTTTAGTAAATGGTAATGGGCTTATACCACAACTGGTATGCATCCCTGTGGAATATTGCTTACATACTAGTATGGAGTTAGATATTACCCTTGATTAGGCATGCATTTGAAAAAGCTAACAATTCTTAATTATTTGTTGCAATTTTTTTTAATATTGAAATTCTGCTTTTTTGGGTTTTAGCTGGGATATCTGGAAATTAGCAGTGACTGTCTACAGATGTATTTTAAAGGAAGATTTCCTGTGAACCAGTTTCTTGGCAGAGCATATTTGTGCCAAGGCCAGTTGCATGCTCCACACTCTACAGATAATTTGGTGAGAAATTATAAAGGTTGCTTTATATTAAACCTGGATTTGCAAGTTTTTATTCCTAAGGTTTTATGTGTTGCTTTTGGTCATTTAAAATACACAAGGATAAGCAAGACTGTGGGAAAAATGGAAGGAAATATGAAAACAAGTAATTTGTGAGTAAATAAAACTTACCATCTGTATCACAATAATATTTCAAATATTTTGGAGAAGACAATAATAAAGAATACTAGTAAAAAATTTTCAGGAGGTTGATTGTTTTAAGTCACCCTCTTAACTTTTTTCAGACCAAATTAACTGTTGGAATAATTACTGATTTTATTTGAGAAGCATTTGGTAGACTTCCCTACCTTGGGAAGTGGAGGACTGAAGAGGCCCTCAGAGAGGTTATACAGTTCATTTCTGTGGCAGTGTATTTCCAGCACTCACCAGTAACATTTTGATGTAGTACTTGGATGTGGTTTTTTGTAATGAAAGGTGGTAGCAATTCAGGAGGATACTTCTTCTTCTGTGTGTTGCTTTGAGGTGTTACAATTCCCTACACATGAAAAGTAGTTTTTATCTCCTGCTGATTTTAAAAGGGAGTGGGACCTCTTTTATGTCTTCAGAAAAGAGATCCTTGTACTGTGATCAGTCAGCTTTCATCATCTGTTAATGGAATCTAGCCCCCAAAAATAGCCTTAACAGATGTTTAGAATTATAGGGTATTCTGAGTTGGAGGGGACCCACAAGGATCATCAAAGTCCAACTCCTGGCTCTGTGCTGGACAAAAATCCCACCCTGTGCCTGAGAGAGTTGTTCAAATGCTCCTTGAGCTCTGTTGGCCTTGGGGCCATGACCACTCTCCTGGTGAGCCTGTTCAGAGCCCAAGCACCCTCTGGGGGAGGAACCTTTTCCTGGTGTCCAGTCTAAACTCTCCCTGACGCCGCTCTAGCAACTCCCTTGGATCCTGTCCATGGTCACGGAGAGCAGAGGTCGATGCTGCCCCTCCACTGCCTTGAGGAGGAGGCTGCAGATTGCAATGAGGTCAGACTCCTCCAGGCTGAACAAAACAAGGGACCTCAGCCGATCCTTATATGGCTTCCCCACTAGGTCTTCACTACCTTGTAACTCAGAGTTTGTGTTACTTGTGTTCACAAATACACCTGAGAGATATTTTAGTAGTTTCTTTGAATAATGTGTTTGAATTAACTTTCAAGCTAGAATCTTTTCCTTGTTACATTTTCTGTACTTTCTTTCTTCTGTGAGCACATATGCAGAATAACTGATCAATGGTCGCTTTAAAACCTCATGCATGTTTGAAACATTCCATGTGTAGTTATGTTTCTAAATTAATAAACTATTCTGTTATGTTTTGTGAATCTCAGTCAAAATTTGCTGTTTTCTTCTTGGCTCTTGCTAACTTCTTAGAAGTTAAAAATACAATTAAAAGTATTGTCCTGGCTTGGTTCCTTATGTCATGTGGTGTAATGGTCTCTTAAGATATACTTTCGATTAGTTGTAAAGTTTTGTCACTGCTGTGTTCCTAGATAATTTATGAAAGTATGAATGGTGCAACATCTCATGCTAAGTAATCATCATTTATGTAGAAAAGATTTGTCCTTATTTTGGTTTCCATCCTGAGGCATCCTTCTTAATTGATTAGGATGCTCGTGTTCTTAAGGGCCAAGCGCAACTTCTCTACTTTAGTACATATTTAATCTCTGGTTTTCTCTTTATCTAGGCAGTTCCCATTTATTGATCAGTACCCTTCTTATGCTATCCCAGAGCACAGTAAGTCAGTCCCAGTTCTCTTGGAGATTTTAGGTTATCTTTTCTAGCATAATGTAGAGACTCTATCTGGTGTCATCCCACTTCTGCTCATCCAGCTCCACCTTGGCTTTGCTGTTTGCGCTGTATACTTCTTGTACACTTTGAAAAATTCCCTTATACTATCTCACCCATTTTCTTTACACCCTGCCTTCAGAAATACAGATGGGATCTTCCCTAAGCTGCGTTCTTCAGGCCAGCAGTCTCAGCTCTCTGTCTTTCCCCACAGGAGAGATGCTTCGGTTCTTCCTTGACCTTTGCAGCCCTGTCTTGGGCTCTCCACAGCATCTGTGTCTCTCTCATACTGAGGAGCTCAGAACTGGGAACAGTGTTCCTGGGTGTGGCCTCGCCAATTCTGAGGAGGAGGGAAGGATCACATCCCTCAGCCTGCTGGCCACACTTCTCCTAAGGCATCCCTGGACATTGTCAGCTGCCTTTGCAGCAAGGGAATGCTGCTGGCTGGTATTCTTCGACTTGTTGTCCACTGGGATAAGATTCCTCCTCTGAAGAGGTGGTTCCCAGCTCTTTAACGATAACAAGGGCATGCGTGTCACATCATTCTGTTGACAAATTCTTGCTGGAGCCTTTTTTAAGAAGATAATTCCTTGAGATTTTTAATGGGACAAATGAATATGATTTTTTTCCCACTGGATTTGCTCTTGGACATTTCTAAACTTTATTTGCTAAAAGTTTAAAAAGTATGCAGCTTTGTAGTTTTGGACAATTTCAGTCCCGATAATTATTATTTGGCAGAAATAAAGTAAATTCAAAGTACAGTCTTAAAATTTGAAATCAGGAAATCATATAAATAGGCTATCAACCAGTTTTTAATTATTCTGTTTCTGTAGTAATTACTATGGCCGTATGTTTTAGTTGAGATTGGTCTGAAAATAAAACTTATGAAATATGAACATATTGAAATAGGAAAAGAATCTTCTGATTTATAAAAGCCATATTCAAATTGCACTAGCTTTTCTTTTTTCTATTCTAGGAAGAGTTTGAAAAGTTTGTGCTGTTTTTTATGAAGGCAATTGATTTTGCAACCCATAACAGAAGGTAGGCCATACTGACAGGATTAATGCTAAATCCCAGGAAATGCTACTGATCTGCCTTTTCAATTCTTTGTCTTGATTTTCACTAGATAGTTGTGATATTATGGTTTTCTTTTTTAAATTTTTCCTTCCATTTTGTAACTTCTGTTACTGCAGAAATATAAGGATACTGCAGTCTTACATTGACAGGATGAACAACCCAGTTAAAAGCTGATATATATCTCAGCACTTCTTACCCTTTTATAGTTATAATCGATAGAATGAGAGCACCATGTTAGCTTATTTTTAAGTGGATAATTATTGAGTAGAGTATAGTTGTAAGAGTTACCATATTGTTCTTGTGCTGTACTTTTCTTCTCAGTTTTTAGTCACGATTGCTTCCAATGAAAAGTGAAAGTTGTACTTTTTAACTTCTTAGAAGTGTCTTACAGTACTCGAGCTGTAATTTTATCTTTATTCAAGTTCATTAAATACTAAACTTTTAAAAATTCTTATTTTTCAGGTATTTTTTTTTGATATATAATGCCTCAGTTCTTTATTGGCAACTTGTGAGGCCATTTCTTAAGCCTGGATTCCGGTATTGCCTTATTCCCAGCCTTTCACAGATTGTTACAGCATTAAACCAAATTGAAGAGCAAGACAATGAATGGCGAGCAGAACTCATGATGTGAGTTTAATTGTATTTTTTCATATGAGCATTCTGTGGTCCTTTTGGAATTGCTACCTGAGGTCTTTAATAAGGTATATTTCACTCTAATGTTGTAGATGTATTTGTTAAAACTTAATTAATAACTTTTTAAAGAGACATGAATGAGACTGAACATAAAAAGTTCTTTATTTCAGTATCTACTTTAAGCTTGAAGTTTTAGTGAAGTTTAGCTAAAGAGAAGTTTTGGAGATGGCTGGGCGCTAGATCAGATCTGAATTTTCACAGTCATTTTAGATGTTGTAATTGAGTCATTGATAGTAATTGGAAATAAATGGTGTATAAATATCAATGTTTTATTTTTCTTGCATTTCCTGAGCAAAGCTGGAGCATAAACCTTGAGATAACTGTATTGAGAAAAATAGTTTTATGTGCAAACAGAGGAGTGTCCGTGAATTTTTCAAATTATGGGTCCCACGCCCCTTTTGTAGAGATGTGTTGATCCCCTATTCAACAGATTGGTTCCAGTTCCTGTTGCAGTCCTACTATAGTTTGCTCCTTTTCGCTTTGTGAACTTTGCTGTTTCTTTGGTGTATGACTGTGGTTTATTGATATGTAGCATTTTCTTTATAAACCAGAACTGGAGGGAAGTAACAAAACATTCCAAGGGGTGTATTAATGACTGTCTTGGATACCATGCATTCAGTTTCTTGGTAGCAATCTCTTGCTGAGGTATTGATGAGAACAAACAAATGCATATGGTGTGTTTGTGTTATAAAACTAATGGTTACATTTATTTATTTTAAAGTTGTATTTATTTCTAAATTTTTTAGAATTATTATTATCGTTGTTGTTAATTTATGTGGGGTCAAAGGCTCTTTTTCAGTTAAATAAGATAAAGTATAGAAAATCCAGTAGATATATTGCAGTTTCCAATAGAAATAGTTTTCTTTTGCTAAATGGTTTTGAAATACTAGCCTTTCTAGAAGGGAGGATCTTAGAATGCTTCTCACAGAAATGTTTTTCCTCATACGCTTTAAAATAATGAATCTTTTTAATTCCAGGTATCTTGTTGAGAAAAGTTTTCACAAAAAAACCTCCACATTTTCCAAGGTTCTTACTGTGATCTACACTAAATGTGTGTTAACAGCTGTATATATCTGAAAGAAATAAAAATGTAGAAATTGGAGGATCTCTTCTGAGGCAATGCTTTATAGCACTAATTGCTTGTATTGCATTTAGAAGTGATAACTTGGATACAAAGAGTGTTAAAAATATGACTAAGAGTTATTTTGGAAAGTGTTAATAAATATTTAATGCAAACATTTATTTCATCTGCAGAAATTTACTTGAGTGCTTCCTTGATGCTTCAAAACTGGAAGAAGCAAAAGAGTTTTCATCTACTGCAGCAGTCTTTATTAAGGAAAATGTTCCAGATAAATTCTCTCAAATATTTTCTTTAATGGTAATGCTGAAAAATATTTTAAGTTCCCTTTAAGACAGGAGCTCTGTCTATGTTTCATAAGATTACAGTTATAATTGTTATATAAACTGTTTTCTTTATTTAAGTTCTATGAGCTACTAAACAATTCGGTAGATATGCAGAGATTTTC
This sequence comes from Erithacus rubecula, assembly GCF_903797595.1. Lineage (NCBI taxonomy): Eukaryota > Metazoa > Chordata > Aves > Passeriformes > Muscicapidae > Erithacus > Erithacus rubecula. Next base: position 34,870,182 of record NC_136660.1, on the reverse strand, counting down.
ACAAATTGTATATTTTTGATGATAGAAGCTAAAGAGCTCCTTGCCATGTTCTTTTAACACATCATGATATAATGGGGATAACTGGCCAACCCTAAAAATTCTGTTTGGGATTAATTGCTATTGAAAGAGAAGGTGTAGTGAGAGCCTTCATTCTTCTACACTGTCTGTTGTCTTTTTTTCCGTTCACCCCCCCAATCAATTCATTCCAAAAATATATATTACAAATTTCTCTAACATTTGAATTAAGAGAGTCAATATTACAATATCCCAGAGGTGTGGTAATAATGAATTAATCACCCTGGGGCAAGCTTGAAATTGCTTTTGCATTTTTTAGAAGAATTACTGAGCAAAGCTGTTGACAAAAGCTGTTGGCAAAGCTGACAGTGTCCTTAAAGAGAAGAAGGAAGTAGTTCTAAAACTGTGCTTGGGCTACAGAAGTATGATCCAAAGTATTGACTGCTTTAGCAGCAGCCTACTGGAGTCCTGCAAAACTTAGTGTTCCAGTACAGCTTAAGTAAATCAGTGTTGGTAGTTGTGGGCAGTCAGCGTGAGAGTCAGAAGAAATTATCTGCACACTATTAATGTGTAACTCTACAGTTAAGTTGAAGTTATTGCAGTTTATTGTAATGTCTTCATAGTATTTTTCCCTGCCTATCTATCATCTATGGGTACAGATAAAATTTGATTGGGCATGCTTCTGTCAGCTGGATGACATAATTTCAGAATGAGTTCTATCAAAAGGTGTTAAAAATGCATTATTAGTATTCTAACTCAGAAGGTAGTTCCACAATTCTATTTCTGCTAATAGTTCTGATCCTGACTATCAGAAGGTCAGTATAGCTCTACTGGGTGATCTTTATGTTATCTATAGATTATCATAGTAGCCTCTTTGCCCTTCAAGTCCATGAAAACAGTCAACAAAGCTGCTTTATTTTAGCTGTGTTGAATGTTGGTCCTTTGCTTATTTAACCAAATAATAATTAAATTGTTATTTTATAGGTGTATCACAAACTAATGGATATTTCCCAGGTAGAGAAGGAAATACAAAATTCCATCCATCTTTCAGTTGTTTATAAAATGCAGGTGTTAAAGTTGTGAGTATGAAAATGTATCCTTCTACTTGTACTTTGATGCTTCATATTACAGGGCTAGGATCAGGTTCAGGGATCTCATACGCTTGTAGAAAAATCTACTGCAAAGTTTAATTCCTCAAAAGGAAAATTATAATGACAGTTTGTGTAGTAACTGTCAGGTCTGTCTAGAGAACACCTTCATCTAAAAAATGAGCTAACTATTTGGGAATGTAGGGATTTGTGTGTTGTAGAGATATTGCCAGGAGAAAGAATTTAAGAGTCTGAAAGACTTTTTAGTATCAAATGGACTCTCATTCTATCCTCAAGCTGTGTACAAGAAAGTAAAGATGAGGTGGGGAAATCACATAAAATACAATGTACAAATCATGAAGCATAATGTGTTTAAAACTCTTTAATTTTTAGAGGTATAAGAAAAATTTGAAAATTAGGCTTCATAGCAAAATCTCATGTAATTTTTTTTCAGTGTCTCAAGATTTCCCCATTTTAAAAATATTGATTATTTTCTTAGTGACAGTGAATTAATTTATACTGACATTATGGGAAAGGAGTCTTGCACACTTTTTTTTTGTTCTAGAATAAAATTTACTAACTTCAGACACTGAAGTTAGGTTTCATTGTTTTTTGTTTCAATTGATATTTCAATATCCAGGTAGCCCACTGAAACCTTGGAATAAGAGCCATCCATTGTGAAGTTAGGAGAGTTATGTCAAATTTTTAATGCAATAACCTTTCTCATTAAATATGACCCAATTCCTCATATGTTGCAGGCAGTGGGACACAAATATATTTCCAAGTGATGCCACCTCAAATCTGAATTCTTTATATGTGCTTTTGAAACAATATGATGTACCTCCAGCATCTGTTCTCAGTGTGAAGTGAGTTTGATTTGTCATAGCCCCCTGGAAGTTTATGATGAAGATGATCCTGCTTGGAAGTCTGTCAAAATTCTTGATGGCCTTGCAGAGATTGAACTCTTACTTAGCTGTTTGTGTTGTGTTAACACATAGGTCATCTTTAAAAAGGACAAAAATCCTGTTAGGCTTTATGACATAACCCAAGATTAAATATCTTCTTGCATACATCTGTTTGTATAACATGATTAAATCTTTCCATAATAATTTCTTATTGGTAAAATGAGATTTTTTTAAGGTCTTAAAATTGACATGTACTTTTCAGACTGTAGTTAATTTTTAACTTCTCCTGGAGCCCATCCTAACTCTTCAGCATAAGTTTGAAAGACTAAACTGACCACTATTCCCGTAGTTATATCACAGCTGTTCCCTATGGAAGTAACATTCTGTGTTTTTTATCTTCTTCAGGAATTGTTTATGCAGACTGTATAGGAGTACACTTATTATTTTCCATAAACAGATTGACGTTTGTATTTTTCATGTAGCCAACTTTGAACTCTTTCTTTTTTCCGTGTTAACTGTGAGCTTTACTAGTATAATGATAATAATAATCATAATAATATTTAACATTATAATTATAATTCCTCTAATATTCGTATGACTTTAAGGTTTTCAGATACATTGCGCAGTTCCTTACTTTCAAAGAGTGTTTTTTTAATTCCATGGAAGAGCAATATCAAATTCACTGAGTGATGTTTTTGTATTTTTGAAGGTTTCCTTTGATTTTGGAATTAGCTCGTTTTTCTCTGAAAGTAAACTGCACTGAGCTTGCAGCTCATTGTATTCTTGATTTGAAGAGCATTCCAATTACTGTAAGTTTTAATTATGTGAGATTGGATTTTTTTTTACACACCCCCTCACTCCCAAACCTCTTTTGTGTTAACATTTAAAAAATAGTACTAATGGTTCTGTGTTTGTTTTGGCAAATAAATATTTGCTCTAAATTTGTGCTTGTGTTTTAAAATGGTACCTGTGCTAGAGTTTGATTAGAAGTTAAATTCCAATTTCCATTATAATGAGCCTACTTAGAGTTACTCACAAAATTTAACTTATCCTCACAGATTTTTTTTCTAAGTGTCTGATTCAGGCCCATTATTCTGAACATTTCCTTAAAGTCTAAAATATTATACAAATCCATAACATTCCACTGGAAGATGTGTTTAAATCCCCTAGATCAAAGAGTCACAAGGACTTAATCTAAGTATTTGTGTAGGCAGTAGTGGGAAATATCTGTTATGTCCCAGCAGTAAAGAAATTTGGCTTCTATTTCAACCTTCTCCATTGGAGTTAATGTGTTTTTAAAATCTTCTTGTTGCCCAGCACCATTTGATAGTGATTTCTTGTTGTAGTAGAGTAAGATAAATCTATGTCAAAATTTCAGTTCCTTGGTTTTTGCCAAAGCACTGGCAAATTTCTCAATCATAACATGAGTTCCATCTTTGTGTGTATTTGTCATTAAGTTTTTCAAGATCTCTTCTTTTGTCCAGTCATGGGGATGTTAAATTACCAAAGGTCATGCTGATTGATTTGATAATAGCTCATCATGAATTAGGAATTGAGAGGCTGTCTAAATTTCGTTACTACACCAATTTAACACAAGTATTGTGTATCTTAGATGTTTCTATGATCCAGACATATAATTTATATGATTTAATAGTGAGCTCTTTCCTAAGATGTTAAAAGTCTAACCTAATTTTTCACTTAAAAGTTTCACTGCCCACCAAGCTGAATTCTTTCTGTCTTGACTACCTCCTGTTTATTCCAAGCATGTACCTTTTTAATAATGTTAATGAGATGGAAGAGGGCAGATTTAAATCAGATACTGTGAAAATATTCTTCCTTGTGAGAGGGGTGAGGCCCTGGCACAGGTTGCCCAGACATCCTGTGGCTGCTCCATCCCTGGAAGTGTTCAAGGCCAGGTTGGATGGGGTTTGGAACATATTGGGATAGTGGAAGGTGCCCCCCTACCCATGGCAAGGTGTTGGAACTGGATGGGGTTTAAGGCCACTTCCAACCCAAACCATTCTGTGATTCTATGATTCTATTAGAACTGAAACCAATTTGCAGTGTAGGAGGAATCAGGTTTTCACTGGTTTTCTTACTGCAAATTCTGGCAATGAACAGCTTAAAAGTTATTTTGCAGCCTCCAGTCAGTAAAAAGCGACTGTGGCTCTGACAACAAATTCTATTCCCTTTGTAACATTTCAGTTAACTGGCTAGTATAGTGGAATTTTCAGTAGGAAACTACAGTGCTGTGTTCCTGTAATTGCATGGGTTTAGTCTTTATTGTATTTCTTTTTAATTATTGAAATTGGCATTTTGTATATTGTTGCTTCATAGGAGCAAGGGAAACTTATTGAGATAGAATGTCTGGAATATGAATACGAAATGAAGAAAAATGGTGCTGAAATTGTGACTTACACCAAAGGAGTTGTTGAGGTATGTTCTTTAACTTTGAAAGTACAAGTTTTAATTTGTTAAATGTGGAAAATTGCATTCAACTGCGTGTCTTAATGACGTTATACTAATAAGGAATTCTTTTAACCTTCATATTCTCTTAAATTGGACTTCCAAGAATGAAACTGAGAAAAATAAACTGTAGTTGTGTGTTGCTCCCTTGAGTCTTCTGTCTGATCGGAGAAGTTTGTAATAATACATTACTTTCCAAGAGCAAAGATGGTTGCACTGAGGCATAAAAGGGCAACACTCTCATGTTTTCCTATTTTGCCTTCATGTGATCTCTGTTCATGGAATATCTTGGGTTGGAAAAGGCCACTAAGAATCATTGAGTCCATCTCAACTGTGATTGCATGCTATGGCCACTCTTAGACAAATTCTTATGTCAGAGAAATGCAGATTGTTCCTGATAAATTGTCACAATAGGGAGGATTTTCTTGAATTTCTGTGGTTGGTTGGCTCAGTTATAATTCAGACCATCAAAGTCAGAAGACTAAATATTAGTATTATCAATGGGATTAGAGAGATGCCTACAATGAACAGTTTAGACTAGCTGTTAGTCACCTAATGTTCCTACAGTGGGAAGTAGGAATATGTTTAATAGAAATTGGTAGTGCAAAGACTTACTCCTATCTAGGGCTGCTATCATTTTGGAATTCAGAAATTCCAGTCACCTTTTGAAAAAAACCCTCTTGTTAATGAATTCTTCATAATATGAAACAAAACTAATGCTAAAATGTAAATGATAAATGTAGGATGTTTAGGTATTTCTAAACACTAAATCTACAGTGTATGCAGATGGAGAGGGATTTTGTTTTTATTTTTTTTTGTTTCATTTTTTACTTGCATAACCTCTAAAAATAATGTCATAAATGGCATGTCTGTTCCTGTAGGTAACACTGGATTTTAGATTTAATAAGAACCAAGTTTACTTGCCAGTATGGCAAATTCCATTCATAATATTTCTTTTTTTCTTCTTCAGTACTGCCTCTTTAGGTGAATGTGAAAAAAATCCAAAACGACTAAACCTACTGAATTTACAAGTATTCACAATTATCAATTTTTTTTTATCGTAAGAATGGGGAATAGCTGACAGACTTCTGCCAGAAATTTGTGATAACAGCTTGGAGTACCTAAAAGAAATACTCCTTAGTTATCAATTCCTATATTAAAAAAAAAAAATAGTAAAGGAATTATTTAGAAAAAGTTTCTGAAGTCTGCTGACTGAAGGACTGCTTTCTACTGTTAACAGTCCTGAGATTAAAATTTGGAGGAACAAGTAAGAAATTCCATTTATTAAATTGTGCTAATTACTTCTTAATGCATGTAGGCTCAGCTGAAATTGATAAAAAATCTTGAATTAACGTTAAAACGTGCAGTTCAGTTGGGAGATCCAGGTGTGATCCAGGTTGTTTGTGCAACCCAGTGGAATCTGTGCTTGCCACTGCTACAACACAATTTGCATCAACATGTGCGAAAGCCGTTGATCTCAGTTGCTGATGTCCTTGAAGAGATTGACAGGTAATCTTTACTGCTGTGCAGTTTTTTGAAAGGTCTCAACGCATAAACTTATTTAAAAGCTCAAGTTCTGTGATATTAAGTGTCTTTGATAATAAATTCATGTCTGCATGTTGCATACATTTCCCTGTTAATCATTTAAATATAGGTTCTTTCAGGCACAATCTTACACTGTTTAATGACCTGTAACAAAAATTGAAATATTTTAGGAATTTAAAAATACACTAGTTAATCAAAATAATTTGAGAAAATGTCAAAACTGCAGTATATGTGTTGGACTGTGGTCTAGATTCTTGTGTTAACATTGCTTTTGTTGGTTAAAAAATAAAATAAAAAAAATTACTTTTGAAAAACTATAATGGCTTCTATATTACATGCCAAGTAAGACACTTCTTGCAAGATACTATTTTTGTATCTTTGATGATGCTTCTTTTTAATTGAAAAACCTACTGTATTAAGAATATGTATTATTTTGGGGGGTATATTCTTCTATTTCATGGTGTACTTAACCTTAAGCACCTAAATATTTTCACCTTTTTTGTTAATTTGAGTTGACAAGTAACCATTGCTATTTGTTACTTAGTTGAATTTGGACCTATGACTGACTGTTAAGGATAGAGATCAGAATTTCTGCAGTAGATTGAGTTGTAGCTGACATTTGAGTAGGACAGTAGGTGGTTTCTGCTACAAGTATTGCAAAGGAAGGTGAGGAATCTAGTTTCAGTGTTTCTAAAAATTTTTTTAGTTGCATGAAGAGTAGATACACACATGCATGGAAGCACATTATTGTATTACTGTGCTGTTGTTATTCAAACATTTCTTATGCTTTCCATATAGAGAATGCAAGATCAGCATAGGAAACTTTGAAATTTGTACTAAATGTTAGTAATGACAATTTTTCTCTAAAAGCTTGCAGTCAGATTTTGGAGAGATTAAAGTTTGAGGGTTTATCACATGTATATTCTTAATTATCTGGTAGACTCAGCCTGAACTCTGATGTGTTTCTGTCTCCAGAGATTGAACAAAGTAATTTGTTTGTATTAATTTGCATGTCTTACTTTTGTTTTGATTGCAGCATTAATTGTGGCTACTTTGGTACACAGGAAAAAGGTGATACTTGCTTAGTCAGGCTGGCTGTGATGTGGACATACATTAGTTCTTATGTCATATTTAATAGGCTTGAAAAGCTTTCTTCTCTGGCTTTTTCATAGCATTGCTTTAGTTTATGTGATGTTTTGGTTTTGTTCCTGAAAATAGCCAGTGGTAGCATGTGGAGCTCTGAGCTGTCGTGAGCAGCTTCCTGGGGCAGGTGATGGATAGGGAGCTGAGCGTACCTGTGCCTGGAGAACATGCAGTTTTTGGTAAAACCTGCTGGCTCCATAGAGTGGGGAGTGGTGTCAGGAACACCCGGGCAGAGACAGTGCTTAGAGTGAACGTTTATGCCTGAGCTGAGCTGCATCTTTAAGAGAGCTGAGCAAATATGACTCGGGCTAGACTTGCAGGCATATTAACTTCTACTTGAATGTTAGGCACAGAGAGTCAACTTTTGTCAAAAGTCCTTATTCATACATTATTGTTTCTCTGGCAGTTAACTGCTTTTGAAAACCTTTTCTCTTGATTTGCACACCTAACTGGAACTGAAAAAGAGTTCTACAGTATGTAAAGAAAGTTAGTCCACAAGATGTGTTGCTTTCTCCTGCAGGGTCAGTGAAAGTAATATGCAGTTAAATTTTGTTATTAATTTCAATTAGTAAAAATTAAAGAAACAAGTCAGTTAAAAAGGGAGTATCAATTTTAAAATTAGAGTCACTTTTAATTATTGAGTTTCACCTTCAGGCAAGTTTCAGTTCTAAGAGTTTTAGTGTGCCTTATTTTAACAGTTTACACATGAATTTGTCATCCTTAGCATGTTGATTTTGTTGCGTTGCCAAGTTCATATGGAAATAGCTCGTATAGAGGAAGATGGGGAAAGACTAGAGGCTGCTCTGGAGCATTTGCAAAAAGCTATGCACCTGAACAACAGTGAGCAGTATGGAGAACATCTAAGACTGAGTTTTAGGCGCCTTCGTTTGAGTGCTATGCTGTACGAGTCACCTGAGCATCGGGAGGATCAGGCGGTAATGCTGATTGAACAGGTGAGCATTTATAAGGTCTGTAGCTGGAATAGGCTTGCTTATTAAATTCCAGCAGAGGAGGGACAGCTGTTTAGTAGAACTGAATGTTAGCAGAGGCAGCATCAGCTTGTTTTCAGCAAACTGTCTTTGCTTTGTTGCCTTGAAGTGATCGTGTTGCTTCACAGTCAGGAAATTGTAATAGAAGACTTTTTTCCCAGTTCTTTCAGAGATTAGTTTTTGGGGGAAGGCAGGGAGTTGTTCATTAGCAGAAATATCAGCAAAAAAGAACAGTAGTTGTCAATAATTAGGATTTAATTGCATGAAACAGTCTTTTATTTAATGAGAAGCACAGTGTCCAAATTGCTAAATGTCCTAGCTGTTTATGAGATAAATCAGTATTATGTGACACTTACAAATGCCACTAAATAATATACTCTACAGTTACAATATAAGCATTGTCAAGGGTTACTGGATCTAATTCTGTTGTGCTGCCTTAGCACTTGCACAAAAACCATTCTGGCAATTGATCTTTTTCCTGGTTTAAATGCTTTTCCATGCAAACTTACTCTGTTTAAATGTTGCTATAAAAAAACCCACACCTCTGATTTTGGCTAGTTCTTAGCAGACCAGGATTATTTGTTTTATATTTTATAGCAATTCCTAGTAACTGCACACTGGACATCTTACTGTTGGTTGTAAATAAATTCTGTTCTTTGTTTGAGAAAGTACAACATAATGCCAGGTTATATACTGAGGAATATACTGTAAAGATTCATGAGGAGCATGAACAGTACTTCGTATTAAATTATCTGTGGTGTAATCATGTGAATGTCAACAGCAGTTCCACAGTCATTTTCAATGGCAATAATACTGTAGAATGATGTGTAAGATATCTAAAGATACATGGTTCCTATGGGTATTTTTTTGGTAGTACCAAGTTATATGATGCGCATTCTGTTATGTTTGGTAAATAAGAGCTAGTTGTAATATAAAATGAACCCTATAACAATGAGTTCTTTTCTTTATGTAGGCTAAAAGGGGAAAACAAAAGGATAATGCAAGGAAAAACAGATCCCTTCTGATAAATGCAGGTCTTGCATTAGCTCCTGACACATTTCAAATAGTTCTTGACAGTGAAAATGAAGTTAAAGGTAAAGTATGCATGTGTGACTGAAAGTTCCTACATTTTGCTTTGCACACTCTTAAAGGCTGGACATATCATCTAGTGGCAACATATAGGGAATATTGCAGTGCAGATGAAGTAAAATTCTGCGCAATTCTGTGGCAGACTTCTACCATTTTCATTAGGGATCTAAAAGTTGTATGGTGACACTGGAAAAGGTCTTGATTTCCCCTCCAAATTCCCCTGAATCTTACTATTGTTCTGTAGGGTGCTTTAAGTAGTTCTGTTTTAACTATGTGCAAGTCCTGAATGTTTTTAACCAAGGTCATTTTTAAGTGCTCTTTTCAGAAATTTCACCCAATAATACCCCATGTTAATTGCATTAGGTATTCTTTCTTTATTGTAATTGTCTTTCTCTTCTAAGATCTTGCTTTTGAGAGCTCTAGTTTTGCACAGAGATTTAGGTGTGAATTCATTATTTACTTTCTAAAACATGGAACATAAATGGACACATTTGTTATGCCCCAAATAGCTTCAGTTTGTGATTATACAGCCTCTGGTTGAGGAAAAGCGGACAGGGCACAGACTTCCCAGATTGCTTAAACTGTTTTGTGTTATCTTGGCAATGAAACAAGTGTGTATGTGGCTAATTTTATTAACTGTGACTAGAGCCAGCATACTCCTGCAGTAGAGATTATAGATGCTGGTGGAATATGGTTTTTTTCATGTTGGTTGGGTAGTTTGGGGAAAGCTTCAGGAAATAAGAACAGGGCTGGATTTTGAGTGCTTCAGCAAGGAATTATGAATCTAATTGCTTGCCATTCATATGGGTTTTAAAATTTCTAATATGTAAAAACTTACCTTATTTTTATTTCTTTATCAAGTTTACTCAGGTAAAAGTAGTAGTCAAATAAGCTACCTCTGTGCAAAAGCCCAACATCATACTAAAAGTGTGGAGAAAGTTGATGAACATTTGAAACACTTAAGAAATGGAAATGACAGAGAAAGGTAATTGCTACAGACCAGAAGTGTCTCTTTCATCTTCTGTAGAAGTCTCTAAGATGAAAGGTTCTGTCTCAGAGGTTTTTAGTGGATGGTGCCTTGTAAGAAGCTGAATACTTCAGGGTCTGGCAACATATTGAAGCATGTGTATGATTTCTTGTCCAAAAAGCTCTCTTACATTTCCATGCTATGCAGAATATTACTCTTTCCCTGCTTCGAATCTGCTCTCTCACATGCACACTTAAACTCACCTGTTCTATTGATATGAGCTCAGCATACAGAGGGATGTGTGGATTAAGGCTTGTGCTTGATGTAGAATTGAAACTTGCAAGTGTCTTTTTAGGTCCTTATGCCACATAATGTGCTGCAAATTTTTTGGTAAAAAAACTAAGTAATTCATTCCGAGAGTCAGAAATATTAATCTGCAGATAAATTATTTAATTTTGACAATTTATATATCATTTTGTCATTCTCTAATAGGATGTGTCTACTTTTTTTCTGCACTAAAATTCCTTTTCTAAAATTTAAAGGCAGTTGTTTCCTAAAAGATTCTAAATCCAGACTTGTTTTCAAGACTTATTTTTAAATTCCCAACATTAGTTTTGAGATTTTTACTTCACTTTGTGAGATAGAAAATGAGGGTTGTCACACATGTTTGAAAATTTCTTGGATGTTATAATTACCATCCAAGGCAAGAATTTTGTCTATTGATATGCTGAGGAGATTATTTTTAATTGATAAAATAATAGTGCTAAGTCTTCCATTAATTTTGATTAAATGTAATTTTTTTTCCTGATGGCGATCATTATTGACATGATTGTTTTTGTCAATTCTGAACTGTAGGATCTAATCCTGCTTATTAACTAATTTTATTTATGCTTTTTCTTTGGTAGAATTATACTTTGGGCAGATTTGGCAAAAGCTGCATGTAAACAGGAAGTGTGGGATGTTTGTCGAGCAGCATGCAGATTTTGCCTCTTGTATGATGATATTTTCTTTAGGGAGGCAAGAAAGCATAAAAAAAGTAAGTGACAAATTATTTTCAAAGTTTTAAGGAACTTTTTCATAATTTATTAAAGTTGCTAAAAGGAGTCAGACAATATTGTTTTCTTTCCTCCCATTCCCAAAGTTCCCTGAGTTTCTTTTCTGGCACTCCCATGTTGGCATACATGGAATATTCTTTCTACTTCCAAGTCTAGAAATCGGTCATTACATTTTTTTTGTATAAGCCGTACTCTGCCATCAGAAGTGTTTCACTTCTTTCCAAACAAAAGAAGGGAAAAATAAATACACTTAGCAAAAACTGAGGACAACCACACACCAGAAGCATGGTAAATAGAAACTGGTGTGTTCTTGCAAACTTTTGTTTATATTAAAATAACCGTAGACTTTTCTCTTCGTTATTAAACCAAAGAAAAAGAATGCTATTTTTCCTCTTTACTGATGTGTGCATTACCAGAAAGTCAATCCAGTCCATAATTCAAATGCACAAAAGCTTTAGCCTCTACATAATTCAGTTCTATGGTCCACTTCCATTAATGCAATAAAATTGAACTAGAGGCCATGGAGTCTATTCACACTGAAATTTCAGTATGCATATTATGACTGGGGTAAGTTACTTGCTGCAAATATTGAAGGTAATGCACAAATGCAGCAAAATAACAGGGAATAAATGCCTCAGGACTGCTTGAGAACAGGTTTTGAGTGCAATAAATGGTACTAATAAAAAATAATTTGCTTGAAATAGTTAAAAATCTTTTCTTGCTAACTATTCCTTGTGAATTTAAGAATATGTAGGGGTTCATAAATTGAAAAATGCAGATGATGATTTACATGGAAATAATAATGAGTTTATTTATTTTTAGCACGGAAGAATAAAGCTAATGCAACCATGATGGTTGGTGGTCAAGGTGACAGCTCATCAGGAGAATCATTGCTGCCTGCTAAATCCTTCTCTTTTGAAGCAGATTTACTCAGAATACTAGCAGAAATAAGATTTATTAATGCAGAGGTAAATAAATTACACGATGGTCATTCATATTTGCTTAGTTTTGTTTTATATAAAAATCTTGAAGCACTGGAAATTTGAGTTTAGTTATTTTCTGTCTCCCTGCAAAGTAAAGGAAGAAGTGGTTTCATGAAGCAACCTTATCAAAATACTGTATGAAAGTAACTGTAGCAATAGTTTTACTTCAGGTGCTGATCACACTTCTTTAAAAAACAATTCCACTGTAAAATTTTGACATCTGACATTACATTTCTGGATCCTCAAAGTTCCAGAATAATTTTAAAAGTTACATGTATAAACAGTGGGTTTTTCTCCCTGTAAGTATTTAGTAAAGGTAACCGTAGACAGTTTTAACCTTATGAAGTACTAAGCCTGTATACTTTGTACATATACTTGTCCATGCCTGTGCAACAATTGAAAAACATTTTGCATTTTTTAATTTTTGAAGAGGTAATGGCAGTAATATGAAGTTTAGTCCATTTTTACAATGGTAACTGGGTAGACAGTTTATTTCTCTGTGTCTTTTCAGGCAACTGTTCATTTATTAGGATTGCAGGGAATCAAACTGAATGATCATGCTGTACCTCCAGAGGCTACATACCAGTGTCACCCAGGAAGTGTTTCCTATCTTCCTGAAAGTGATTCAGAATGGAAAACATACAGGTGCTTTTTTGTAATATATATCAAGACCAAGGACTCTTAACAGCATTATTATCAGACACCAATGATAATTGCAAAAAATACTTCTCCTTAGTAAAATTGTCAACAGATTCTTCATTTTTGTAGGTAGTCATGGGAAATGGGAAAAGGATCTAAAAATAGTTTGAAATATTTTTTCTTAGGTTTCCTTTCACTTTGGAGTGTGGATTTTATTTTTTGTTTAACATTTATTTCTCTGGAACTGGAAGCTAGTATTGCAAGCTGAAAACCAAATAAGTCATTGTATATTGACACTTAGATGATTAAATTCTGTATTTAAAAATATGTTCCCCCAAATAAAAAAACTCTTTTTGTCTTGTTTTATGGCTCCTATATGTAAAATGATTTTGTAGTACTGAATGCATGCGATGAATTACTCCAGGGTGCAAATCTAGTGTGTTCCATCCAACCAACTGAAATGAGTTTGGGAGAGTAGAATAAAGCAAATGTTGTTTTTTACTGGTCTCACATGATTATTTCTTGCAAAGGAGAAGGAGGGAAGAGAGATTTCTGAAGGTGATGTTTGCACTCTCTGCTGTTGACATTCATGGTAATGCCAGCCTGACTGTCACTGTGGTCATGTCCTGAGAGAGCACGATGGCAGAGCTATGTCCCTAGGTCTGTTCATTAAGTCTGAAAGTGAAGTAAAGTTTCTCACACTGTCTGCTTGCAAATGTGCAGTAGAACAGGAAAAATTATAAACTGATCAGAGCCAAGGGGCAAAGAAGATAAGAATTCTCTTCCAAAATTTTCTACTAGCTATTTTTGAATTTAACTAATTAGATTAAAAACCCATAGATAAAAAAGGACTTTGGTCTCGTACTGTGTCCTGTACCATTGTTAACATAGTAATACCCAGTGTCATTTTGTGCTTTTGACTTTCTGACTTTGTAACCATGGCAATTCTGTATGATCATTCAAGACTGCATTTTTAGAATTGTTTTTTCTAAGTAACACAGAAGTAGTACATTTCGATAATAAAGAAAGAAAATAAATTCATTGAAAGACAATTGTCACATAGACTGAAATAAATGGTATACTATTTTAAATGATTAAAGCATTTTAGAGCACCTGGAAATGTCTTTGAGTACAAGTTTTGAGTAAAAAAGACACATCCTTAACTCTCACATGGCATACCTCACTTATATTGATATTCAGGTAGAGCCTTGACACAGTTCTTTAATGATTTCTGGCACTGATGGGTGGATTCACACAAGCATTTTAAAAACCTGGACATGTGGATGAAACATGAACCATAGACACTATTTTTTAAGCTAATAGCCTTGAATTCCAGAGACTACTCATTTTATGTTGATACTACTTCCTCTTCTGAACCATCTTCTCATCAAAGTAAAATATAAGTCAGTGGATGAGAACTTCTGAAAGTAATGAAATTTTTGTTCCTGTTGTTGGTTGAGATGTAGTACTGTATATTTAATCTTATGATAGAATTCCTTCCAGTGTTGAAGTTTTGGAAAAACAGCTTCTTTATTCTAATTTTATAGTTTATGGATAGACAACTTATCTTGGTATGCTATGGAAAACTTCCAACGTGCAGCTGAAATAGGAGAAGAATTAAATGAAGCCTGGATTGTTCACAATGCTGTGGTGTATATCTTAAATTATAACAGACATCTGATTACTTCAGGAAGACAGAGGGACATTATCGAGTATCTCCAGACTCTTCTTGGAGCCATCAAGACTGTTGGGCACAATGGGTAAATTTAGATGTTTGGATATGAACATATTTTTTTTCTAAAACATAGAAAATATTATTGCAAACACTGAAAGCCACTTTGTGCTGTGAAATGTTTATTGCTGGCTCTCACTGGTAGTGCAAGAGCCTTGGTGTATATACACAGCAGCTCAGGAGGTAAATGGTTAAAATTAAATGATAATCCTTTCTGTTTGTTATTTGTTATTGTACTGTTAGCCATGTTCAGTGTAAGCCAACTTTAGACCAATAATTATTACTTTCTCTTCAGTGTGGAATAGCAACATGTGCATGAGAAATAGCATTTTGTTAAGTTAGAAAATTGGGAAAATTCTCTTAGACTCTGAATTTGCGCAACAGCTCAAAATGCATTTGCTTGCTGTCAGCTCTCTGAACTTGAATTACTTTGTAAATATCGTTGATTGCAAATATTTCTAACTAGTGTAAGGTGATTACTCTCGGTTCTGAATTAAGAGAAAATAGAAAACAAAATAAATAAAGAGAATGTATTCATTAGTTCCATGAAAATGGGAACACAGATTGCACAGTGGTTTAGAGAAATCCTGTTCTGCAGTAAAGGCAATGGAGAATGATTGACCATTGTGGAGTAGATACTGTAGTTAAAAGTCTGACTATGGGACAAATTCCCAGATATTTTGGAACTTCGTTGACAGTGACCTCATCACTAGGTAGAGTAAGGACCAGCAGCAAAGAAGTCTCTTTTAACAGTACTGGGAATAAAATCTAAATTTCAGTTTGTGCAGAAATGAAGACTGTAATATATTCTTATTAATTTTGATACTTAGATCAGTATGTACTAGCAATAATCTCTTAGATGTAATTAGGATCATGGTTTCTCAAAAAAAAAAAAAAAAGAAAAAAAAAAGAAGAAAAATCTCAGCCTCTCAGCTTGACAGTGGGTTGGTATGATTACCACAAAAAATGTGAATGGCATGGTTTATGAAAATTTTTTAGAAAATAGTTTCTCTTTTCATATATACCCATCAATAAAAAGTTGTTTTAAATGTTGGTCTGGCATATGTATTTTTTTCCCATATGATGAAAGGGAAGCTTCAGTTACAGAATGAGTGAGAAAAATTGATGTTAGCTGAAAATTGATTCTAGGTTTTGTGGTTTCAATCATTGAACTGCTTTACCAATGGGCAGACTTTTATATTTCTTTTGTACTATCTGTAATTTTGCTTTCTAAGAAAAAAACCTAGATTTTTAAGTAATGCTTACTTCTTGAAATCAATAACTTTATTCCTGCCTTTTTTTTTTTTATCCAATGCAGTATGCACTTCTGATTTTTATTTTCCTCTACAGAAGTACTGAAATTTTACTGATGTTATGTAATGCTTTGGCTCGAGGCCTAATTATTTCTTGGATTCCAAAGCCAAAACCTGCTGAGAACACAGAAGATACAGCAATAGAGTGTAGCAGAAAAACTGCAGCAAAGAAACAGGAAAAAGCAAATATCATCCAGTCTTTTTCAGTAGATCCTAGTGGACTTCCTGACATCAAAGCTGCCTTAGAGGTACAAACCCCTGATTTTTTGTAATCCCTTTCATTCTGGTGTCATTTATTACAATTCCTATAAATTTTATAGTAAAAATTTGTTGGGGAAAAAAAAAAAAAAGTTACCTCCTTTTACAGTTTCTGCCACCACAGATCCTCTCCAGATGCCCACTGGAGCTCATTCCCAGCTTGGGGCTGAGGACAGCCTCTGGTTGTCTTAAAGGAGATTTTGTTAGCCTTAGAGATGCATGTGCAATAATTTAAAAATAACTCATGGATAGCATGTTCCATGCAAGAAACTTTCCACATTCTTCTGTGTTTCACATTTATTTTTTCTCTTCTTGGTGTTCAGATTTGTGAATTTGCCCTAAATGCAATGACTGGAGCCATACCTAAGGAAAAAGTCTCTATTGCTGCACAGCAACAGATCATTGCTACCTGGGTAAAAGCAAAGCAGTTAAATCAGCAGCAGATCAGACATCAACTTGGGACTCAGGAGGAGGAGGTATGACTGCCCTGAAATCACTGAAATTCTGTATAACGCTGGAACTTTACAAAGAAAAGTTAAACTTATAAATTCATTTAATAATACCTAAAGTTATCAAGGTATATTTTCTTCAGTATATTTGATCAGAATGTAAAAACAAATTTTGGCTGTCATTCCTTATGGAACATAGCAAATTTTTCACATTGTGTATAGCTGCCATGGAGATGTTTGTCATATGATGATTTTTGAGCAAAATTGATTTTGAATTAACAAATGCAAAATAATAAAATGGCTGCATTAAAAGTGTCAAGAAAAATCAGCTATATTTATGTCAACATTTACTATGGCCTCATTATATATAGATTATAGACCTAGTAAGCTTCAAAGAAAAATTTAATTCTTATATTTTTATTTTATAGTGTCTGTAAAACTGGAAACCCTCAGTGGCATATGAAATTTGCCTTCATTGTATTGTTGATGTGGGCTTTTAGTGTTGAAACTGTAGTAGTGGAGTTCACAGTGTTGATTTAAAATATATAAATACAAAAAACTGACCATTTTAAGGACACAGTAGAGAGCAGGAATTGCTAAGAGCAAACTGAGGTTTTCAAACATTATTATTATTATTTTTCAATTAATGTCCTTAATAATATTAACTTGCAAAAAAACCTCAAAAACCTCTAAATGTCTATTTTTAATTTCTGCTTAGAATAATGATGAAGCACAAAATCCTCTGGCAAGAATTCTTGTTGGTCTGGAAATATACTCATGTAATGGCTTGGGTCTCATGGATTTCACTGTTCCTAGCTTATCTCAGGTATTTTTTTTTATAAGCTCTTGAGTTTTATGAAATTGCATACTCTGAATTTGATTTCAGATTCAAATTTTAAATGGAGTTTAAATTATTTTTGAAACTTTTATTGTACTATTATTTTCTTTAACCAAGGGATTAATTATTTATGACAAGAAGGAGATTTTTGTGACAGAATAATTTTATTTATCTGAAGACCAGATAGAATTAAAATATAAATATTGGGTTTGTGTTTGTCTTGCTCTACTGAAACTGATTGTTTCAGTAACCATCAGATGAGCATAATGGGTTCAGATGAATTCTGTACAGAACCATACTTCTAACCTTTCATTTTTCTTCTGGAGCAAACTTAATATAAAATAAAATAATAAAAGCATAAAGTTGTTTAGGTTAGAAAAGCTCTCCAAGATTGTAGAGCCCAGCTGTTCGCCCAGCACTGCCAAGGCCACGAAATGCCACATCCACATGACTTCTGCATCCCTCCAGGGATGGGGCCTCCAACCCTGCTCTGGGCAGCTGTGCTACAGCTGGAGAGCCCTTTCAGGGAAAGAATTTTCCCTAAATCCAACCTAAAGCTCACCTGGTGTGACTTGAGGCTGTTCCACTTGTCCTGTCACTTGCTACCTGGGAAAAGAGACTGACCCCTCCCTGGCTCCAGCCTCATTTCACCTAGTTATACAGAGGTCTGGGATTGTATTAGAAGCATTCAATATTTTAACAGAAAACTTCACATTATAATGAATTTACTTTAGACAGTTGCAAGGTAGAGCACAACTTCACTTGGCTACTATTGATTGACTATGTGGAACCAAACAAGTAGGTTGCCAGGACAACCACACAACTACTGGTGACAACTAGGATTTGGGTCCTTATAAATATAGAGGTATCTAATTCTAGTTGGTCTACAGATTTATGTCAAATATTACGAGTTAACTTTAGCTATACTTCACCAGCACTGTTTTATATAGCAGTGTTGTAGTATCTTCATTTGGACCAGTTCATTGACAATCACTACTGTCCTAGAAAGGTGGAACTTTGACATGTACAAAAGAAATTGAATGGAAATGTGTAGATCCTATTGTGAAACTATCTGTAACTATCTATATCTGCATATATGTTTAGGTTGGAAAAGACCTCTAAGATTATGGCACCCAAGTTCTCCAAGCTGCCACATATATAACAGCATACATAGCAACTACTTACTACAATTACTCTTTTTGCAAAACCAATTCTATGTCCCATTCTTACTTTTGGCTTAATTAAAATGGGCTCTGAATTTTGGAAGTTCTATTCCACTGGTTTTTGAAAGATGGCAGAGGACATAGAATAATAGATACTTCTGGCCAAAAGGCATCCACAATTACAGCTGGATTTGCACACATTTTGGTAATACTTACTACATGGTGGATGAGGCCTCTCTCTTGTATATTTGGTTGTACTTGTAGCTCTTTCATTTTCTGGATGGCTTTATCACATGCTTGTTCTACGCCCAGGTGGGTTTTAAAGAAGATACAGCTGTAGGCATGTAATTGCTGTAAAAAAAGCATATAAAAACCTGGAAATCAAACTTTTAATTTTTTTTTTTTTTTTTTTTTTTTAAATCCTAGTTAGTGAATTTGGTTTTAGAATGCAGTTGGTCAGATTCCTTAGTGGAACTGCAGACACTGACACGACTTACATATTTTGCATATATATCACAAGACCATGAAAGAGTGATGACTTGTTCCAAAAGGATCTTGGACTCAGATAAGAATTTTGTCCACAATAGAAATATTAAGAAACATGGCATGTAAGTACATAGAATTTTGTATGGTATTGTATGATATGGTATTGCACTTGAACTAATGTTTTGAAGAAAGAGGGCAAATGTGTTTGGTCACATAATCAAAAATGGAAGAATCTTTTTTCCCAAAAAATGGTGCATTTAGAGATGAAAATGAAAGTTAAAGGCAGTGAGAGATCCAGATTGTGGCTCTGGACCCTGTTCAGAAAGACAGATGAAGCTTGCCATCCAAGTGAGCCAGAAGCTTGTACATCTCTGTTTGTGTGTCTTCCCAGGAGCACTGCTGCTCTGAAATGATCCCTGGCAATCATAGTATTTTGACACTTTTATAATTTCTAAGCAGAAAATCTGATTCTACTTCTTTTGCGTTTTGATGCAAATTGTTTTCAGTGTTCATCTGGCTCTAACACACATAATTCACAGGCCAGGTTGGAGCTGGGGGATGATGAAAGATGTGAGCAGCTCCTGTGCTCAGGCTCTGCTGTCAGGTAGTCTGACAGCACTGCACTGCCACCTGTGCATATGGGTGCAGTAGGAATGTAACAATTCCTTTGAAAGCCTAGCATCTTACTTAACTGATACTTTGAAATCTGGCTAAAAAAAAAAAAAAGTTTATGCACTTCAAGCCCTCTATTGCCCTCTATTTTTCAAAACAATTCCCTCCGAAAGCAGAACTTAATTTTATCTGAAAATAGCAGTTTAATAGTTTAATAGCAGGTATTTTTGAAAGTAGGAAGTTTGAAATAAACATGTAGATTTCAGATGCAATATAGTGTACATGTTTTTTCTCTGCAAAATAATTCAACTTATAAAAACACTATTCCGTTTCTTGAATCTTGTAGTTGTTTTGTACATGGGTTTAAAAACATATAAAACCAAGTAAGTTATCTTAATATTAAATAGATAGTTTCAGAACTTCATAGAAATTTAGAGACTACTTGCTGACATCTAGCAACTTGCAAAATCATGAAAGATAAAATGTTGGATTGTGCAGCCATGAGCTGCCGATGCTGTTTCCAGGGAATGCAGGGCAGGATTTCCCGGGAATGCAGGACAGGATTCCCCGGGAAAGCAAAGCAGGATTCCAGGGAATGCCGGGCGGGATTCCCCGGGAAAGCAAAGCAGGATTCCAGGGAATGCAGAGCAGGATCCCCCGGGAAAGCAAAACAGGATTCCAGGGAATGCAGAGCAGGATTCCCCGGGAAAGCAAAGCAGGATTCCAGGGAATACCGGGCGGGATTCCCGGGTAATGCAGAGCAGGATTCTCAGGTAATGCAAAGCAGGATTCCCCGGGAATGCAGGGCGGGATTCCAGGGATGCAGAGCAGGATTCCAGGGAATGCCGGGTGGGATTCCCGGGTAATGCCGGGCGGGATTCCAGGGAATGCCGGGCGGGATTCCCGGGTAATGCCGGGCGGGATTCCAGGGAATGCAGAGCAGGATTCCAGGGAATGCCGGGCGGGATTCCCGGGTAATGCAGAGCAGGATTCCAGGGAATGCAGAGCAGGATTCCAGGGAATGCCGGGCGGGATTCCCGGGTAATGCAGAGCAGGATTCCAGGGAATGCTCGGCGGGGCCGGGGCCGGCGCGCTGCTGCCGCGGGCAGTGCTGCCCTCTGCTGGCCGCGGGCCGCGCTGCACCGGCCCCGGCCCCGCTGGTAACGCAGACACCGAGAGCTCCTGCAGTCTGGGATTACTCTTTTCATTCTCAGTTCTGTTAATCAATGGTATTAACCAATGCGATATACTTGTTTGTGTATTAATTTATTAACCGATTAACTCTGGGATTGAAATCTACATTGTTTTCTTCTACATGTGTTAGAGTAGGATCCATATCGATTTCTCAAGGGCCCTGGACATACTTTACCAGACACAAAAGTAACAAATTCCAAAAGAAAGTGCCAAAAGTAGTCTGATTTTCCTGATTTCTGGTTTTAATTTTAATTTCTTGGTGTATTAGTTCGACTTGGGCCTAATTCTTATTTTTAATGTACAATAGTGAAAAATAGGGAGAAAATTACAAACCTATGTTGATTCCTTGCTAAAAATTGATAATAAGTTTTCTAAAATATTATTTCACAGCTATTTTCATTAGAGGTGGGAAAAAGACATTTCAGTCTACCTTTTCACAAAATACTCAGTTTTTTAAATGCTTTTCAATTTTAAAAGAAAACTCAGTAGAAGGATTTGTAACTTCCAAAGCAAGGGACATGTATATAGTAGCAACTTGAATATATCTTTAATAGGAATTGGTATGATCTTCACCCATAAGACTTAGCACTTCTTGAAGTATTTGCCTTTATGCAGGCTTGGTAACAGGGTGAGACAAGAAATGTTAAGCATTGCAGCCTGTATACAAGGAAAGAGCATAATGGAAAACTTGTCTGGAAGAAAAGATCTGCGTGTAGCAGCATCAAAAACCTTTGTTCAGAGTGCCAGGTATGTTTTATGTTGAGAGAAAACTATTATCAAATAGATCTAAAGTTTACTTACAGTTTTGGGCATCATCATATTTTCTCCTAAGACTGATAAAAATTAACATAGTTGTGAGTTGAAATGTTTAACAAAGGATTTGACAGATTTTTGCACTTTAGTAAATTTATCAAGTGCTTTCCACATAGCTGACCTTGTAGTGTCATAGGATCATCCCATCCTCAGAAGGACTCTAGTTCAGACTCCTACCCAATGCAGGGCCAGTCCAGGCTTTATCCAGTCTGGCTGTGAAAACCTCAAGGAGTGGGGACACGCAGCCTGTGTGAGTCACCTGCTCCACTGGCTGGACCCAGGGGGACATTTCTGAACCTTTCTCATTATAACTTATGCCTGTTCTTGCTTGTTCTGCCATTCGCTGGGAAAAGCCTGACTGTTGCTTCTCAATAACTTTGTTAGGTTATTGAGAAACTTCTCCTTGTTAGGTCTCCCAAAGCCACCTCTTCAGCTAGAGCTCTTCTCAAGGCAAGCACAGTCCAGTCCCTGGGTCATCTCAGTGGCCCTTCACTGAGCTCCTTGTGGTTTCTCCATGTCTGCCATGTATTGGTGACCTAGAACTGGATGCAGCAGGCCAAACATGATCTGTGATCAGATTGACACTTCAAGAGGCTGCTTTTTTAAAAGCAGTAACACTGTTCTATTGATGATTACATTGCATCAGTCTAAATTTTTTCACTAAAATGCCAAGCTCTTTCTCACTCAGAATACACTGTGTTGTGTCACAATCTGCAGGATTACTAACTTTTATTAATTCGAAGTATCATTTGCATGAAATACGCTCAAAGCAATTTGAATGGAGCTAGAGGCATTTAGGACGTATTCATGTGTTATAGTGGTACTGTACTAAGGAAAATCCACAGTATGGTAATAATTACTGTGTTTTATTTTTTAATGTTTCTTTAAGATGAGATATTAACATAATAGGTAGCAAAAAAAAGTATATTATTCCAATGAGAACATCTGGAGGAGGTTTCTGCTATTTTTAATGAATGCTCTTGAGCTAAGATTATGCAGAAATACAGTAAAATCATTAATATGCTATTTACTTATTCCTACTTCTGCTGAGTGTGTGAAGTTCTTTGGTATATAACAATGGAAAATTGCTTATGCTAAGTCCTCATTGCTGGGGTTATCCATAGATCAGCTAAAGCCAAATGTTCCTAGAAATAAAATTCTTTATTATAGCTGAAATGTGGTTGTTTTTCCTTATAAAATTCTACTTCCCTTTCTTCAGGTATGCAGGTGAAGCTGGAAATTATTCCCTTGTAATGTTTGCAGCTAGGCACTTTTGGAATGCATGTTTACCTTTACTAGGCTCACCACATGACAGAGAACAGTTTAAGGAACCTACCGAAATAATTCTGAAAAATATAATTAAAGCAGAATCTAAAAACAAACAGGTAAGAATTTCTAATAGGTATTGCTTTTTTGAAGTGATTGATGCTGATGGAAAAGAAACTTCAAGATACTTTTCCTAAGAGTCAAAAGTGACTTATTTGTCATAAACACATTTCTGGTTCTTACCTGCAGTCACATACTCTTATATTCCATTTGGCGATTCTTTTGGTTTTGGGCAGTTGTCAAGTTAAGTTAAGGTTTCTCCACCTGCAGACTCAAATTTCTTCTGCCTGCAAAATGAAAGTTTAACTTCGCACATCTTCAGGTTTTTAACAGACTGTTTAGGACTTTGGCAGTAGGAAGAAGTTAAAATTTAGACTGTGCTGGGAGTTTGTGATAAAATTACATACTTGTTGATTATGAACAGCATGTATAATCCAAAGAAGTCATCCCCTTGAAGCAGTATGCAGGTGATGTGTGTCATATAGCAGAACTATGCTGTAGAGGAGAGGGAAACACCAAATCTCTGACCTTTGAGTGAGAATTGTGATAGTCAAAGTTTCAGAGGCAAGGGTGGGGGATCTACTTTAGGCAGGGGTGTAGATGGAGAGCTCTGTAGGGTCTCTGACAACCTCAGCTTTCTTTCTGACAGTACTTCAGAATTTCATGTTAATTAATGAGTGTAAGCAATTGAATATTCCTAAGTCTGGTTATTTTTGTATTGGGATTGTATTATAGGACTCTGAAGAAATGTCTGTGGCTTTCATCTGGTCAGTAAGCTATTTAGGCTGCAGGTTATATTAATTATATGGATTGGTTCACAGACAAAACAAAAGTTTAATAATATTTAACTTCAGTTAATATGTCAGCTGAAAGATTAAGGTGTTTTGATTTTGGTTTTGGTTTTGTTTGGTTTTTTGTTTATTTTTTTCAGGAAAAGAAAGATACATGTCCTTTGCATCAATGGATTACAAAGGATTTTCAAAATATTGGGTTATCAGTTGGATGCTTTTTCCCAGGCATGTTCTTCCTTCTGTTTATCTGGTAATAAAAGAAACCCCAGCATTTTGTAATCATTATTCTAATTCTTCAATATGTTAATAAATCATTTAAATATACTTCAAAGGTGCTGAGGAAGATCAGACATTAAGAACCTCCTTATATGGTCTATTATTCCACATCTATGCTGATAAAGCTGACTGGGAGACAGCACTGAAACTCCTGGATGAAGCTGCTCAAGTTTTGCCTCAGACAAGACACAAACTGTAAGTTGGTTGACGTACTTTCATTAAAATAAGCATTTTGGTTCTTGAGGAGTATAAAACTCCGGAGTATTTTTTTATTTAGAGTTGAGAAAGTATTACGATTACCTTTTAGTGGCCTGTCCTTACAACACAAAACACAGTTGTGCCTTTTCCATGAAAAAGATGCACATAGGCAGTGCTTCCTATCATTAATCTGCTAATAATATTTGTAAACTTAATTTTAAGAAACTTGTGTACAAGTAGTATCTTACTTCTCAAGCAAATAGATGCATGAAATGTGGCTATATAGCAAGAATTCCTAACTGCAAGCCCATCTTCATTAAATGGAAACTAAATTGTCTAGGGAACTGTTAACATAATTTTTTTGAGTTGTTTTCATGCCCTTTTATGCCAGTTTATAAGCTTTGCATCTTTGCACTGTACTAATATGAACTAGTAAATATGTCTTACTCACAAAGTTGCTTTACAGGTACAGACACAAGTGATTTGTAATTTGTTTGATCTTTCTTCTAGTCTGATTTTCAAACTTATGGCTACCGTGAGGGCAGGATCTGGATACAATTTTGTGATGGGCACTCAGAAAGGCAGTCATGAAAGTGAAGGTTATTTGTCACATGTGTGGCGACACTTGGCTACAGTCTCCAGAAGTACTGTTGGACAGTTAAGCTGTTTTCAAAGTGCCATCATTGCTTTACAGGTTTGTCAGTTCTTCCTGTTTGTTCCCATGCTGATTTAATGATGTTTCTCAGGTGATTGATAGTTCCTGAATGCATAGGGAGGCCATATACTTTTTTATAACTTTGAGATTTCTTATCAGTAGGAAAACTCTCTGTGGTTGAAGCTTTATATCCAGTAAAATTTTAGTTGAGTCTGGCTGAAGAAAAATGTCTAAGAGTAGCAAGTGCATTTAATAAAATGAAGATTTAACTGGTGAAACTTTAGAATATCATGAAACTTTGCATGAAATTTTAGAATATCATTTTGATGGTTTACATAAACAAATACAAATTAACTCCTCCTTTATTACTTTTATAGGAACAAGAAGATGAATGGCAGAGAGTTGATTACCTGATGGAATTTGCTGAATGCTTATATTATAATCAGTTTCCCCTCAATGATGCTATTAAACCTCTGGAGTGGGCAGTAGATCTCCTGCTTCATATGAAATTCCCTATGCAGTCCTCACAAGAGGAAGGTATGCAATGGTTGTTTCTCCTTAAGAGGAATTTCTCAGCAGGAAACACAAAAAAAGTATCTGATTTCTGGAACCATGCTGTCCTGTGTGGCATTAATGAACATCTGCTGTGCTGTTCTTTTTTGTGTATAGACATGGATCAGACAAGTACTTCTGGTGTTTCATTGAGGAAGATAAACATGCAGCATCTCTTCTGTCACACAGTAGATTAGTAACAGCAGCGATATTGTGTTTATACTTTTCTGTTAGTGATTTTGTTGGGTTTTTCTTACAGTCCCATGTTGATTTTTGTATTAGTTCTGTAATGATCCTCCAACCAATTTCACCTGTTTGCATATGATTACTATTCTTATATCACTTAAGCTTCAAGAAATTTTTTGCAAAGCTCTTAATGGAAACTGAAATAATATAATAAGAGAGATTAGATTCAAATACAAAACAGCCCAGATTGGAAGGAACCTCAAAAGGTCATCTGGTCCAGCCTTTCTGGATTTCATGTCTCTATCAGGCTTACATCATTCATTATACACTACTGTTACATTGTTGATTAAAAACATGGTACAAGTAGCATTACATCATTTTAACAAGAGCACCTATAGTAGATAGATTTCCATTTTTCTGTTTTTCCCCTAAATATTTTTGTTTTCAATTCAGAAATTGTAACTTTTAAATACATTTTTACAATGCTGCCACTGTGAGCGTGTTTGGTTTTTTTTAACAGAAAACAATGCTTTACCAGAGTTACTGTCTACAGAAAATGCTAAGATGAGCAATGAAGCAAGTGGTACCATGCCCCAAATTAATTTGGAAGATTTGAGCAATATTAAACAGCTGGAAGCTTTGTTCAGAGCACAGACATTAATGGCTTTATTTTCTGGTCCTGGTTCTTCTTTTCACCAGCAGCACTGTTTGATGGCATGTGCCTGTATCGTCCGTGTCTGGCAGGTGAGATCCTGTGTTGTGCTGTGCTACCATCATGGGGCCAGTACATTTCACATTTCCTTGTGTAATCATGGTAGCAGCTATTCATTTGGTGTTTATCCTTAGAGTTTCCTGGTTTATAGTGCAATTAGTATATTCTCTCAGGTTTAAGGATTAAGCAAGAAAATTGTGGGAAAAGGTATAACCATGTCATATTAAAGGAATTAAAGTAGTACAGGACACTTTGTTTTGGCTGACAAAGTAAATCAGACCTGACTGCAGACAGCCACTTCAAAGCAGGCTCTTTGGTGTTAGGATTCCATAAATAACTAAGTAGAAGATCTTAAAACATTCTCTGAAAAAATTGTCTGCCTCTGGCTTTTTAAAAGATGTTACTTTTTAAAAGTGTTACCTTTAATTTGAAATTTTCATTTGTTGTGAGTATCCAGCATTATTTTTTATTCATATTTTGTATTCTTCCCTTGATTCCTGCAGTAAAACATATTATTCTTCTCAAATTAATGTGGCATTCATTTTTGGTTTTTTGCTGTTGTTGTTTGGTTGGTTTTTTGTTTGTTTGTTTTTGGTTTTGTTTGTAGTAGTTTATTTATTTATTTATTTATTTATTTAAATTTAGGTAAGATCAGAATCTGTGTTCTTACTTGTATGGAGAAAGTTTCAGTTAATTATTTTATATGCTTAAATATTTAGAAATTTCTTTTATATAATCTTCAGTAGTAGCATTGTAAAACATGAACCCAGAGAGAGGACAGAGTAACTCTGCTGTCTGGCAGATTGCTTCCTTATAAAATTCATCCCTTATAGAAAATGAAGCTAGTTAGACTAGTGGTTAAAAAAAAAAAAAAGAATTGCATTTGCAACCATACAGGATAAAAAAAAGTAGCAGTAGTATTTATCACAGAGATGATCTTGTCTTTTGTCAGTTCTGCTGCTTAATTGTATTGCCATGATCGTCCTAAATGCTTGTACAAAAAATGCAAGCCTCCAGGAGTCTCTGAACCTGTTATTTTTCTGAAGAAAACTATTACACAAGCAGAACATAATATATGACAATTGTTCATATCTGTAGATAGCTGTGACTTGCAGTGGATAATAACTATTACTAGACACTCAGATTTTTATTTTTTTAATTACAGATTTTAAATAATTAACTGTAATTATTTGATTGTCTAGGTGTCATTGTCAGAATCAGGGATTATAAAAGCATTGTCAAAGACTTCACAACCTACAGGTCCTCAGAAAGTGAAGCTAAAAAGTCCTAAAAAGAAAGAGAAACAAGTAAGACCCACTTTTCTGTGGAATTAAAACCACCCTCTAAGAGATTTTTCCCTGGGCTCATTTGGTAAATAGTTCAGATACTTTCCTGCACTGACTCTCATAACCCAGGAAGAATTTCTCTGTGAGTCTGTGGATCCTGCCTTCACTCTTGATCATACAATCTGGACAGATCATGGATTTACAAACACTTTTCCTTTTGTTTGTTGCCTTGGTCAAATACTGCTTTTTTGTCTGGAGATCCTAAAAACACCCCAAATCTGACAATACTTCAAGGGATATTAAGCAAATGTGTACATTTTTAAACTGAATATTTAATAGGATTATTAATTTGACCTCATAAGTGTTCTTGTTTTTATTTTAGGTTGAAGTTTCTTTTGCAAAGGAGAAGTCTAAAGTGAAAGAATCAGTTGATACCATACCAGCAGATGTGGAAGAATGGGCCCAGTACAACTGTCCCATTAACATTAGAGATACCTTTAAACAGAAAACAAATAGTTATGGTATTAACTGGGATAATTTCCCAAAACCTGTAAGTGTACTCCTCAAAATCCTAGAGCATTTACTATTTAGAAGAAAATCAGTAGCAGAGAACGGCTATGTTTTAGTTTTTCTGTATGTTTTCAGACAGCTGTATTGTAATATTTATTAATTCTTCAAAAGGTGTTTGCTTGTTCTCTGCATGCTGGAAGGAAGTTAACTTAGAGAAGAAATTTACCAGCTTTCTGTGTGCCTTGCTGCTCTTTCACCTAGGAAGTTTGTGTCTTTTTTTAGGTTTATTTTGGAACTGAAGATGTAATTGTTAATTTAAAATTTATTTTCTACAAAGTTATGTTTGACTGAATTATTATACTTAATTATACTGACTGAATTTTAAAAAAATTCTTTTCAGACTTGCACTTTGTATTTTATGGACCTTTTATCTAAAGAACTACAGAAAATTTTTTGTCCCCACTTGATTCTTCCAATCTTTCAGCTAGCTGAAGTTATTGCTAGTGAAGTTCTGGAATGTAGAAGTCTGTCTGATCTCTATCACCTTCGGTTTGTATCCTTAATTTATTTTAAATAAAAGTGAAACTGAATGGAGTGGACCATCCATTGATATTTTACCAAGTAGCAACAAGAATTTTTGTGACTGACTGTTTTATATTTGTAATGGCTTCTAATTTATTTGTCTTTATTTTTAAAATGCATTTTGATAGAATTTTGATGGATAGATTTGTGGAATTAAGGCCACTAGGTTTATTTATTACTAAACATGATCTCCCATATGGAAAGCATATGAGATTAAGAAGCCTGGCCACTTTCATGTGAAAAAGTTTTGAAATGCCTTATTGTCATTTAACTGAAAAAGCAAAGTAAAAAAAAAAAAAAAGCTTCTATGAAAAAGTCTTATCTATTAAGTATTTTAAAGGCAGAGTCCCTACTTGCCCCTTAATCCCCTTAATCTATCAAAAATATATTCTCCAATTTAAGGGCACAAAGAAGTGTCCCTGGTAAGTGCATTTTTAGAGAGATTTGTCTTTGGGAGAAAAATTGTGTTATTCTTTATGGATGAGAATCTCTGAAAGGTTTGATTTAGAAGTATTTAATATGCATGCAATTGAAAATTCTTGCTGTTTCAGTTAAAGCATTTAATCATACTGTTTTGATAGGTATTAAATAATGTTTGCTTATTAAGTATCAGTCATAAGCAGTAATTGTTTGCTTCTTTTCTGACAATTCGTGCAATACCACATAATGAATCTTTAGCATGCCTGAAACTGATCCCACTGAGCAGAATAGATATTCATGTATACAGATATATGTTTCTCTGCCAGTTGATTTGGAATTGCTTTCTTACAAGGCTAAAAGGGACTTTGTGGTAGGAAATTATTTTCAGCCAAGATGTACCAGACAAAATTTTGTTGTTGATTTCTCAAGACTTGTGTTTATTTCATGGTATTTTATATATAACTATGACCCAATATATGTGTAGGAATATATTCCTCTTTACTCAGGAGAGAAAAGTAGGTTGGCACATACACATTGAGGAGCAGGGGCGTAGTGAGACCATATAAATATTTTCATACTTTCAGTACATAATTTTTCCCACTAAGTTGGAGAGATAAGGGTTTGATGGATAAGGCTGGGGTTACTGGTGGATGTTCCATCCCCAGAATTGTTCAAGGTCAGATTGGATAGTTTGGAGCAGCCTGGTCTTGTGAAAGATGCCCTTGCCCATACCTTTGGGAGTTCCTTCCAGCCCAAAGCATTCTTTGATTCTGTGACCTCTGTGATTGGGTGATTTCCCCTGGTTTTATTTAGTATCTTTGCTATTGCCAGTATTAATCAAGACACACAAGGTAGAACTGACAAATGTGGAATATGTGCTGTGTATATGTAATGTGCTTATATGAAGCAACATATGAAGGATTCAGATTGTTTCTTAAACATTTCTTCTTATTTGTAGGATTGCCCTGATATGTTCAGATTTAAAACTGAGTCAGGCATCTGTGTATCATGAGAAAGCTGCTGGAGAAGTGCACATTAGTGAATTAGAACAAGCAATGTATGTATTTTCACTGCTGAGGTGGTATTTATTTGGGACTGTTTGCCCTACAGTTGATAAGTGTTGTTGGGGGAAAACAGTAAAAAACATGATCTCAGAACACATCTCTGGTATATTAGCTAAAATTCTGTGCAGGTTTGGTTAGTGTCTATCTACAGAGTAGTGTATGGTAAAGATTCCTAACACACTAATACTTTGTTATGGAACACTTTTTAAAATATACTTGAGTTTATGGGTTTTTTTCTTGTGATTTAGGTGTAGGCAAGAGATTGCACTACAAAAAGAAAAAACTGTATGCATGAAGACCGAAGAAAGAAAAATACCTTTTGAAAGTGCTCAGCTTAATGGTAGTAGGAATGAGAATATTCTTACTTCAAGTGAAAAGGTTTTTATTTCTACTTCAGTTTCTATACTAAATTAATTACTCTTCCCCCTTTTTTTAATGCACTTGCTAGTTTGTTTTTAGATAATACTTGAGAAATTCTTGAACGCAAAAATCATTAAAAATGCATGGTACCTAAATTCTGCTAGCAGTCATCTAAAGCTGAGGTGGGTTTGCCTGGCATATTATTTATATCAAGGAAGAACAGGACTGGAATCTTTATTCATACAAAGTAAAACTACTTTCCTACAAATGGATTTGGGGACTAATGCAAATAGATTAAAAAGACTGAGAAGCAAAAAAGATGCTGTATTCACTCTTGGCCTCATTTTTCATCTTCATTCTCCATTACATGAGCACGTACTCTTTTGCCTCTTCTTACACATTGTTTCAAGGGCTTGAAAATATTTCAGGTCTGTCTTTACTGTCTTTTCTTTAGGAAGATAATTGCTTTACTGATTTATTTAACATTTACCTCCACTTTGTTCTTTATTATGATAATGCTGTCTGGACTGTCATCAAACCATTTTATTCTCTTTGTGTATTTTTTCCATACTTGAGCATATAATATACCTTGTTTTTATAATTACTAATCCCTCTCAAGTCACCACTTTTAGATCTTGTAAATAGTATTCTTCTTTGAGTTTTAGTTGTTATTGCAAAAAATCAACTTTGTGACAGCAGCATATCTGAAGTAGTTAATCTGTCATACAGTTGATTTAAACAGTATATACTTACTAGTTCAATGCCTTTGGAGTATTGTAAAATCCAAATTTCACAAACTACCTGCTTTTCCTGAAATATAATGTTAAATTTTGAAGTTAGAAAATATGGTGAGGTGTGGAATATTATAGTTAATAACAACTTGTATTCTGTCTCGTTTGTTTTGAAATTTATGAAGGTGTAATACGTCTTTAATTTTTTCAGGGTTTCAAGGTAAATGCAGTAACAGGAAAAGGACTGAGTGCACTTTCTTTCCCTCACTTGTGGATTGAAAAAGCTGAAGTACTAATTCAGCTAGGCTTGTATCAACCAGCAAGGCTTCTGCTTTCAGAGGCCCATGCTGCAACTCAGGTACAATACAAATTAAACAGAAAAAACCCCACTAATAACATGTGTAGGGAAAATGTTCATTTTGATGCAGTTATTCCTCAGAATAATAATAACCAAACTACAAGGCCAAGCCTTCTCCCACCACCCCAAATCAATTTCCTATTAAGTTTCAGCATAGGTAATATGTACATTTAAATATATGGCATTTCACTCCAACTTTATGGGAGTTGTCTGAAGGTTATATAAATTTCTGAAGTAGTGACAGCATCTCTGTGTACTTTGCAGTGGCCTTGGAAGACAGAGGAATATTTCAACCTTTTTTGTTTAAATAGGTGGGAAATGTTCAAGGTCTGTTCAAAAGAGAGAGAGAGAGAGAGAGAGAGAGAATATTTAGCTCCATCTTCTCAATATTTTGATCATTTGAAAGTCTGGTTATTTCATTTTGAGCTTTATTATGGATTTACTGTAATGATTTGATAAAACAAATTATTTCCTAGAATTCTGGCAAACCTGAAATAAGTGTCCATATGTTCCACCAAACAGATTCATATAATCTCATTATTATGAAGGATTATACATTACATTTTCCCTATATCTAACATTTTTTACTATAGCCTTGTGCTTCATTATAAAAGTTACTGAAATATGATTATTGCAGTAAAACCTTTACTTAAAAAATGTAATTGATATCCTATTATTTTGTGTAATAATTTGTCTCATGTAAGGAAAACCTACCTCTGTAAATTTAGTACAATCATGAATACTTTGAATAATAATGTGTGAATTATATTAATGAATAATACATGCCCCTTTATAGACTATTAATTAAGCATTGTATGTTGAGGAAAGTTCAAAATACTTTAGGGAGAACAGTAATTTTAATTATGCAATTCATCAATAGTATCTTGTATGTCTGTGTGCTAGTATACAAATATTATACAATATTTGTTCCTTAGACAGGACTAGTTCTATAGCTTATAACTAGTGTAAAGTAGCATGGTGAGTTCACTGGATCTCTAGTGTGTGGGTACAGTTCACAAAAGTACCTTCCCTCACCACATTTCTTCATCAGATGCTGACAAACACTAACAGATATACACATACTAAATAATAGCAGAAAAATAGCTTATGTGATTGGTGAGATAGAAGGTACAGAAACAGAAAGAAATACGAAATGGGCGTCCTATAAGGAGTAACTAAGAAATTCAGCAGATACTTGAGGGAATAGTGCTTGATTTTATTTCTGTAAGGTTAATCTAAAATACGAACAGGCATAAATACAAATAGCAAATAGTGGATTTTTGATGTAGAGATTACATCTCTTTCTTTCTAGGAGCTGAGGGCCTTCTCTGATGTGTCAAGGTGCTTGTACTTACTTGCTGTGTTGGCCAACCTGGAAAGAAACCACAGACAAGCTAAAGCACTCCTTGAGAAAGCACAGCTGCTGGGGGGAAATGAACAGTTCTGCTATAACTGCACTCTTAGTCTGACCCAAGCCATTCTAGAGGAGCAGGGGGAAGGCAAACACAGCATGGTAAGGAAACTTTTAGGGCTTGGAGGTTGTGGTTTGGGGAATTTTTCAGCAGTGGTCTCTCTCAGTGAAATATCACAGCCTTTACCTTTCAGTAAAAGCAAAATTAGGTGTTAAATGCAGTTAATATTGTTTTCTCTGAGCATTTAACAGACCTCAGTTAGAGATTCCAAACAGGTGCAGGTCTCTAGGAATGAATGAAATTCTACCCACAGAAGTTTAGGATGTTTTTGTGATAAGTTGTATATTCTTCTATTGAAATAAAACCAGTTATAATCTAGTATGTATGACTAAATCCCAGAGATCTGATTCTTTTGATTCAAATTCTTTTGTATTCAGACAGTTCTGTTAACACTGGTGGGTTTATTTTTAATATTCCATATAAATCACACCTTTCAGTAGTGTCTTCTATTATGTTTTTCCTTCCCAAGTATTTCAAATAGTTTTACAGACATTATTTCTAGATTCTGGAAGATACTTCTAAAACACCATTTGGGGTTTTTTTTGGGTTTTTTTGTTTTTTTACTGTTAAACCCTATAACATCAAAATAACAATTTACTGTTAAACCCTTAACTTTTATTAGTTTCAACATAAACAAAGTCTCATATCTGTGATGATCTAACCTGTCTTGATACACCATGCAAGGTTGTGTCGTGTAGAGGGATTATTTTGATTTTGACTAAACTCATATTTGCTGTCTTTTGCTATGTACCTCCAAGATGATTCTGGATCCATCTTCTTTTATGTTCATGCATCATTCATGTAATCATCAAAGTATCTAAGTGTGATCATAACTCAAACTTTATAGATTTATTTACAGGTATCAGGGCCAGCCATGTTTGGAATAATTAACATGTTCTGTATAAAATTTAAACTTTCTAGATGAATGTTCATTATTATCCACAGACATTTAAAATAGAGTAATGAAAATACTGGTGTTGCCTGCAGGCTTGTGAGATACTGGAACGTACTGTAAATGTGCTTCAGTCTACTTCACTGAAGAGACCTGGAAGGCAGTCAGAATTGGGTTTTATGATTGCATCCCTTGAAGCCAGGTAAGCTGTCTTTTCTCTAAAATATGCCCAGCTTCTAATATGCAGCCACATTGCAAATATATGTAATTTTTGCAATTCTGTCTTTTTTTTTTTATGGCAAATTCTGTGGATTCTCAAATATTTCTATTCTGAGTCGTTTATGTGGTGGTTTGGTTTTCTAAAATTTACATTTCTTTCCAGATTATTGTATTTTCTTCCCAAATACATGCATGTGGCCCTACTACCTGTTATGCTGATAAACTAGATACCACAACCTATTAGTGCCTAGCTTGCAGTGTAGGTTACCCAAAGGTGCAATGTGTATTTGCCTTTGCAGAGGTATCTGTTTGAACACTCCCACAGCACTGCTGCAGTCCACAGTATTGACTTACTTCTGCTCTCACCATGAGCCAAAAAGCCTGTTCATGGTGAAACTAAACAATTATTTCAGTTCCACTGAAACCTAAGCACAAAGACCTTAAAATGTGTTGGTAAAGGGAAAGAATGATACAACACTTACACTGCTGTCTCTTTCCAGAAATGGGAAGCCTTCAGTTAAAAATGGAAGATAATTATCAGTTTTCTCAGTTCATCTGTATTTAGAAGACTGGCTAGGCCTAGTAAAATGGAATAATTAGGTACAGGGAACAAGTGTCACCTCTAATCTCAAAATATAATACTTGTATTTTTTTCAGAATTACTATGGTTTGTAAAACACACATTTACGATGCTTTTTGTAGATTTCATAGAATTTAATGGAAAACAGAGAGAAATATGTCTGTTCAAAAAAGAGCTTGTGCTTTCTTACTGCTATCTTTTATTTAATTTTTATTTCTAGAAAAATACTTATTCAGATACATTTTGCCCAGGATGCTATGACAGTTAATGCCAATTCTTCTCAGTTGCCACACATTCTACAGGAATCCTACAATAAATTAGTTCAAGTTGAGAAGGACCTTTTTAATCATGGGCATAAAAACTACAGTGCTGAAATACTGCTGGAATGTGCAAATATTCATAGGTAAAACTATACCTCTATACCTCTATTGAAAAATTTTATTTAGATTGAACTAGTCCATGAAGTGTATTGTTTACTTTTTATAGTCTAATTAAGACGGAACAGAGCAGATAACATTGCTACGTTTTATATATTGGTGTTACATGAGTGTTTGCATTCTTCATGTGTTCTGTATTCAAAAAAAGTACTGTGGAATCCAAAATTGTTTTCACTGAAGGCAGAGTTCTCTTTTGAGGTCAAAACGAAGTGTCAGGGTCTCTTAAATCAGCTTTTTGACTTGCCATTTGTAGAAGTATTTTAGCAGCCACACCAACCATTCTCTAGTTTTTACAGGCTTTTACAATTATTTCTTTGAAACATTTCTCTAGAAACTGCTGCAATAGTAAAAGTTCAAAACATGGTATGCTTGGAATCCCAGCTGTTTGCAAAATACTCCTTAAAACAACTGAGATATGTTTTGTATAGACATATGTTTTTGTATAGATATATTTGTACAGACTCTTTGAGTCTTGGCATCTTCTTGCATTGCAGCAGTACAGTTCTAAGAATAAGACCTTTGAAAAATAACTTGTAAGGGTTCGCTCCTCCTATTTGTGCATTTCAAAAACACATATACAAATTTAATCTTTTTTATCTGTAATTAATCTATTTAATCAACTAATTAATAGATTAATTATTTCATTATATATGTTCAACAGTGTTGATACCATAAAAATAAGCACTTTTTTATGTTGGTTCTTTTGAGTTTATGGTGTTGTTTTGGGTTGGTTTTTTTTCAGGATGATTGCCAAGCAGGAAAGGAACAAAAAAGACAAACACAGTCACTATCTTGATGCTTGTAACTTAGCTCAGCGAGCAGTATCCAGAACAGAGGAAGTATTTCACAGCGTTTGTAGTTTATTTGCATTTAATGAGGTATTGACTTTTTTCCCCCTTGATTGTGGAAAGAAAACCTAGTTTAGTTGTAATATTCACTTATTCTTGAATAATCTCGTTTGGGGCTTCCAGGAATTATCTTCTTGTAATGATTAAACATTCTTTGTATATAGAATGAAATATTGCATGCCAAAAAAAATTACAGTTGAAAAAGGGATGAAGAGAGGATTTGTTGGTCTTTGAAAGTTTAAAATTCTTCAAAATGTCTTTCTTCGCAGGGGAAACAAAAAATCTTCACAAAAAAATTTATAATAAATAAAGAATGTCTGTCTTCAAAATAGTGTATTGAAAGCCTGCAGCTTACTTTGCAACTGTGCATGTAGCATTATTAGATATTACATATTTGTACCAGATACATAAAAAGTGAAAAGCAAAAACTGAGCTGCTCTTATTCTGTGGAGCTACTTTGATTGCCTTGTAATATATTTGATATTGAAGTTTTCCTTTTAAATTACTAGAGTATCTTCATTGCAACATTTCTGCTCTATCAAGGTGATAATTCTAAAATGTTTGTTTCTTCACTTAAAAGAAATACAAGATTCCAACTTCTTATCAGGTCGATTTGCAAAAATACTTGAAATTAAAATTCTACTTTCTTTTGTATTTCAGAATAAAAATGTTAGTATGCCAATAATGAGGCAATTAGCTCTTAGAAAAATAAATCTTGTAGAAATTCTTTTGGATATTTTTCATCTTGTCATTACTGAGAAAAAGCCTAAAAATGTGGGAGAAACATCACTTCATGAATTTGTGGAGGAATTTATCATTGAAGATGATGCAGTGGAACAGGTAATACAAAATATTTATGCCTGTGATTTGCATAAAAGGTATAACAAGGTTTTCCATAGCACAGTCCCTACTGAAGAAATGGGTTCCCAGACCAGTCATGTAGTTTTGTAGCAATGGAGGTTGAAGTGTGTGGGTTTAGTCTTGGGGTGGTTTACTGGCCACCCTCTCCTCATCCCATGTTTTCCTTGGCACAGGTTGAACTTTGCTTAGAGATATTACATTGAGCTTTTTTTAAAATCAGTTGTTAATGAATTTGCATATCTATCAAAGAGATATTATCCCTTGTAGTTGAAAGCATAATCTCATTTAACATTTGTATGTAAATATGCATTTGTTACTTTTTAAAAAATACATTATTCTGTCTGTGTGGGGCTATATGAGCAAATAAATATAAATATGTGTTTTGCCAGGATTGGAAGTATATGAAGTGCACCATGGCTCATGTTGCACTGGCTCAGTTAGCAAACATACAGAATCTTAGCCAAGGCTGTCCCAACATCAAATCCAAATGGCTGTATCTAACTGGAAAAACTCTTCATTTACTTGCTGTCAATGTAGATCCTGTGAATTCAGAGATTTACTGGAAGCCAAATGTTATGGTAGGCATTCTTTCCTTCAGTTAAATATATTTTTCTGTGTTTATCTGCTCTATTATTTTTCTATATACATTTGTGTAAAAGCTGCTCTTTATGTAGAGATAGGTTTTATACACTGCATGCAAGCCTTAATAAAAATGGATAGCAAAATTAATATCTTCAAAAAACATGCTTCTGCCTACGTGCTATCCTCATGCAGCTAATTTTTGATTTGTTTGTGAGATATACTAATTACAGTATTTTCAAAATGGAGATGGAAAAATTTCTTGAATGCCTTAAAGGGTGAGCAAGATATGGTGTCTGAATCCATGTGATCAAGAAATATTGATTTATATGTTAAAAGCTTGGGTTTGTAAGTTCCTTTGTGTTGGAGTAAGAACCCTATGTAAAAAAAGGAGAGTTGATGGAGGCATTATAAATTCAGGGATGAATTAAGGTTTTCAGAAGAAATGAGTGAAGGACAAATATGAAAAAGTCAAACTTTTACTGGTTGTATGGGGGTTCTTTTTAGTTGATGGTGGTCATATTGCCTTTGTAACATACTAAGAAATTTTGATGGTGGAAAGGATTACCAAATTTCTTTATGGAATTATGGTTCTGATTTTTTTTAAGATTAATTCAGTTTTCACATAAACTTTCACAAAGAAATGTAGCCTTTCTTACTTAATGGAGTGATTAATTGTTCCTGTTTTTTATGCTGTGGTGGGTAGGAAGATGCTAAATCAGACACCAGAAAATCTTCGCTGACTTCAGCAGAATGCAGTGAGCAGGACATGACAGAGAGCTGTTCATCAACTAATACATGTTGTAAAGATGAGTATAGGAGGAAAATACAGGAATTAAAGGTACATTACGTTTTGGGCTTGCATTAGAATTTGAGTGCTTTCTTTTTATGGAATAATGGTCAACTCAGCTTATCAGTTCTCTTTAAACTGCTAATGGAAATATTGTAACAAAAACTTGGTCTTAAAAAATATAAAAATCTACACAACACCTTCCAACAAACAGCTTTCCATCACTCTGCTGTGCAGCTTTGCTCTACTCCTCAGTCGATTGTGTGGGAGCTCCTGAATGAGCTTACCCAGTTGCTCCCAGAAAGAAATAATTTCTCCTTCAATGCTTTCCTGCTGATTGAGCTTGTAGCAACCAGGATTAGATGAGCAGGCAGTTTCTTTCTGCCTCACAGATACGACTTTTTAAGGGAGCGTAACATTTTGCAAACTGGGAACAAAGAAAGAAATTACTTCTATCACAAAACATTTGTGAAATTCAGTGAGCTGATCTCTGTTAATTACTGCAATTGAAAGCACACTAGGAATTGGGAATTTACAGTTTGTGTTGCTAGCAAAATCAGTAAGTACTGAGGTACGAGATTTGTGGGTTAATTTGGACTTAATATGGTTAACTGTTTACAGAAACAATTGTATTGATCCTTGGTTCTGAACTGGAATTGCTGGAATTGCTTGGAATTGAAAGTCTGTTCTGCTGGGTACACATTTTATATTAGAAGAAATTTCTGTGCTAAACCAAATATTTTTTAATGTTGTATAGCAGATGTTGGTGTTTGCTAAAAAATAAATCCATAGTTGCATATTTTGATCATGCATTATGTGCCTTAAATGGAGAATGCATTAAAATTGCTCCTTAAAAAAACAATTTATCATCTCTTAACATGCTGTGGTAGGTGTATGTGTAACAAATACTAATATTAGCCAATTTTAATGCAGAGCTTTTCATTTTTATCATCTAGACAGAACAAAGGGTGGCACAGAAGTATCTTTGTCAGTGCAGTGAGGCTTTGCTGCAATCTATGGCTGTTGCATTCCGTCATGATGTGACTGATGTGCTGGCTCTTGCTAGTTTGGAAATGGCTGAATGCTTTAGACAGTTTGATCCAATTTCTACTACCCAGTTTTTGGCACTTCATCAGGTAAGGCAGCTAATGTTAGTGCTGCTTTTCAGTGGGAGGATATTTGAAGTTACATAAACTAAACTGAGTTTGCATAGTCTGAAAATTGATCATACAGAACTCATGTAGGGTTCTGTGTAAGAACCAGTGTGTAATATAAGTCATCAAATATATTATATATTTGCAATGTTCAGAACATTTGATCAGTGTTTTTATAACAATTCTATTATCTGTTGTGTTTGACCTGGTATTTTGATTGATGACTGCATACATAAAAAATGTAATAGGAAAAAATTACTATATTGTAATTATCAAAGATAAGACATTGCCACAAAATACAGTTTCATCCCTCCCTAACAAAAATTTTTAAAATGTTCCTCTGGATCTGTTCAATCATTGTTTTGAAGTGGATAATTAATTTTACATTCAGTTTGTTGGATGGATATCTGCACAGCATAGCTTGAAGGTGCGTGCAATGAATATGTGCCTCCATCAAAGAGAAGATGCAGAATGGCTGTAGGGCTTGTATTCCCTGCATCAGGAACAAATTACACATAGTTCCTAGTTCAAAGAACAGGGTTAGTATGTTTGCTGAATGAAACGTTTATATAGTCTTACCCATTACTTTGCTCTTTGTGGAAGTCTGTTGTGTGATATGATGTCCATTAAAGCACAGAAACAGAAAAGACTCAGCTTACTTGAAAGGCTAAGAACACAGCATTTACCATTCCATGTAGACCTTAGGTGAGTAAATGCAGGAACCTTGATGGTAAATGTAAACAAAGAAATCAATTCCAGCTATTTGTGTTTAAAAGATCTTCCCTTGTTATTGTCAGACAGTTCACAATAACCTGTAAGAACAAACAGCTGTCTTCTACTAGTTCATCTCACCTTTCAAGGGAGAAAACTTCAACATATGTTATAAAAAACACAGTGTATATTTATTCGTTTTGTTTTTGTGAAGGGAAATAAATAGATGTAAAAATTTTACAGAGTTGTTCAGTGTCTATGATGATGAAGAGCTTCCTTCTAACCGCTGCGTCCAACACCAGCAGCTCTCAGCTGGCAGCACTGCTGCATCTTCAAAATCAGTTAAAACAAAACAGAAACACGAGTGATCTTCTAAAATGTGTGGAACAGCAACTGACTGCTAATTCAACGGTAACTTTCTGAGCTACTTATTAGGGGTCTATATATCTGTGATATAAATGCACACAGAGAGGTGTGGGTGTATGCAGGACCTGGGCTGGGGGTGGGCTGGCACTGCTGAGAGAGCAGTTGGACTCGATGGTCTCCGGGGGCTTTTCCAACCTGGACAATTCTGAGAGTCTAAGAACCACCCCTGCACCTTCCCCTGCTACTAAAGCCTTGCCACATAAACCAAATACAATTTTATAAAGTACTTGTTGGTTAGGTGTCTCTAGCAATTTTTTTTCAAAAATAAACATTACTACTAAATTATTCTACTTATTTCCTTTGCTAATACTCTGCTAGTATTTGATAGCATTTTAATTTCAGAAATTTTGCAGGGGTCATAAAAGTGATGTTGTTATGAAGAGTGGACTAAGATACAGTATTTGTAATTTGTTTTAAATAATATTTATATATTCTGCACTTGACAAAAATTACACGATCATATGTTGAAGTAAGAAAAAAATCTCAGGTCATCTTGTAACCCGCCTGCTCAAGCAAGGGCCACCTAGAGCCTGTTGTCCACGGCCACCTCCAGATGGCTTCTGAATGATCTCAAAGAATGGAGGCTCCACAGCCTCCTTGCACAACTTCTGCCAGTGCTTGCTTCCCTCACAGGGAAGCAGTAACTCCTGTTGAGGGACAGATCCCACTGTCCTGGCACATCTGCTGAGTGTTTGGGCCCTTGAGTTCCTTCTGTCCTAGAATTACTATCAATTTTCTAATGAAATAACTGAGAATGGGGTTTATAAAGTCCATGAAAATAATGGTACTTTTGAACCACTGTACAGGCTTGGAGAAACCTCTGTATTCCTGTTGAACATTTTAATATAGTGAATGAATTGCCATCCAGTTTCTACATAGTTATTCTGCAGCATTCGGAAGACAGGTACATCATTTTGATTTAGCACAGTTTCTTACAAATATAATCTTTTTTTTTTTCACTTGGTTGAATATTGCCTTTCACTTCTAATTTTGATGGACTTGAATTTTAGGATAATGAACTAATTAATTTATAAATAAATCTGCCTGCAGCTCAGCTGTATGTTTTCTGTTCTTTCAATTTCCCTAATTATCTCTTAAATCTCCAGAGGTCACTTGAAAGGTTTCAGGCCATTCTTGATATCTCTCCTAAGTTCTGTTGAGAGTTTCCTGCTTTTATTGCTTATGGGTTTGGAAATGTTTGAAGGGTTCATATTTAACTTTATAAAGCCACCAATTATCTGATTATTGCAGCCTAATCAGCTGCAACAAACTAGCTCATAAAATGAGCTATAACAACTGACTGTGAGAGCATTCACCAATTTGAAAAGTCTTTAACACTTGTTATGGAGCAAATAGAAATACACCTTATTGGTTTTACAGCAATAAAAGAGTTTACCTTGCCACTCCCAGTTTGTTCCAGCTAGAATTTGCAGGTTTTTGCACCAAAGATGGGGGTAATTAATGCATCATGAGAGTGTTTGTGGGCACATTAAATTAGACGGTCATAATTACTCATCTGATTGATTTGAGTCATATAAACAAGGCTAGGCAGTCAAATATTCTGTTGAGCACTTTACTGCTTCCCCCAGGTCTCAGCTGTACAGCTCATTGATTGGGCTGCCCAGAGCAGGTTCTGCACGGCAGAAAGGAAAACTCACTCAGAGGATGGGTAAGTACCTCTGAAGAGATAAATCATGGCACTGATGTTATGAGAAGGCTCATATCTTTCACTTTTGCAGTCAGTAAAATTTTGAAACACTTATCCACATAATTTTGGCTCTTCTTAATTACCAAGGAACATAAATTCATAAATATATGTTTCATTATCAGATGTCATGTAACTAGCCACAATTTATATGTTTTGTTTACATTTGAAGGCTGAAGTTTTTATAAATAAATAATGATAGAGTATTTTTCATTTTACATTTCTGTATATATTTTGTGTTTGTATATATGTTGTGTTTATATATATATATGTTGTGTTTTTATATATATATGTCTATCTATCCAGATTTTATTTTCAAAGAATACCACACCTAGAAACAGATGATGTTTGTACAATCATTTCTTCAAGTACAAATATGTCTCAAAAAGAATCTTAAGAGGGTGTTATCTTTGTTTTAACAGTGCAAGCAAAAGTTTCTCGATTTCCTGTGAATCCTGATGTGTTTCGTATTTTGTTGGAAAAAATGCGTCTTTTCAAGCAGCGGAAGATGGAGAATAATCTTAAACAAACTGTTGCTCAGAACTTGCAAGAGTGTGTCTCCAAAACAGATGTGGTAATATACTTTATTTCCTTATATTTAAAATTGGGTGAAAAACATGTACTTAAAATAAGATAGATATTCTGTATGCAGA
Organism: Erithacus rubecula; assembly: GCF_903797595.1. NCBI lineage: Eukaryota > Metazoa > Chordata > Aves > Passeriformes > Muscicapidae > Erithacus > Erithacus rubecula. Next base: position 34,827,106 of record NC_136660.1, on the reverse strand, counting down.
ATTTTTCAGTTCATTCCAAGTGTGGCATCCCTAGTCTTCAGTTACTATATGCTTTGTACTCTACTTCAGAATTTAATCTTTCTGTGCTGTTATTGCTGTGTTTGTCATTCAGGAGCTTTGAAATGTTCAGTAATTTATTGGAATGATGCAGTTGAAATCAGTTTATTTAAAAATGTGTTATATTTCAGAGATTTGCATTTGCATTTGTACTACCTTTCATATCACATGAAAAGTCCCTGCTGTTCCAAGGAAAAAAAACCCCAAGGTCTTAAATTGCAACCCTCTAATTAAAATAAAGCTACCTTATCCAGAGATTTATTACTGATTTCCAACACAGAAAAGCTTTCTGTTGGGGTATACAATATCTTCTGCACTGTAGCTCTTTATTTGAGTGCACTTGATCCAAGTCAGTCACAAAATTTTGCTTCAAGGACACGATTTGTGTCCATCTAGTTTGGATTTTACAAACCCCAGTTTTCAATGTCTTTCTCTCCTACATGTTTATATCTTCTCCTTATCTGTTTTCTTCATTTTGGTTAGTTCTTTTCTTAAATTGACTCCAGTGATCTCTCCATATGCTTTCATTTGCTTCTTCTATGTTCATCGTAGTTTCTGTTCACTTCTTGAAGTTGTCCTTATGCAGTTTCTTCTCATTATTTAAAGGAACACATTATAATTTCTTTCTGCTGTAGTTTTCTGTCATTCTCCATTGAAATTGCTGAAGTATATTAATTGTTTAAATAAAAATAAGCATTGACACCTTCTAGTAATCCTTATGTTAGACTATTTTGCAAAATGTTGGTGGAAAATTTTGAAATAATATAGTTTTGAAATCAGCTTCTTATATTTATGTTTTCCATTTTATGATGTTTTGCATTATTTTATTTGGTCTCTGATTTAATGTATTACAAAATTGATATATGTGGTGGTATTTAACAAGAATGGACATTGAAAGTATTCTAATTTTTGTTTCTGTGCATGTGATAGACTCCAACAGAGAAAATAAATGATAGTGAGCTTGATTTGACATCAGATTTCTCTGAAATAATAGAAATTATGGAAGACTATCTGAAACCAGTGCTGTCACAGTTTGATTTTTTGGCTATCAGGTATGATTATATTGGCTTTGATTATCATTTATGAAAACAGAACTGTGACTCAAGTCCCTCAAACAAAGGAATGGTTTTGGCAAGGATGCCCTGTTGAATGGATGTTTCATGTCTTGAAAGAGAGTATATTCAGGATATGTCAGAGTGAGACTGAGTAAAATGATAGACAAATGGCCATTTCTGACAAGCACTGTTCTCCAGCTCAAGTTATACTTTATTTGAAGCTCAAGATGCAGCATTATAATTAAACTGTTTAAAGATGGGATTTCTAAAGGGCAGGAACTCTGAAGGAAGCATGTCCTTTCACTGAAACTGAAGCAGAAATTGAAGCTTTTAATATTTTCCATGAATTTCCTCTTCCCAGAGAATCCCAGTATGGATCAGTTTCAGCAGCTGAAACAGGAAAAAAGAAAGTGAAAGATAAGAACACCAAACAAGTTGGAATGCAGGGTAAGTGCTTCCTTGGTAGTATGTGTGTGTGTATGGACAGATACCAAAATCCAGTAGTTTTAATTTTATTTAAAACAAGGAGAGGACAAAGGCTTCAGCGTTGTTTTTCTCTGTTTTATTTTCTATATCAAGTCAAATATTTCAGTATACTTTCAAAGAAAATTTAGATGCTGGGGCAATGCTTCTGCGTTTTAGAGTCTTTCAAACCATACAGTCTGTAGACACCTAAATGAAATGGCTTTTTCACAAACCATTTTTTCAGGAGAAAAGCTAGAATAAAGAACTTTCTAAAATTGGTAGATCTCTTTGTTTTGTCTTTTTCCCCCCTCTTTTAGCTTTATAGACTCTCACAGGTTGTTAGCTTGCATACAAGCCTAATGCTACACTGTCTCTCTCTAAACACATAAGAGTAGTTCTAGAAAAACTGGGTTAATCTCCCATGCATCTACTCTTTCTCTGTAGAACAAAAATATTGCCATAATAATATTTAATACTTTTTTCCTAAATAACAGAAACAAAATTTTTCTACAGGACAACACAGTATTGGATAAGAGTTCCTTTACAACTCTGTTCTGTTTAGCCAATTGCTGCTGTGGCAATTATGCATTTCCAAACATTGATTTTTGAACCTGTTGTGTATACCTGGACTTGGACCCGAGATGGTTGGTTATTAAAAGGGGGATATTTTTCCCTCTGAAGAATTGGTGCTAGCAAGTGTGTAGAAATTCGAGAACATCTTAAAAGTAATGATATAAAAAGAAATAATTTTTCTTAATGCTCTTAATCCACAGCACAATGAAGTTCATGTGTCATACAGTGGAGGACACTTAGACTTTTACATTTAACTGCAATTGTTAGTACAAACAGAGAACTAAATCTCAATCATGCTCTGTCACATCTCTTTAGATAAACCTGTGGTTTTGGGATTGTGTGTGGTCTTACTAGTGGATACATTACTCATGGAATTGCCTTTGGAAGCTCTGAGTATATTTAAAGAGGAAGGAATAAGTTCTGTTTCCAGAGATTTTTCTCTACAGTTTCTCTACAATCGACTACATTGGACTGAGTCAGGTACTATCAGATAAACATTTTTTCCTTTAGCATAATGAGGCATAAAAAAGATACAAATTTAAATTTGAATCATTGTGTATATTTTACTGGAAGACAAGCACATGCAGTATGTTTCTAGTACTTTAGGTGGACTACATAATGAAGTAGACTTACTTCAATAAGGCTAATTACAGGTGCAGTGGTAGCTAATTTATAATAACCTTGACACATTAAAAGAATTATGTAAAACTCAGTGGAATCTAGAATTGTAAACAAATTTACAAGCATGTTGTTAAAACTTCAAAGCTGTTTTCAGCTGCAATTAAAAAAAAAAAAAAAAGGAAATTTACACTTCTGTAATTTTTCTGTATCATTAATAGAAGATTTTTCTTAAAATACCAAATGTTAAATTTTACTCTCTGAAATATTTTCCTCTTGGTTCTTGTGCTACACCTGGGCAAAATCAAATACCCCCAGGCTTTATGAACTTTCCGTACTACTAACACTTAACCCTACATAAACTCTTAAGCAAAATGAGGTTAAGTAAGGTAGTTGGATACTTGGTAAACTTCTCCTTATGGCATCTTAAAACATATTTCTGTGATCTAGAAGTGAGTGATAAATGCAGGCTCTAAACCATTTCTGTATGAATCAAAGATACCTTCTATAAATAAAGTTTAAAATCTTAAGCTGCATTTTTCTCATATGTAGAGAAAACCACATAAAATTATTAAAACTAGTTGGTCCAAGATAAAAAATAGACCAAGTAGAAAAATCTCACTTTCTGCCATGAAAGTATGTGGTATTTTTTTTGTTTCAATCTGTTGTTATTCTTTTCATTATTGCTACTAGCAGTACTATTACTACTACTACATCATATTAAATATATGCAGTCCTTCAAGGACATTTATTTGCTAAAACTGCCCTATATTAATTTTTTTTATTTTCATTTTCACAGAGGCTGAATTTAAATTTGAAGTATCTAAAGAAAAAAACAGAAAAGCTTCTCAGAAAAAGAGTGTCCAAACGGTGAACTTTCCACATTTTTTATAAATAACCAGAGAACTTGCATAGAAAAGTGTGAAAGTGGCTTGCATAGAAGTTCATTATGTATGCTAGAATTCTGAAATAGAATGAATGTCACATAAGTCCATAAGAATCTTGCTTCCTGTTGATTTTGCAAGGAGTTTTTCTTTGCAAAATCCCACTTCCATAAATGGGACATATTTAATAACCTACGAAGGAAGATGCTTAAAGTAACTGAAAATAATTTCTGCAAAAAGATTGCATTTTATCTAGTGGATACATATGTTTTTACAAATCTGTTCTGTATTTGCATATGTATCTATATATGTGCATGCACATGTGTGTATATATGTAATATATGTATATGCATTGTAGAATGCAAAGCAGAATAGTTTAGTCATTTCCACTGATGATTGAATACCATGATCCTTTTAAGCACTGATTCAAAACTTTGTTACTTGTTTTGCCTTTCTCATAGTTGTTTGACATGAGTACTGTTAGTATTTAATTAAAACTTTGACACATAAGAGGATATGTATTCTTTTTAATTATAGGCACCAGTTAATCGTGATCTGCCTTCTGATTGCTTGCCTGTTGATATAAGGAATTTAAAATGTATCCTTTCACAACCTATTGGCTAAGGGTATCAGCTAAATTGCCTTCTTTTGTGGTTTGTGATTAACTGTTTATCAGATATTGTGAACCCCTATAATGAAGGAAGAGAAGCAGGTAATATATATTAAATAATATTTTATTCACAGTCTACCTGTGGAATTTAGAATTGTGTTGGACCAAAAAATGAAGTCATGACATCAAGATGTTCACAAAAAAGAGGTGATTTTAAAGTCTTGCTTTCTGAAATTAGGAATCTGGAAACTCAGTTTATCCACCCACTTAAGTCCTGTCTGAGCCTCTGCAACAGAACCATATGAGCAGTACTGGTTTTCAATTCTTTGCCCTTTTTTCAGGGTATCTAAAATCTTTTCCTTGTGTCCTTAACCTGTCTACCAAATAATCCTAACTCATTATAAAAAAGGCTTATCAAGTGGGAATCCAAATCATACTCTGAAAATGTCACAGTTGTTTTAATTTTAAAAGCCAGATTTAGGCTTCAAAAAGCATGAAATCCAATGATGACCTAAAACCTCCTAAACAGGATAGTGTCATTTTAAAGTTATTGAAATTGAGATTGCCCAATGCAGTGTGTAGCATGTTATATTCATAATGATGAAATTCTGTTGTTATAGAAGCTTCAAGTCCTTCCCAAAAAATACAGAAAATACTGGAAAAATACCGTGACCTATTTAAACTGCAGTGGGAAGGTGTCATTGGCAATGCTCCGAGGTATGGAATATTCTATCCACTTTCTTGTTTATCCATGCTTCTTGTTTAAAATTGTGCCTATTTTCAGAGACTTTGTTCATAAAATATGCATATTTTCATATGTTCATGTTCATAAATATTGCTGAGCTGATAAACACATAGCAAACCATTTTTGTTGTATCAAACACAGAGCTAGGTTTGTAGAATATTTTAGGGATGTTAAATAAAGTGCCATAAAGTGATTTAGCTAGGTTGGTTTTGTCAGAGTTGCTGTATATGTAAATAATCTAATTTTGATGGAAATTCTTTTGGTGCAGTCTTTGATGAATACATATGTGTGAGCTTAAGTGTAATTTCTGGCTTTGCTCGTAATTGTTTGTAAATCCAAGTGGTAAGACCATAGCATCTCCATGCACCTTCAGTCAGCTGTAAATGGGAGCACAGATTTCAGAAGCAGAGTAGTGAAGGTACATCACACAATTTCAAAGTTTCCAGTTTCAAATATTGATCATGAAGCTAGTACCATTTTATGGAGTCTACTCATAAACACACTTTGTTCTTTATAGAAATATTTTACTTTTAAGATTACAGCCATAGAGGAATAAAAGGGGTCTCAGGAGGTCAAACAGGGACAAGCCCTATGAGACAACAAGGCCATCACTGGACCTTCCTTCCCAGTCCTGTGGAATTTCTTCTGCTTAGATAATACCACTGATACCCACCACTGAGTTTGTACTCTCATATTTTTCCATAACAATTGCAAAGATCATTATGACCAAATTGCAGTTTTTGCTGCCAGTTAGCCTGATTATACACATCTCTTTTCAAAAACCTATTGCTCGTGTCCTGGTGGGTATATACTACTCCCTTTGAATGTTAGACAAAGTACTTTAAAACTACAATACCTACAGCAATGATTTTTAAATTTTTTTCTCTTGATTGAGATGTTGGTAGTTATCTGAAAATACACTATGCCTCTTGCCTGCTGTGAGATGCTACTGAGTAATCATTTTAATACAAAAGTGTAGTATTAATAATCCATAAGAGTTATTACACTTCTCACAGAATTCTGCAGCTATGTTTGTCTTCCTTCTTTGCATGCTGACTTTTTTTATAATTCTTTTTTGGAGTAAATAGCACTAAAGTGTTTGCTATGGATAATTTCTGAAAAGTATTCTTGTAAAACAGTAACACAGAAGTAACTTCCTTTCTTTCTTCTTCCTTCCTTTCAGCCAAGCTGAGTGGGAGCAGCTGCTGACAAACTGTAGTGCATTTCTGTTCTATGGGATGGAGAGATTCATGTCTCATGTGTTGCTTAATTGGTTGGTTGCTATGAACATCCCAAGTAAGATAAACAAATTGAGAAATACCTTTAATTACACCTACCTTTTTTTCCTAGATGTGTCCTATTCTATCATTATCACAGTACTGATGTTGGCAATTAAGAGCTTTTTTTCCTAGATCCAGGGTTTTTAGTCAGAAAACTTTGTATTATGTTGTTTTTATTCTGTTGCATATCTTTCTTGTTAATCCTCACAAATAAGCTTAGTGCTTCATTTCCATGCATTGGAATTTCTTCGGTTTCAAAAACTAAGTTATCATCTAATGGTTTTCTCAGTAAACCATCAGCTTTTCTTTGGAATTTAGTATTTGATTGAAAGATGTTTTTTAATAGTAAGAGCAACCTCTGCAGCACCACTTCAAAATTGAAAAGTCTGTGCTGAGGCAGACAAGAATTGTTCTGAGTTATTTCACTGGAGACCTTTAAGGAAAATAAGGCATGTTAGGAATGTAACTTGGTTGTGAGTTGTGTAGAGGAGTTCTGGTATAAAAAAAATTCAATACCATAAACTCTCTAGAATTCGTAATTACAGAGTGGGATCACAGAGGTCACTGGCTGTGATGAGATGTTATGTGGACTTCATTACCAATTACTCTAATGCAGCTTAGGAAAGAAAAACCTGTAAAACACTATGGAAAAGTGTAGCAAAATTACATGAAATAATGCTAGGATGACTTTAATAGTGCACATTTACATAATACCTGACAGTCGCAGCTGAAATATGTAGATTTTATACTAATGGTTTAGACTGTGTTCAAGAAAGTAATGAACTGGCCAAAGGCCTGTTTTCCTTTGGTTGTTGTGCTGGCTGTTGCTGTTAGTGCAAACACCACTGCTGCCTTTTCCCCAGATTGCCGATTGGTGATTCTTCTGGATCTGGTACGGTCCCAGCAAAGGCACCAGAGAACTGCAAACTCTGATATCCACAAAAGGTAGGTAGAGTCAGTTTCAGTAAAGTCCACAATTACTTCAAAGCAAAGTTAATATTTTGAGCTAGGAATATTATCCTTTACTTCTGCAAGTAAAAGAGCAACTTTATAGGACTAAATAGGACAAAAGCTCTGTTAGAAGGCCATGATAAGAAAATATGACACAAAAACCTTGCTGCATTACACATACAAGTCAGAAAGCAAGATTCTCAAAATGTTCTAGTTGAATATATAAAATTTTCCTTTAACAGATGAACTGTTAAAAGTCCCTCTGAGGGTTTGTACATGGAAAAGTTTAACAATCAGGCAGATTTTTATTTAAATAAATTGTTATGGCATGTTAAATAACATCTTCAGAAATTTTAACATTAATTGCAGCTCTTTTTATCTTTAGAAGAATGTCAGTATTTTTGTTGCTTTTAAGTTGACAGCTGCAATTCTTTTATTGCATGTCCATTATGAATTCTTGACAGATGCCACAGTGTCCTAATTTCATTCATTAATTATTTAGTCCATGCTGAATTTTCAGATAACCTGATCATAGACTTGAGGGATGAGATGCCCTGCAGAGGGATGCGATAGATGGCAGCATCGGCAGTGGCAGGACATTTAAGGAGAGCAGATGACAGACTCTGGTGACAAAGTAACGCTGGACAGAGTGCAGATTTGGAGAGGGGTGGCAGGAGAGCAGCCCTGCAGAAAGGCACTTGGGGCTGAGCCAACAGGGAGCCTGGGCAGCAAGTGGGCAAAGCACATCCTGGGGACATAAATGCAGATGTCTGAGTGTATAAACAAACTACTGGTATTTTTTTATATTCTCTTTGATCCCGAACAGCCTTTTCCTAAAGTAAACCAAAACACAATTTCTTAAACTAGATTTTCAAACTCAAAAATTTTGAAGTCTCAGTTTAATAGTTTAGTGAATTTATCAATAAGAGTTACATGTCTAAGTCCAAAAGCTTCCTGAAAATTTAGATTAACATTCATTTAAAAATGAGTCCATAAACTGTATAGACAATCAGACATCATCTCCCCAAAAGATTGCAGAAATCTTTATCATCTTTTGATAAAGTTACTATGAAAAGCAGATCTGAATTAAACCAAAATGCACCCTTCTATTTACTGCAGTTTCAGGGGAGTATCACTCCTCTTTTATGACTAAAATAATTATACCAAAGACACTTAGTGAAATATTCAGCAGTAAAAACTCAAGTCCCATATTGGATGTGATTTGCTTCTAAGCCTCCAAATCAACACCATACTTAAAACAAAGAATAAGGTTTCATTTCCTGCAATATTTTATGTCTAAACATGTCTTTTTACACCTGATTCTCAATATTTTGACAGTCTTATAAAAGGTATTCTGCAGTGTTTTGTAAACCTTAGGGTGTTAATACTCCTTTCAGATTTCCAGAGATGTCCAGAACTGCAGTAATATGACAGGGAGTAATAAACCCCATGATAAAGTTGCACCATGAAAAAATGTAGAGAGAAGGTTGCCTGAATTCCTTGCATTAAATTCGAAGTGCTGTGTGGATGTTAGAAAGCACTTGATGCTCAGCGTGGAAGCAGCTGCACTGTGCCGCTCATTGTGCTGTGGGAAGCAGCGCATCGGGCGCGTTCCCGTGCCCGTTTATCTTCAGCCATCTCGCGTCTCCCCTCAGGCCCCGCGCGGCCCCGGAGGGCCCGGCTGAGGCCGCGGCGCTGCTCGGCCTGGCGGGCGCGGCCGCCGTGCTGGCCCTGCAGTGGCACTCGAGCTCGGAGCAGAACGAGCGGAGGCTGCGGACCCTGTTCCAGCGTGAGTGCGGCTCTTGTCTTGGCCGGTGTGTGGCTTCAGGGCCCCGTGTATCTATCTGCCTGTCTCCTGCCTCTCCTTCTGTGCTCCCCTCCGCGTTCTGCCTGCGGTTCCCACGGCAGATCTGCGTGCGGGAGCCGCCCTGCCTGTGCACAGGTTGATCCTACAGGACAGTAACCTTCTTAAAGCACATTGGGCGAGGAGGTTGTTTATGGCCATATGGGAATAATAGGATTTATATGGTGAGAAGCAGTGCCCTAGGACGTGGCCATCTGTAGTTACATAAACTGTGGGCAAAAAATTCCCTGGATTTAACTTACATCTGCACAGACACATTGCTTAAATCTGTAAAGGTGTCCTTTCTCCTTAAGTTTAAATGTGAAAGCTCCAGGCTCTATGGTTGATATTTCCTTGTTTTCCAAAACTTTCATTAAAAACTCACAGAAACTATAATTTCTTTCCAGATCTGCTGAGCTTTGATAAAATGACTGGGCAGATAGTTCGTGTTCTTCAGAAAAATAGAAGCCCGAGGAAAAGGGATTCCATTAAAAGTAAGAATTAAAAGGCGTAGTATGAAAGACTGACTATAAAAACTTACTAGAACCTTAAGATAGGTAGTTCACAAGCACAAGTGAAACCTTACAGATGAGCTATTACAATTTTCTGTGAAACTTCTTAAAAGAGCTGAGAGTTGGAAGACTGCTGATAAAATACTGGAGCAGCTGTATTTTATATAAAGAAAATTTTGGGGAGATTTTGACATAGCTGATAAAAAGCTAATTTATTTTCCCCACTGAATAAATAAAGTAGTGTTACTAGCAAGGTACAGCAGGAGCACAACATAAACAATGTAAGTGGTATGTGATTATAAACTGCAAAAAGATCAGTAGGATCTGCAGTGATTTTAGGTAGTCCGTGTTGTACAGGGCACACTAGACATAAGAAATACCTAGCATCTTGTTGGAGAGCAGGGAAGAATTTCTGAGTAAAACAATTTCTAATAGATTGTCTATAAAATTGTACTGCTATTTTTCAATGTACAGGACTTAACTTTTAAAATAAGGTTTAATAAAATAAATTTTATTTATAGCTTGCACTGTCACAGAATTGAAGTGAGAAAGAACTCAGATCAGAAATATTCTCTAGTTTTCTGTTTTTCAGAAAATGCTTCTTCAATATAATGACACTTGTTAATATTTTTAAAAAAATGTAAAAGAGCCACAAATATTAATCTAAGAGAAGATGCGTTAAACGATGGCACTTAAATTCTTATATTTAGTCATATTCAGAAATTACAATGGTTTTTAATATATTTTTATAGTGGAAGCAGATTCTCACAGCTCTCCTGGAGTCAAAATAGAAGAGCAGAGTGCTTGCACTTCCTCAGTTCTTCCTGCAACTCATCCATCATTTTTTAATTGTGTACTCTACGGTTTACCCAACATAATTCCGATGTAATTTGTGTCAATCTTTTCATGCTAGGAATACCTCCACTAATCTAAGGAGAGGTGAGAGTAAGAAGATGTATATTTTGCTGATTCATGTTTTAGATGTAAACAGTTTGATATTAGAATAAGTGTCAGGAAAATAGAATATATAGTTCAGAAATTTCAGTTAATAGTCTAAGGTTTTTCTAACTTGGTGAATCCTTTAAAAATTTGGTAAGTACCAACATATTTTAAAGAAAATGGGCTAGTATTTTTCAGCCTTGATGCATGAGTGGGATTGGAATGTATCAAAGTTAGTGCTTCCATTTGGAAAAACATTTCCTTGATGCATTTTATTTTCACATGGACGATTCATCAAGAGCATAGCTAAAACATTTACCAAGTGACCTTATTCTGAATGATCTTTTTATGTGGAGGTAGATGTAGTTTAATTAGAAAACAAGTTAGTGTTAAATAAAATGATTAGTAATTTTTGCTTGCTTTATTTTCATGTGTTTTTCCTCGGTAACTTTCCCAACATATTCTGTCTCAGTACCCCAGTGTCCACTGTCCCACCCAGCCCTGCCCTCTGGCAGTGGGAGCCACTCCCTGGGTCCTGTCCCCCCATCCCTGTCCCCAGCCCCTCTGCAGCTCTCCTGGAGCCCCTCAGGCCCTGGCAAGGCTCTGAGCTCCCCCTGGATCCCCCTCCTGCCCAGGTGAGACCCCCAGGTGTCCCAGCCCTCAGAACAGCTCTGTGGCCCCCTCTGGACTCGCTCTCATACTGGGCACTCTTGAACTAGATAGTACTCCATCTGGACTTTCACAAGAGACAGAAATTATTTTTATTATAATAAGCAATAAAATTTTAATGAAATAAAAAATTAAATTATAATATTTTAAAATTAAAAATACCTGATTTTTTTTGAGATTCTAAAGTATTCATTTGACTATGAGTTCTTAATTTTTGCAATATTATATACTGTTCAGCAACCTGGAGGAAGAAAAATCCTACCAGCTAATGACCCAGAAATAAATTACAGTAGATACACCTTAGGACATATGAGCTCTCTCGTCGAATGACGTTGGCACAAGCCCAAACAACAAGAATAAGAGCTTCTGAAAATATTTCATCTACGTGGCACTACATCATTCCCATGCACTGTATTCATTCATACAAGAAATATTAAGCAGTTAGTGCTATTCCATGTATCAAGGGCTTTAAAATAACTTTCTGAATTATGTCTCAGCAACATAACAAATCACGCTATCAATTAGCTTTTATAACAGAAATGACATTTTGTAATATATTTTAGCATGAAAAGAATTGGTCAGCTAAAATTTATGTAATCTGAAAAATGTGAGGGGGAAAAAATCTTGGTGAATTTATTGATGATATTCTAGGACAAGAACATAATTTGAATTGTGCATAGTTGTCCAAGAAAAGTGTGTAGTTCTAAATGGTCTGCAGTGAGGAGCTGCAACAAGTTTGCTATAAAATTATAAAACAAACACCACCAACAAAAAGAGAAGCTCTGTGGTTAGTCCCTGGTGTGACCCCTTTGGCATGAGGCTGCCTGGAACAGTGACTCCAGGGTTTGGTGTGTCCCTGCAGAGCTGCCTGGCTGCTCTGCCTTGCAGCAGACGCCAAGGGCACGGGGAAAGGAGAGCAGATCTGAGTCTGCTGTAGGCATCATTCCCATAATCATTTACTGCCATTCATCTGGAGTTTGAGCACTAATTTAGATTTCACAACCTTCCAACCTGTGCTTCAGCACCATCTGACCTGGAAGCTCTCCTGAAACAGGGAATCAGAGGGAATTCAGCATCCTGTGAGGGCAAATCTGTTCCTCTCTTGCGTATGGAGGAAAGACCAGCTCATCCCTGTCAAGTCACCAGGAAGAACTTCTTGAAGTCCCTTTGAGTATTAATTCAAGTCTCCAAATGCACTGTCTCCATGTGGATGTAGTGACAGGTGCTGTCAGCATGGGTTTTAAGGATGTGGTCAAATTAAAACTGAAGGCATGCTCATGTGCCCTGAACTATTCACTGGTACTCAGGGGATAAATGGATGGAACACTCTCAGCCAGTGCTAGGAGAGAGTGTGGGGCCTTTCATGAACATGGCTGTGGCATTTTTAAAAGTAGCAGGCAAAACAGTCTTCATTTCTGATTAAGAAGAGAGGAAATGCTTTTAATATATTGCAGCTTTCCAGATGGTTCCTTAAGACTTACTTAAGAGGAACAATTTTAGATCGCTTAATCCCATTTTTATAAAAATGCAGCATGGAATGTTAACAGTATTGCTGGTGGATAAAATATCTATTATAACATTCCCTGAAATATGAATCTTGATACTTATTATTATATGTATGTACATTTTTAAATATATTAAAATAAACATTGTAAATGCAATAGTCCGTGTATGAAGAAGCTTTTTCTTCCCCTGCCAAAAGAGTGGAGGAAGTCAGTGCTGAGTTCAAACAGTTGAAACCAACAAAATAAAGACCCCTTTCAGAAGTAAAGGCCAATATTTTTGGCTAGGAAGGTACAATAGATTAAAAGGGTGTTTTGTGACAGTGTCCATTACTATGGGAAATATTTAGGAAGATATTTCTTCATCACTGGATAACTGCTGAAATTTCCCTTTATTTCATACAATGCTTCAGCCTCACACATGATGGCAGAAGAGGGTGAGAACAAGAGTTCATTGGTATTTCTCCTGAATGACATTGACTTTTATTCCTACTGAAAATAACCTATTTAGCATTTTTTTGGTTATTATTATTGCAAGTACTGGCATTAGAATCTTAAGTGGGATGTACATTGAAATAAATTTGCACTGGAATTCCACACACCTTTCTGCTGCTTCATCACTGAGATTCAAGGGACATGGCTTACATCTGTACTCAATCAAACAGGGCTGTGTTGGCCAATATAATCTAATTGTTTGACATTTTTATAGTAATTCATTGAGACTAAAGAGAGATGACTACATTAATATCTTGATGCAGCTAGATAATAGTTGAGATAAAGCTGGCGTGCCAAATTGCTGAAAGGCCCTTAAATTCTCTTACAGATTTTTAACTATTTGTGACATAGAAAAGGGAAGAGACTTCAATATAATGCAATAAAGAGAAAAAATAGTACAATCTGTAACACTAAGTATTATATTAAAGAACATTATCATAAATTTTCTAGGAATCTTCTCTTCACCAATCATTTAAAATTGTATTTCTCAATAAGAAATGAGATGAGAATGAGAATTATTGTTAATGTTCATGACTCTGTTTTCTTGGCTAATCATTTTCACTAAGGTCATAATTAAACAGAGATGTTCTAGCCATATGATATGTCTATTATTCCTGTAGCTAGACTGTGGACAAATATGTCAAGTATGTCTGTGTGTCTGTGGGAGCACTCAGGCTGGAAGAGTGGTGAGGAGCATCATGGACACTAAACATGTGTGAATGCTGGACCTGCTTAGGCTTAGACCTCACCTCACTGTCAAACCCTTCTCTCCTTTGCAAGTGCATTTGTTGGGGGAAGTCTCTGAGTGGAATGTCAGATCTGCAGGTAAGAGCAACCAGAGGGAGAATATTAGAAGTGTTTTGTTTTGGAGGTGTTGCTCTGGACCCAGTGGAGAAATGAATGGAAGAGAAATCAGAAAACAAAGAAAAAGCAGGAATTAGAGCTTCATCCAAAATCAGAAACAGAGAGAAATGTGTTTCTCAAACTTGGTTTGATTGCTAATTGCATTTTTGCTTTCAGAGCCCTTGGCAATAAAGGTTCAGTGGGTAAGGGCAAGGTCTTTTCTTTCAAAAGTGGAAGAAACTCAGGTATGTGGTTAAGTTCATTTTTACCAAAAAACAAGACAAAAATATTTGCAAAAGGAGCAACCTGTTTATTATGAGATACAAATAGGTGATTTAGAAGTTAATCTGCATCAGAGCCATACTGGAGTAATCTGGTTTATGGTGAACCTCTGGTAGAGCTGATTTTCAGTAACAATCTCTGCCCCTCTCCATGCCCTTGCACTTTGACCAAGAAGTGCCTCCTCCAGCAGTGCTCTGCTGTACATGTGGCTTTAGGAAAAACAAAATCCATGTATTAAGACATTTGTATCTTCAAAAAGCAGTGAGGAATCCCCAGAGAAGCTGTGTTGTTTGTTGCCAGAGCAAGAACATGAACATTTTGTAAAGTGCACCAACACTACATTCAGTGCCTAAGCTTTCACCTTCATTCCTGCTAGTGGGTGATGAGGTGAGCTGATCTTATGACATTTTAAAATCTATTCTTTCTCTAAATTTGAGACTATGAAAAATAGCTTGGACAATATACTTTCAAACTTCAGCATTTTATCTCTTACTGAAATGATCTTTGAAAGGTATTTTGGATATTTTCTCCATGCCCAAATCCACTTGTTTGTTCAGGGCTTTTTCTCAAAATATTCAGCTGCAAGAACAGATGCCTTTGTTAGTTTTTCCACAGGAGATAACTGACACAGAGTGTCTCTGGTGAGCCACAGCAGGAGACAGGGCAGTGAGGAGGCAGTGATTCCAAAGAGAGCCTGAGCAGGGTTTGAGCAGAGCCCCCAGCTCTACAGACCTGTTCATGAGCTTGAGTCACCACTCCACAGCTCTGCACATGACACCAGGATACACCTGCTTTAAAAATGCACCTGTGTGGACTCCTTCCTGATGAGAGAGAACCATGGTGTGACAGCCAGAAGGTCCAGCACTGCAGAGCCACCAGATAGGTGACTTTGTTCACTGGGCATGCCACAAAGATGTCAAAAACAGGGCTGGAGTACTTGATCCTGGAAGCATCTGGGCAGCATGTCATGGCCCAAGAGGAGAGACTTGTTTCGTGCTGAAACACGAGGTTTCCAGCACCAGAAGGATCCTAGGATTGCTGTTATCTTTGAGGTAATTTCTGTTTTTTACTCAGAGAATCATTTAGCTTGGCTTCAGTGCCTGTGCCTTTCTTACTGCTATCCCTAAGGAACCAACATCACCTCATACTGCAGTAACTCTTATGGCAACCATCATTTGTATTAGGAAAAAAAAACCCAACAGCCATTTCTATTACAAACAAGTAGGTTGATTAAGTATTGGTGAGTTTTTTAATGAAAACACAAGGCAGTTATTGACCTGTGCCATGGAAGGCTTGTAGGAAGGGCAGTATCTCTCTCCAGGTTACATTGAGATGCAAATGACCACAATGTGGTGGAGTGTTATGTTGCTACTTTTGCAAACAATACACAATGCTGCAAATTATTTTTTAAATGTGATTTCTAGGCATAATCTTGGTGGCAAAATGAAAATTCAAGGGCACAAGGGCAAACAAGATGCTGCTTATTAGCTCCCAATCAATGTGAGCAAGCTGACTTTGGCAGTGTTCACACCTTTTATTAATGAAACCTTAAGGTCTTAAACCATCCATTGCCTAAATTGCTTTTTGTATATGCTAAAATGTTCATGTCATGCTGTTATCACATACTGCAAATATGTGTCCCTCTAATCATTGTGCACAACTCTGAGAAAAAGGGGGTGGGGGCGGGGGAAGCTGCCTCCCTTGCCCGTAGTTTTGTTTCTGGTTCTAAAAATTCTTTATTGTGTTACATTGAAAGACCTGACAAGCAGCTCCTGGGAACCCTGTAATATTTTGCTCGCAGGCTGGTGCTGTTCTGGTTGGCCGGCTGTGACAATGTGTCAAGGTGTTCACACATTTTAAAATGTGCTCTCTGGCCAGTAGGTAGGAAAAAAGATACAAAGGTATTCTCCTCCTCCTCCTTCTCCTCCTGAAAAACATTACTGAAGGCATTTTAAGATGAAAATACCCATTGAAACTATTGTTTCCCATGCACCTTTTGTTTCCATGCATTTTCACATTGTTTTTTTCTTTGTAATCACCTAATTTTTGTTGCTTTATTTTGTACTACAGAGCTATACTTTATATATCCTCACCTTCTCAGGAGATAAAATAATTCTGTTGCTTTTAATTAAACACTAGCACTCCTGCCAATTCTTCATGATTTAATACATGTAATACCATTAACTTGTGATTAACCTAGGTCAATATATCCTTGAAAGAGAAAATCTGAGTCTTAAATGCAAGAAATTTCACTTTTAACTAATATCTGACTGTTTTAAGGGGCTAACGAGCACAAAAAGGTGCATAAATTAAAAACAGAGTACCATACTCTTCCTATCTCACAGTATTTCTGAAACATTTTTAAAAGGCATATACATCTGTTCATTGTTCTGCTACAGATAACACAGGATTAAAGAATGGTAAAGAATGTGCCTGTCATTACAAGGATCAACGTTTGGGTTTAAGACTGAGCCCTGCAGAAGTTCAAGCCCAAATTACACTGTAAAAGGCAGTCACCTCATGAAATTTGTGAGATGAATAGGAAAACTGTGCAATCTTTGCAGTGAGTTCTCACATGTGCAGCTCATGATTTTATTTATAGAATAACCCCTCTCTTTGGATATTACCATTCCAAAATGAAATCAGGGCAATGGAATCTGAACATCCTTCTAATCAGAAAACAGAAAGGGTCCAGATCTTCCTAAGTTCTTCTGCAAAGGACACCTTGTAGAAAAGGTTCAAAGGCTTTTGTAAGATGCAAACCAGAGAGTGTGTCTGTGCATGGGTGTGAGTGCTGGGAGACCACAAGCAGGAAGGGATGGGCAAGCAGTCCCTGGGCAAGCCAGGGCCAGAGGGACTCAGGGACACTCCTGTGTGTGTCCCCCCACCAGCAGGAAGCTGCAGCTGCCTCCATGAGCAGGGGAATCACACAGGAACAGCCTGCAGCACACCAGGGTCTCAGCATTTGCTTTGTGCTGCGTCTGTGCCACCTTCTTCTGATGCCCCAGCATCTCCAGCTGCTGCAGGGATGCTTCTTGACTGCCCCGTCAGCAAGGGACTACTCAGGGACCAGCTTTCACCACAGGCATCTCAGGTAGTCCCACTCTTTTTCAAGGCAATATAGTTTTTCAAATACTAACTTAACAGCAGAAAAAAAACTGATAGAAACAAAATTTCTTTATTCTGTGCAAAATAATTATATTTTTTGAAGTAAAACTTAAAAAAAGTTTTGAAGTTTGAGGAACCATGGATGATTTATTCCATATCACATTTCTATACCTAAGGCCTGTACAGGGTGGAGCTAGTGTAGCTTCTCTATACCAGTATGGAACATTTCTTTCAACTGGCATTGTACTAATGTTTTCTCTAGAAAGAAAGGATTTCCATCCTAAAGCATTTAAACACAGTCAGCCTTTGTCTTTTCTCCTAAAATGCACTCAATTAAAGATAGATTTTATATAGTATTGAAATTCCAATGTGCATTAGCACCAGCTTAGTTCTTGACAACGTTTCATACAATGATTCCAAACACTGTGTAAAACAGAAGTCTGTATCATTACACTCATAACCTGGTTTGGCTTTTCATGTGCAAGTGGCATTCCACTAAAGCTAAATGTATTGCTGCACTTCACTGAGTGAATTAAGTGTAAGGTAGAACACAGCCACAGAAAGATGGCAATTTCCATTAGTTTTCACCATTTACAGAAGCAGTATTTGTGTTATAGTCCTTGCTTCTGAAAGTGGAGATGTAATAACAAGTTAATAGTTTGTTCTGGAATCAGCAGCCCAATAAAAGCAGTGAGGATATGACTTTAGCAGAACCAGGGACTTCAGGAGAGAGACACAGCAGTGTGGTGCCACTACCTGCTGCAAGGTGATTGTGGATTGGGAAGAGGAATGCAGTGGAGGAAGGGACTCGCCCTCTGGCTGGGTTGGACTGCAGCTGGAGAGCCAAGAAGCTCTTACACACCCTGAGGGATCTCTAAAGCTGGTGTCCACAGGACCACCCTGTCCCCAGGAACAACAGATCTTTATTTTAGGTGATTGTAACAATGAAATACGCTCTAGCATTGCGTGAACAATCCCATCTCCCACTTTACATGGGACGCATTTTGTTTTCTGAAGTTGTCAACAGAGCCAAAGATTGTTGCCTTCTGTGTTCATCTGCAGTTTTCCTCTTAGAAATGGTGCTGAGAGCTGCCATGGGGGCCATCTCAGTGCCTCTTCTGTCCTGGCTTAGCACTGCTCCCTCTGAAGTCAGGTTCATGCTGGACTCCCCAGTTCCTATGGCACTACAACTGAACATTTGAATCAGACACTGTCTGAACTAAAAAGTTGAAAAAACAGGAGATCGATCAAAATACATAGGAAATTTTAAAACAGTTCTGTAAATCAATCTTCATATTAGCTAAAAACATCTCTATTTCATCTATTGTTTCAGAACTACTTGCTAGGCATTCATAAGTCTTTGCTATTCCTTCACCAACAGCTAAAAGTCTTGGAAATTCTCTCACCAATCAGATGGGAATATAAAGAAATAACCCCATGAAATATATTTGCCTGCGCCACCATGAAGAACTCTAAACCTAAAAAGTGTCAGTCTTAGTCTAAAAAAAAAAAATTATTTTCTGCGTCTAGCTAATTATATCTAACATGGATGTAATTGACCATTTCTCCAGACTCATACTTTCATACACTAAATTCCTGGCTACTCAAAGATGGTTTTTCTTGTTGTTATCCACAAACAGGGCAAAGTGTAGCACACATCTGCGTGGTTTGGGAGATCAGGGTACTGTCCACAGGGTGTGGGATAAGCAATAGCTCTCTCAGCAAGATTGGATAAATAAATTTACCATTTCTTATTCAACAGTCACTTGATTATTTTTCTTTATTTAATTTATGTGCTTGATGCCACCACTCTCAGTTGCTGCATTCATTGCAGAAATCTTGTTTATGCCCATGTTTATTATCACACTGTTATCAGTGTGAGCACACAACACTCTGGTTCATCCCCATATCAGTTCTTTTTTTCTGCATCCAATCCTCTGCCTTCATTCCAGAGAAGAGAGTTCCCTGTTAAATGGGCGTGTGCAACACTTCTACCCCTGCACATAAACACCAAAACAAATTCAAGCTTTGAAAATGTGCACCCCACCTCAAGATCAACTTAGTGGTGTTACATTCCTAAAGAATTATTGGAATATACTGGGACAGTCCTGAGAACATAATTTTCATACAGGAAACTAACTCATGTTCCCTAAGGTCTGATTTTCCTTTGTAATATCTAAACCTAATAATTATTAGCACTTATATTTCAATAATGCTCAGAGATTTATGCTGTCTTTCACTGGGCAGATTATTTTTTCATTTTAAATGCCAGATATTATAATGCTTGCTAGCTGACACATAGGTAGGTAGAAATAATTCATTATAAGGCTAGATAAAATAGCAAAATAGGAGTGTTAGAGACATTCTGAGAGAATAAAGTACCTGTTTGTTCATGAAGACATAAATGATTGGATTATAAACGGTAGCTGTTTTGGAAAAGAAAGCCGGAATTGCTGCCAGACAAGGATCCAGCTCAATGGAGGGATAGGCAGTGACCAGGAGAGAAAAGGCAGCATATGGCATCCAGCAGATGAGAAAGGCAATGATTATAAAAACAACCATTCTAGTCACTTGTCTTTCGGGTCTCCTGGTAGTTCCCAGCCTGCCTTGTGCATCTGACACCTTTTAAGAAAAGAGAAAAGATTCTAGAAAACAAACAACAAGGTGTCCAGCCAGTGACTTTAGTGAGCTGTCCAGTTGCTGTGCTGGAAGGAAAAGCTGCTCTTCCCAAGGGATGGCTGCTGAAGTTTCTGCTGAGGGACATCAATTACCATAGACCAGCATTAGTGAATTTTGCTTTGCTTAAGCATCTTTATATTTTTATTGTCAGAGTGAAAAAAAGAGCATCACGGGGAGTCATAAACAGATAGTGAGCTGAATTCAAGCACTTTGTATTCCATGTAGCTTTTGCTGGGTGTCTGACAGCACGCTGCTGAGGCTGGGCAGCCTCCTCACGAGGGGCAAATTCAGGGGAGTCTGGTGGCTCAGGGGTGCCTTATGGCCTTCCCCAGAAGAGCATTCACAGTCTAATGGTGTCAGAATTAAAGTGGGATTGGGGCATTTAGCAGGAATGCTCTTCCTCAGTGATCATGCAAGAAGCTGAAGCACAGATGTTCATGAAGAGATTAGCTAATGTCAAACAGCATCTTTCTGGGAAACTTGCCTGCTTGCTTTTTGATGACTTAGTGAAACAAGACACTGTTATTTTACACGAGGAATAATTGTAATCTGTATGGCTCCAAGAAAACCTGATGCCAGGTCTTTCAGTATTATATTCTAATAAAAAATTATTTGTTTGCATAACATGGGCTTTTATCTTCCTGCTGTAAAATTAGAACTCTATGGAGACATTTTCTCTAATAATTTTTGAACTGCACTTAGAGAATTCAACATATTTGTACTTAAGGAGCTATAGAAGCACTTCCTAGGAAGGGCAATGCCCTCACCTCTGTGGAAAGTAGCAAACCAAATATAAACATAGTAACAACAACAACAATAATAATAATGAATTGTTATAAAAACTGCAAGCTATTGGCATTAACAAAGCTGTGTTTGGTACTGATATTTCCTGCCATTATATGATATTTCTACAGCATTTTTTCATGTGTGCATACACAGAGAGAGGCCTAGCCTCCCTTTCAGCAGAAGTGGAGTCCCCTGGAAAAAGAACACAATCTCCTTTATTGCACTCTCAGCTGTTTCATCTTTGTCCCATATCAGCCTGGTCTTTTTTTCACATACAGCTTTTCCTTTCTCTCTAAATACTGATAAAGAAAAAAACCAGTGCTTTATCTTCCAAAGAAAGGAATACTGCCGTAATAATTTACCTCTGTTGTAAATTGCTAATTTGTTATTTTCCCAAAGATTATTTTCTTTTATCTTTTTAGATGTTGCAGTGAAAGCTACAATTGGTATTGTAAAGCTGGGGTCACTGGGACTGAGGCACTGGCAGACTATTCCAGCCAGGAGCAAACCCACACTGTGACAACCTGGGACAAAATGCATGGAAAAGGATGGTTGGGAACATCAAATACCAGTTCTGATGCTTGGATCTCTCTCTGTTCACTGTAGTCAGATTTTTGAAAATAAGCTTAGTTTTTGAGATATAACCATATGGGAATTCATTCTAGATTTACAGAATATGTTGCAGGTACTGGCCTTTCAGAGCTTTGCAGTAAATAGAAATATCAATATTGTCCCAAAATCTTGACTTCCAATCCTGTACCAAATAGAAATTTACCTGTTCTATTGTCTTTGTCACTTTTTGCAGCTTCTCCTTTGAATCAGGTCAACACAACCATTAAAGAAAATTCAAAAGAATTTCTCAAGTCTTTTAAATATTCTTGGAAAATCCACTATTTTGTTTATTAAACAGCACTGCATTATTTACAAAGGCTATATCCTATTTTGAGCATATTACTAACTAGTAGGCAGCACTCTTAAAATTTACTACTGCAGTCATTTTAAGCTGCATTCTAATTTGTCTGGTTTGAGTCTTATGAAATGTCACTGAAGTGAACACAATTGTGAGTAAAGCAGTACTGGATGGTTCTGCTTACTTATGAGGTAGATATTCTTTCATTTCTATGATGTTTGACTAATGAGATGTATTGATATGTGATGGGAACTCCACACTTCACAACATCACTTCTAGCCCCAGCATGGATTTCTGTGTGTAAGGATAATTATGTAACAAGGGATGCAACTGAGTGTGTTTGCTGCCTGCAAATCTGATCTGCTCATGTCTGATCTTTATAGAAAATCAAACAAAGTAATTCCAAACTTTTGCCTGCACAGACATTTTAAAAGTTTACTTCTTCTTACCTTTTTTAGCTTCTGCACCAATTTTCCATAGGACACCAAAATCACCAATAAGGGGACTATAAAACAGGTGGTGAAGAATGCAATAATGTACGCACGGTCAGCATAAGCTCCTGAGTACCTGTACAAAATACAAAATACCTTGAGTATGTATTACTACTATGTGTTCTTACTGCTTACTTGGAATTTCATATTTCCAAAGATGTCACTAGTATTTTTGTCAGATGTTTTTATCCAGCGTGCCCCTCTGCAGCTCCAGTCATATCACTGGGCCAGCTCCCTGCCCAGGGCTAGGAGAGGATCCGACAGCTACAGGTACAGCACAGAAGAACTGGAGCTGGTGAGGTGGGAAGGGACATGTAGTCCAACCTCCTGCCCCAAGTAGAGCCAGCTATGGGATCAGACCAGCTTGCTCAGAGCTTTGTCCAGTCTTCTGAAAAAATCTATCTCTTTGTCCTTTGACTCCTGAGAATGAGCACAATGTGATTATTTTCATTAGAGATGGAGGCTCCACCCTTTAGAAATTTTTGTTTTAGAAACCGATCATGGAAAATTATGATCAGTATTATTAGAGCTTTCTTGACATCTATTTTTTTCAGAGATTCACATAATCTTTGACCCCTTCCTTTAAATTCATGGCCCTGAGGCATCCTGAGCTGCAAGTTTCATTTTTTTACCATACTCTGTGAGAGTGGCCTTACCAGTTAGGCTCACAAGTAGTTCCAATCTTACTGGTGGTGTAACTGCTCCAGCCAGCTGTTGGTGGAATGGTCCAAATGAAGGAGAAACTCCAGACAAAGACAATAGCCAGAGCTGCCTGCCTGCCCCGGAGGCGCGCGGCTCCCGGCGGGCGGCAGAGCAGGATGGAGCGCTCCAGGGCCAGCAGAGCCAGGGACCAGAGAGCTGCAACGCCTGCAGGGAGAGCACAGCCAGCATCAGGCCTGGAGGCACTGAGAAACAGCCAGCATCAGACCTGGAGATACTGAGAAACAGCCAGCATCAAACCTGGAGACACTGAGAAACAGCCAGCATCAGCCTAGAGGTAGAGAAACAGCCAGCATCAAACCTGGAGACACTGAGAAACAGCCAGCATCAAACCTGGAGATCACTGAGAAACAGCCAGCATCAAACCTGGAGACACTGAGAAACAGCCAGCATCAGACCTGGAGACACTGAGAAACAGCCAGCATCAAACCTGGACACACTGAGAAACAGCCAGCATCAGGCCTGGAGATACTGAGAAACAGCCAGCATCAAACCTGGAGACACTGAGAAACAGCCAGCATCAAACCTGGAGATACTGAGAAACAGCCAGTATCAGACTTGGAGACACTGAGAAACAGCCAGCATCAAACCTGGAGACACTGAGAAACAGCCAGCATCAAACCTGGAGATACTGAGAAACAGCCAGCATCAGACCTGGAGATACTGAGAAACAGCCAGTATCAGACCTGGAGATACTGAGGAACAAACACCATCCCAAACCACAGAATCCCTGAACTGTGTATTGTGAAAAGCCTCTCTGGAGGTCATTATTCCCCCTCTAGCACTGTCCAGCCAGCAGCTTGATCAGACCCAAGCCCAGCTGGGTTTTGAGTATCTTTGGAGACAGAGACTCCATCACCACTCAGGGAAACCAGTTACACTCTTTGACTACCTACAACATCAGACACCTTTTCTATCAACACAAATTATGAAAAGATGGGCAATTTATGTGCATTATTCTCATATTAATGAAGAGCATAAAATTTTCACATTTGTCCAGTTTGCCAGTCTACAGTATAAGGGCTACAAAACCAAGCAACTAATCAGGCCAATGAAGTAATTAGGACTTAGACTTTTCATTTGGTTCTACTCTGAAAAGCTGCAAATTATGTGTAACATCCAAATTAGTTAACTAAAATCTTTAAAACATTATCTTTGCAAAAATTATTTCAGGCTATGAGAAAACTGAAACCTGCAGACAGCTGTCCACAACATCAGATTATCGATTTAGGCACATATTACCTGGTTGAACACCAAAATCTTGAAATAGCCTGGTCTTTCTCCATAGGACACAGCTTACGTGCCACAAAGTGATGTAGAAGCATTGTCTCTCACCAACATTCCCTCTGTCTAGCCTAAACAGAGAGCAGCTGTAGGACTGCTTTTGAGGCTGAGGATCAGCATTGAGTGAGGCTTAGAGCAGACACAAGCATTACTGACTGTCTTCATGCAGCTTCATAAAGAGGGACAGGACACAGCAATGGGTGTGTGTCCCAAGGGAGCGGATGCCCCATTTTAAATGAATATCCCCTTTATTCTGCAGAGGTGTATTTACACAGGGTACTGTGTGGTGAGGATTTTTCCTCTTCAAGTACTTCTAATTTTTTTTTCTGTAGTAAGTGGACAAAGCCATGAAAAGGAAATCACAAGAAGATGAAGGTGTGTAAACTGTTACAGGTGTGTCCCTGCTCCTCAGAGCCCCTGGAGCACAGAGAGCACAACTCGTTCAGTGCCCTGAGATTTTCCACAGTTTATAGGCAGCCACTCACTCTTTTTCTCTCTCTCTTATTTATCTATACACACACCTAAATGCAAATACTGAAAATAGCTAAGCATAAGAATTTTTTCCTGAAATTGTTTTACCATAATCTCCACAACACTGCTATTCTATTGGCAAGCTCTTCCTCATCCTATGAAACATATTCCATGATCAGTACACATGTGACAGGCCCTGTATATGACAGGGATAGAGAGATCTATTTTTCACTCTCCACTACAGAATATATGTAACAGGGGGAAATTCCAGTGAATTCAAAGACATGCAAAGTCAGTGACTTCAGGATGCTGAAGTAAAATACATTGAAGAAAGTTGAAGGAAAAGAACATGCAACTACAAACAAAATCAAGCTTACCAAAAAATGTGACAGCAAATCCTTCCAATACACAAGCCCAGTATCCCATAAAAAAATATCCTTTTAGATTTGCTAAAAAGCTGATGGTACCACCAGTCAGTGAGACCAGGAAATCAGCCACAGATAAATTGACTATAATATAATTGACAGGTTGTCTCAATTGCTTGAACTTAAAAGTTACCAGGATTACAGCCAGGTTCTCAGCAAGTGACAGGGAGGTCACCACCAACATTACTGCTGCCAGAAGGCTGAACTGCCAGGGCTGGATGGAGTCCAGGGGACGACGGAAGGGATCCCAGCTGGCAGGAGCAGAGTCACTGGCCAAGAGCGACCCATTCTCAAATGCTCTCAAGGAATCCATTACTTCATTCAGTAGCAAAAATAATATCATCCAATATTGGAGTTTCAAATCAAATGTTTGCTCTCTCCAACAAAAGTGTGAACAAACTCCCCCTCCTTCTGCTCTCCAATAATAATCGAGGAAAAAATGTTTTGGTTGGAGGAAAGCTTAGTGCTGCAGAGTAAAAGTGGGAACAGGGATTAGCAAGAATATCAGAGCAGCTTCTGCCCCTCTCTGCCTGCTGTCTCTCTCTCCCTGCAGCTGTGCTTTCTCTGCAGCAGAGCCCAGCTGTAGGAGCTGCAGGTTTCCTCCTCCTGCAGCAGCCAGCAGTGCTCAGCTCAGCCCTGCTCCACTGGGAAAAAAGGCAGTGTTTGCTTGGGAGCCTCCCACACTTTCAGCACTTTAAAAGGAAAGGTGAGAGAGAGATGTCTGTGCTGAGCCAGAGAGCTTACAGGAATTTGGGAAAAGGGACTGTAAATGTTCAAATCAGAATAATGTGATGTTTGACATTATACTGACCCTTCTCATCAGGTGGTTCCCAAAGAATTCTCCATGGACAAACTTTCCTCTACAGATCTTGAGAAACCAACAGATCAGGCAACACATGGAACCAGCAGGGAGAAAAATCAGACCCAGGGACTCTTTTCCTCTGCACAAGATTAGATCCCACTGTCTCTTTGCAAAGCAGTTATGTTTTTCTTTATCAACCTATCTCAGATAATCAATAAATGAAAATAAATGTTTTCAATATTTCACTTGTTCAGAGGCCTTTATAATGACTGATGTAAAGATAACCTACATCTGGCTGCAGTGATGTGTGCAACACACATGGGGCCTCATTATATATATGTCATATTTAGTGAAGTTCTGCTGCTAATTTCTAGCCCCAAAATGCATGACTTTTAGCTCAACTTCTGAGAAGCAGTCTTGCTTTATTAGATCTGCTGATGATTGAAAAATGTTCTGAAAGCCCACTAAATATAATTACGATATTAAAACCAGAAATTCAGCATCAACAGAAACAAAAGCAGCCAGTTTTTTGCTTCATACCAACAACTGAATCTTTACCCAGAACAACTCCTGCAGCCCCAGCAGCTGGTGAAAGGCCCTGACTGCATATTGCTGACACAAAGAACTGTATGTGCTGTATCACTTTCCTGGCAGATTTTGTCAGTTTGTTGCTTAAATATATCATTCAACCTCTGATTAAACTGATGGAATTTAACAGAATAGTAAGAACTGAGGCATTACTGAAAGTTAATTGCAAATATGGATTTCATAATTTTCAATTATGAAATCCATATTTGACCCTGACTTGATCCTACATGACTTAATATGTGCTTCTGCTCTAAATAGTAATTCTGGTATTATTAAGAGTATTCAAGAGCTTACATAAAACATTACTGTCTCTTTCTGCTCACTTTGAAAAAATCAGTCTGAAATTTGAAAAATTAAAGGGGCTTTTCTATTTCTCCTGCCCTATCAGTGAATAATTGCTTTCAGTCTCTTTGAAGGTAGTTTCCCCAGGCAGGAGTGATCTGAAAAGAAGTTCCATTTCTGCAAACTGAATACACTTGCAGGTGCTTTAGTGAATATGGATATATTTCCAGGGTACTTCTTTGTGAGCTGCACCAGAAATTACCATCCACGTATCTTGTTTCCTCCAGTGTCAGTGGAGCTCATAACTGCCTGTGAGTGAATTTTTCTGATGGCATAGCATATTTTATGTACTCTCTTGCCCATAGAATTAGGTTTTACCTAATAAATTTATTTTTGTATTTGTACTGAAATAGAGCATTTATTGCTGAGAATTTATGAGAAAAAAATAAAATGTTCTGAGATAGTACTTTAAGAGAGTTTAGGTCCTGTATAAACCAAGACATATGTCACTTCATCATACACAAAGCTCCATGAAAAAAGAACAATCACTACCCAGTTCAGTGACTCTCTTATTCCTAGCACAAATGCCACAGATATATGTCCCTGTGTGCCTCAGATTGTTCCGGGTTAATTTTTTAAACAGTTATATCTATTGCAGCCCTAAATAAAAGGTTTGCATATCTTGCAGCCCATTAAATGAAGGCTTACACTGTTCCAAGTGCCATTATATTGTCACCACGAGTGAGTCACATTAAATCAGGGCAAAGAGGGGGTGAAGAGGATTGGTGAGGATACACAGAGGACCAGTGGCACCAGCTTTTGCTCGTGCTGCAGTTGCAACACTCCCTTCTGGCCCGGCAGGTCAGAAGATGCAGCCTGGGGAGGGACTGCCAGAGGATCACACAGCTGCTCACCAGCCTGCAGAGCCAGGGACTGTGCACCTGGAGACAGAAACTTGCTAAGCAGTCCTTCGGATTCACAACAGAAAAAATTGCACAGTCTGCTTTAGAGCATCGGCAGAAATCTTGCAGATAAACTCAGCCTGCCCGAGACATCCTGTGTGTGAACTCCCACAGCCTCTCTGTTACTCAGTGCTGTGGAGAGAAAACCAAAGGAAGAGTGCTGAGAGAGGAGGTGAGGCTTTCTCAGGCAAGGATGCAGGGTGGACTGACTATGAATTGGCCACAGTGAAAGGCAGTGCACAAAGATAACTGTCCTGGTCTTGTTGACTTTCTACCAGAAGTATTTCACCCCAGTACAACGTTTTCCTATATAATCGTAGGGAACTGCAAAAGCACAGACTGAGAAGAGTCAGAACAGCCAGGGGAACACTGAGATCCAACACAAAGTAAGCTCCACTACACACAGGAAAAAATCAGCACATTATGCAACTTGGTAAGTGATTAGCAAGCAGCTGCCAGTGACCTGGTCTGGCATTTCCACGGGGCTGTGGCTGGAGCTGGCTGGTGCAGGGCAGGATGGTGACCCTTGGCAGGAGGGTTTGACAGCCAGGGCTGCCCCTCTGCTCTGCTGGGTGTGCACAGCTGAGACACATTGAGGCATTCTGCATTCCCTGCACGGACAGACAAGCACTGAGCATCTCCTCTGCCTGACTGCTCTGTGGATAAACTAGGGTGGAGGTACTTCAAGAGAAATACTGTCTTTACAGAGAAAAAAACCCGGTTTCATCTTCAAAATGCATGATGTTTTCTGTCTTTCTTCGAGACATTTACCGATGTCTAATTTAGCATTCTAATTATCTCTCCTATTGAAGTAGACATTTTCTAAATGCTTGTGTTTGGAAAGAAACAACTATAATATCTTTCCACAATCTTTTCTCCCTTTCAGAAGCTCCTTTTGAACCCTTCTTTCCATGAGATCTTATAAATATTGCTTCTTAGTCTTTTTCTTTTTTTTGTTCCATTGACAAATTTTGTTAGTAATTTTGTTCCTTCCAAATGTAAGTTCATACAGAACTTTTCTGTATCATCAACAATTGGAAAGTTGTTCTGTGTAAGTGGTTACAAGATACATTTAATTTTTGCTTTTCAGTTTATCTGAGCTAAAATGAATGTAAAACCTTTCAGAATCATTTTAATCAGCATAAATAAATCCTATCTTTCATTACCAAAACAAGGTGCAGTGAGAAAGAATAATTACCCCAGAAAAACCTGAATACATACTGTGGAATAAAGTGAAGCAACAGCACAGAAAAAAGGATTACTGTCATAATTCATTTGGCAAATTAGATGTCAAATGAACAAAAATTAATACCAGAAAGAAAAAAAAAAAAAAAAGAGGTATTGGTCATTTGGTATGTGAGAGGATAGAAAGTGTGCATCAGAATGTGTGAAAATAAAGTTAAGCTTAATTTTTTTACATATAAGTGTACATAAGGAAAAAGGTTACATTCCATGCTGATAGAGTATCACTGGAAAGTGCTTGCTAGTACCACATATTAAAAAATCTGCTAGAAATAAAACTGCTCAAACGTCTATTCCATTCAATGAACACTTGCTGTGAAACACTACACCTATCCTCTTCTAAGTAATGCAGTCTCTCACTGGAGCAAAATTGAACCTCCTCATCAGAATTCAGGAATGTAAATTCAATATTTCTTATTGGTGACCCTAATGTAAGAAAATAATGATCAGATTTTAAGGAAGGGAAGTCTTTGCAAGAGATTAATCTCATCTCACTGCTTCAAGATACTAAAGTGTCTAGAAACACAACTTAAGACATACAAACCAACAGGACTATTACAGAGAACATTCTTCTCTTTTTCTGTTTTAGGGGAATTGGCTTATTGGAAGAGCTAAGATCTCTTAAATAACTGCATATACTGTCCCCAGTACAGCATTCATATCATGCCTTTTAAAGGTAGAGTTCTTTAAATGAAGCTCTAAAAATCCTTTTTTAACTTTCATTTTTCTTTGATATGGAATAATTTCTCAATGAGTAATTTCGTTGTACTTTTAAGCTTTTTTATCTGACACAACTTTCTGTTTTCCATTATGTGTTCTAAGAAATGCTGTTATGCAAAACACAGTTGAGCTAATTTGCTTCAGTCCTCAATGGCAAAAGAAATGGCACCTTTCCCTTGTTAATCCAATTAGCATTCACAAATTAAAAATTAGCATATGCAAATTAGAAAATAATACAAATTAAAAGTCTTACTTATGTCAGGCAACTGGTCATTGTAGAATGTATTATCTATAGAACTCTTCCTGAATGTACTCCTGGATGGCTGAAATGACCAAACTGAAGAACAGTTTTGAGATGTTTTTCTGGTGGAAACGCACTTGGTTATGATTCTAACAAAATCATAAATACTATCTGGTTTCTGACATGAAGGTTTCACTGTGCTTCTTGTTATATAAAGAGAACCAAAAGGCTCCAGGAGGTGATTTCAAGTGAATATTGACCGGGGGAGTTGAGGCAGGGTGTTGTGAAAGGGAGGAGGGAGCAGTGCCCGGGGCTGGGACCCCTGAACCACCTCCTGGCTGCAGCCGTGCTTGGACACCCCCTCCCTGCACTGCAGGGAAAATTACAACATGGTGAGATCAAGTTACTAGAGAGCAGAGAGAAAAGCAGTAAAGACTAAAGAAAAGAGAGAAATGGCAGCATAGAAAAGTGCTGAGGGAGAACATAAACCCGGCAAGGCAGAGAAAATGCGCTGCATTAGGAGTGTCCGTGCAGGGAAATTTTCACTGCTGCTGTTTCTCTCCTCTTTATATTCTCCAAACAACCTGGTCTAGTGGAAGGTGTCCCTGCCCATGGCACTCCCTGCCACTAGAACTGGGTGATCTTTAGGTCCCTTCCAAGCCAAAGCAGTCAGTGACTGTGATTCTGCTAATTGAGCAAGCAGTGTCAGTGCATGGACACTGCTCCATCACTGGTGCTTTCACATCCCTCTGCACTTCTCTGCAAGACAAGAGACAGCAAATGCAAACAGGAGTACTGTTCAGTGCTCATTGCAGTGGTGCTTGGTTAGCACTTGGACTCCCTGGTCTTGGAGATCTTTTCCAACCTAAACTATTCCATGATTTTACACAGCAATCACTGCCACTCTAGCAACACATCATTTAAATTACTAATAGCATTTTATTTAAAATTACTATCATTCTACAGTGGATACAAGGAAAAAATGTTAATGACAGAAGAAAAGGATGGCCTTCTTTCCAAGATACCTGCCTTCAACAACACATCTTTTCTTTATTAGTACTATTGATTTATTTCAGCTTGGTTAGAAGTTGATAGTAAGAGGAAGAAAAATGGGGACCAATGCAAACACTACCTTTTTGTATGTGCCCTGAAAACTTAAGTAAATAGTATTACAGTGCCCTCAGGTGGTGTAAATTCAATTCTCTCCTATTGTCTTCCCTAGAAAGACAGCTCTAGATAATATTAATTTCAGACTGGGTGAATATGGAAGGCAAATCACAGCATAAGCTGTTTTGTTCCCAGCAAAGGCTCTTTTCTTGAATGTTCTGATAGCTCTTGATTTTCTAAAAGTATTCTTTAATTTTTAAATACTGTGGAATACATGTAACAGATCTCCAAAAAAACCCCTTAAATAACATCATCACTGAATGTAGAAACAAAAAATAATAGAAGGAAAGACATCTAAAAAAGAAGATAAAACCTAATGGCAGTAGACATAATGAATTCTGTAAGAAATTTTTGGAAAAAAACCCACAAGGTAGGTGATCAAAAAATCAAAAGCAAAGTCCAAACCACAATCAATCAATCAACCAACCAACCAACCAAACCAAACCCCCATAGATATCATAGAATTTCAGAGATACATTCAAGTGTAACATGAATCTTAATGATGAGGAAAATTGCATAAAGAAAGCAGTATATGATACATTTGTAATATAAGCTGAAACTTTCTGAATTCACACTGTCATTTTAGCCTGAAGAAATCAGCTTCCTGAAGACACAGGAGATCTTTAATGTGCATTAGCCCAATAATTTTTTTTTAATTTTTTTTTTTTTTACTAAGAGTAACAATATAAAATGAATATTATTTGGCTGATCTACTGCTCCACAGTCAGGGCAATTCCAATGTTGAATCGCATAACTATATGGTAGATGTATGCTCATCACTTATCACTGTTCTATGTCTTCTTCAAAAAAATGTGAGGAAGACCAGCACATCACCAGAAGAATCTTCTAACTCACCACAATTAAAAGATTTGCCAAAGTTGAAGTAATAATATAATTTGTTATTCTTTTGAGATACTCTTAAAGGAATAGCCTGGAAGGAATCAGCTTACAAATATAAATTACATCATGTAATGTGTGCAGTGAAGAAGATGGGACTCTCACAGAGAACACCACTGCACTGTGGCTTTGTCCTGCTGTCCATCCACTTCTGTCCTGTTGTCTTTCTTGGAAAACAGTTCTGTAAATAACACTTATTTTCAGCAAGCTGTGTGAATATGGAAGAAACACACAAGGCAGTGCAAGCATCACAGACCTGAGCAATCCCCTATTTTTCTAACTCACAGTAAATGGACTCTGCTGTCCTTCAGCTCAGAACCACACTGCTCCTGCTCTTACCTGCTCCTGAATTGGCTCCTAATAGCTGTCTAATGGCATATGTTGAAATATCCCTCCAACAGCTCAGAAAAGCATTTTCAAACTGTTGCAAAACCTAGACAGGGCAGAAGGAATTTGAACCTCACCAGTCTTTAATTTCCTATGCACACGATACTTTCATTGTCTTTCACGATGATTTGGGGAACTCTCTGATCACTCTGAAATCATGTGCCATATGAAATGCTGTGCTAACCCTTCCGTTGTCTTCAGGATTTCTGAAGATAGCCAGAAAAATTGCTGTC
The DNA here is from genome assembly GCF_903797595.1 of Erithacus rubecula. Taxonomy (NCBI): domain Eukaryota; kingdom Metazoa; phylum Chordata; class Aves; order Passeriformes; family Muscicapidae; genus Erithacus; species Erithacus rubecula. Next base: position 34,794,388 of record NC_136660.1, on the reverse strand, counting down.
ATATTTTTGTCATCTGTCTTTGCAAACTCTACCCTTCAAAGAAAACCAATGTAAGGTTCTCACCCCAAGTCATACCCCAGTCCTCTCTGTTTTCAGTAATCCTTATCTTTTTTCTTATTCTCACTTACACATTCAGGCAGAGTTTTACTAACAAAACAGTTCTCTGTGGCTTGGAGAGAATCGATAGCGCTTCTAAGCACACTCTTTATTTATTGGTAACTTACTCCTGAGTTCCCCCATCCAGGCTATCAATAGGACAGCAATCTCTTTATTGCACTAATGACTTGCGGTAAAGTATATACATCTGTTTAATACAAATAAGGGCAAACGACTTCCCAGTCTTGGTTAGATAAAATAGAGCTCACAAGGGTTTATCTCACTTAGAAGGAATAATTTGCAGCCTTCTCTCATTAAAAGGATAAACTGTTAGAGTGGAGACAAATAGGAAAAGACCAGCATTGGAGAAACAAGGGAAGTGGGAAAGGGTTGGTGGATGGACTAATGATCTAAAGACTAAATGCTCTTGATACTAAGAACCATCTAAGCCATTGGCAGTAGAAAAGGGACAGGTAAACCAGGGTTTCCCCAGACAGAGGGGAAAAAAATCAAAGTCCAGGGAATGTCAGCAGTCCCAGTGATCTGCTGGTATTGGTAGTGCTGGAAACTGCACCAACAATTCAGTCCACCATAAACCGAACCCGAGATTGACTAGGGTAGGAAAAGCCCTTCATTTTGAAAAGGACATTAAAACAAAAAGGAAATGACATTAAAACAAAAGGACGGTAAAACAAAAACACCCCTACCCTCCCCACCATATCCTCGTTAAGAGTGCCTGTCAGGATACACAACAGAGAGAACAAAACTATTTCTAACTGCTTATCTTAAATCTCTCAGAAGTTTCTCCGGCAAAAATAATGCTTCATTGTTTGCCTTAAAAATATGTATAAAATTATGTGCATGATATTTCCCATCAATATTTTCAGTAATGACTGGTGATTATAACATCAGAAGCTTTCCTTAAACCTAATTCATGTTTTCCAGAGCTTCAAAAACTTGTAGCTTAAAATGCAAAGCAGACCAATTCACACTGAGACACTGAAAATTTATTCATGATATTTTTAAAATCTCACTCTAATCTTTAGCAGGTGTAAGGTTCTTTTGAAGGATTTATATATATATCTCTCCCTCCACCCCAATAATGACATTAAAACCTTAGAGAGTCACAAGACTGCAACACATACTGAGCCTTTTGGTTTTGTTCTTTCTAGAAAGCACTAAAAAGCAGCCTCATGTATGTGATTGATACCTGAAGTTAACTGGCTTCCCAGGAAGACATCAGTTAGAAACAGAATTTTTACATTCCTTCACATTTCTTTCACACTGTTCTCAGGGTCACTCATTTTCTCTTGCTCCTCTAGACCATGAACACCCTTAGCTCTGCACCATTAGCAGATTCCTACCTTTTGTGCCAAGGATTATAATGGAAAATATTAAATATGGCCTTTCCAGAACATACATCATTCTGTGAAGATGTTTCAACAGAGATCATCTAGCCTAAAATTTCTCTGTTTTCTAGTAGACTAAACTATTAGGCAAAAATACCCCTCATTTTACAATACATGGATCTCTTTCAGGTATGCTGTGAAGTACCTTTAGGAGCCCAGACAGCATCATCACAGGGCCAGGACATGAATTTTTCTGCTCCCTTGTCACTGTTGCTCTATGTAACTCCGTGCAGCAGTATCATTTCCCTCTCTCCTCCACTTGTACTTCCATCAGTCGCAGAATAATTCAGGAAAGGAAACCAAGAGCTGCTCTGAGCTCCTGCTTCCTCCATCATCCTGTTTTAACATGGATTTTTCAGCTGCACTTTGCAATAACATATAATACAGTGGGGAATCTATTTGTGGCTTATTTTCTCTTAGTCCACAACCTCAGACATTTTTAGCTGCACAGAAGCTACAAAAAAAAGTTACTTTGGTTGTATGCACAACAACAACAAAAAAAAAATCAGCAGGTTAAATGAAACTTGTCTGAAGTATTTGTACCAGCAGAATTTAATTCTGGTCCACGTCCTACAATACTCCTCTTTTCGTATGCTGGAATGCTAAGTTCCAGACGAATTCGATGTTACCAATAACACTTCTGTTTCTATGTATTTTTTTAAGCAATGTTACCGATTTCATTTTTTGATTTTTCATTTTTGCGAAGCAAAACGTTCGCTAAACTTCATACGGTGGGAATTCGTGCTTTGTCCTGCCTGTAAGAACGCCCGGCGAGAGCGCGAGTGCCGCGGGTCTCAGCGCCCGCAGCGACAGCTCCGGGGCACTGGCCCGAGCCTCCCGAGCCTCAGCCCCGGCTCAGAGCCGCGCACCGGGCACGGAGAGAAGCGGCGGCAGCGGGACCGGCGGGGGGACCGGGACCGACGGGGGGAACGAGACCGGGACCGGAGAGAGGTACGGGACCGGCGGGGGAACGAGACCAGGACTGGCGGGGAGAAGGAGACCAGGACCGGCGGGGGGAACGAAACCGGGACCGGCGAGTGGAATGGGAACGGGACCGGGGGGGAGAACGAGACCGGGACCGCGGTGGGGGGGCGGAAGAACATCTCGGTGCACCGGACGGGCACGGGACCGCCAGGGGGCGTCGGTGGGTCGCGAAGGGCGGGCGGGCCCCGGGATGCGCGGGGCGGGGAGCGCGGCCCGGCCCGGACAGGTGACCGTGCTGCCCGCATTGAGCCCGGACAGGACAGGACAGGACAGGTGACCGTGCTGCCCGCATTGGGCCCAGCCCGGACAGGTGACCGTGCTGCCCGCATTGAGCCCGGACAGGACAGGACAGGTGACCGTGCTGCCCGCATTGAGCCCGGACAGGACAGGTGACCGTGCTGCCCGCATTGAGCCCGGACAGGACAGGACAGGACAGGTGACCGTGCTGCCCGCATTGAGCCCGGACAGGACAGGACAGGACAGGACAGGACAGGACAGGTGACCGTGCTGCCCGCATTGGGCCCGGCCCGGACAGGTAACCGTGCTGCCCGCATTGAGCCCGGACAGGACAGGACAGGTGACCGTGCTGCCCGCATTGGGCCCTGACAGGACAGGTGACCGTGCTGCCCGCATTGAGCCCGGACAGGACAGGACAGGTGACCGTGCTGCCCGCATTGAGCCAGGACAGGACAGGACAGGACAGGTGACCGTGCTGCCCGCATTGGGCCCGGACAGGACAGGTGACCGTGCTGCCCGCATTGGGCCCGGACAGGACAGGACAGGTGACCGTGCTGCCCGCATTGAGCCCGGACAGGACAGGACAGGACAGGACAGGTAACCGTGCTGCCCGCACTGGGCCCGGACAGGACAGGTGACCGTGCTGCCCGCATTGGGCCCGGACAGGACAGGACAGGTGACCGTGCTGCCCGCACGGAGGCTCTGTTCTCCTCCTCCAAATGAACGTTCCGAAAGCGGAGACACGAACAGTGCCGGTGGTGTGTCCGCCCCACGGGATGCGCTGCAGCGCTGCCGGACTAACCCGGGCAAGCGCCCGCACTGGCCGTCACAGCCGCGTCGGGCTGGTCTCTATCTGCTCAGGTAACCCCTCCATCAGTGACTTCTGCTCGGCTATCGGAGGAAGCACCGGAGAGAGGGAGCGCTCCGGCAGCCGCTGGGCCTCTGACTCTTCGGGACGGAATCCCCGACTTCCTTTACCGAGACCACCGGTACCGAGAGGCTGCCGGGAGTGATTGCGGGCGCTGCGCCGAGCCCGGAGGCGAGCAGTCAGATGGCCGAGGCCTGTGCCGGCGCCAGGGCGAGAGCAGCGGCCCGTGCAGTGGCCTCGAGCACTGCCCGGTCACTGCGACCATTCCGAGTCATTCCGAGGGGAACGAGCTTTGCACCCGGAACGGAGTTCGCTTAAGGGCTGGGGGAGTCCTTGGCCCTGGAGCAGCCTGGCAGCTCCTGGGAGCCAACAGCATCGGGGAGAGGGAGCAGCGGGGTGGAAAGGGGACTCGCGAGCAGCCTGGGGGCGAGGAGCCGGAGACACCCGCCCATCCCTGCCCGTGGTCTTCTCTTTCGGTGTTACACCTCGTCGGAAGAACAGATGCAAAAGTCGATTTATCACGCCACGAGGTCTACAGACCGTGGAAAAATGAAAGGAAAGTCAGTGAAACGGACAAATGCACCGCTAATATGCAACAAGTGTCACTGATAACATACAAACCGCCAACCGGACTGCGAGAGCAGCTTTAGACGGAGCAGGAGGCTTTGGCTCTGCCCCGGGACCCGTACGCCGATAGGCGAGGCAGCAGCGGCCCGGAGCCCGCCGGGGCGACGCGCGGCGAGTTCTGGGCGCTCCTGGCGACGGCGGGACACAGACACGGAGACGGACACAGACACGGAGACGGACACTCTCAGATGTCCCGGGGGAGCAGGCGGCAGGCGCGTGGGAGGACACGGCTTCCGCCGCGGCGGTCCGCTGCCGGGCACGGCAGCCCAGCGGCGAGCTCACCCGCCGGGGCGGGCGGCGGTCGGTGTCGCCCCGCCGAGCGCGGGGGGCGAAGGCCGCTCGCTTACCTTGTTCCATCGGTCCTGGCGGTGCCGCCGCTCGCTGAGCGCCGCCGGCCGCCTCTGCCTGGATCAGCACCCGGCCCCCGCCGGGCGGGGCGGGAGGCGTCCCTCTCGTTAGCCGAGGCGAACCGAGCCGCTCAGCGCCGCACGATCTGCGGGCTAGGCGGGCAGAGGGGCTGCTGGCCCCCAGCACCGCACTGAGGCGGGCACACCGGCGGGATGCGGGCCATCCCGGCGGTCTGCGCCCCGGAGAGGCCGGCACAGACCGAGCCGAGCCGCGGGCTGGCTGCGCGCCCGCACCGGCCTGCCCGGGACGGGTGGCTCCCCATCCCCAGATGAAACCTCACTGTCCGGGAGGGCCATCAGCCCCTTCTGCGGCCACCTGCAGCTCCTAAGGCCGCCGTGAGCCGGGGCCGCGCCGGAGGCGGAGGGAGCAGGTGGCATTCCCAGCCCCCTGCAACGCACGCAGGCGTCGCGGAAACGAGCCTGCACAGAGCTGATGGGGCTCTCCTCACAATGCCCGATACACCGTGACTGGTCCCTCCGTTGCTGCTGTTTGCAAATGACAGAGAGGAAAGCAATGAAGTCGTTTATTAAACCTTCTTTAGAGCAGCGTCGTTTTTAATCTCACGTTTGTACGTTAAGATTTTTACAAAAATGCGCAGAACAAGATGCACGGGCTATTACATCCCGTAACTCCACCGGTTGAAAACAAAGATCGTGGACGAGCCCGAATAATTACTTCCCAAACCTACATTGACATTACGGTCTTCTTACAGGTTAAACGAAACTCTGTTCACCTGCAAACGATTCTGACGGCAGACATGACCACATCCAAAGGACCACGCTTTTAATAATTGTCCTGATATGATCAAATCGATTCGCGTTTACTTTGTGAACACTTAGAAAATATTTTGTTCCCTGGTTGTTGTGGTTAATGTCTTCCTTGGATAACAATGTATCAAACCCGTAGGAGAAATTTTTTTTTGAATAAGCCTAAAACTCGAATTCTTCTTTTCTTCACAATTAATTTTGTTTTCGATTAGGATTATCTCTGTTCATTTTATTTATTCGAACGAGCTTGGTTCCCCGGTGGGGCAATAGTAGTTTTTCTTCATTTAAAGACCAGGAGCTACACCCGTGGGTCGGGTCGGGTCGGGTCGGGTCGGGTCGGGTCGGGTCGGGTCGGGTCGGGTCGGGTCGGAAGGAAGGAAGGAAGGAAGGAAGGAAGGAAGGAAGGAAGGAAGGAAGGAAGGAAGGAAGGAAGGAAGGAAGGAAGGAAGCCCTCTGCGAGGCTAGTGGGTTTCAGAATAGGCAACAAATTTGAGATAGACGATTATTCCCAGGGCGTCAAGTTATTTTTAATTTTAAGAACGCTGGACTCTAACGCGAGGGAACGGCCGCTGCGCAGCTGAAGACGGAACCGATTACCCGCCAGAACAGCGATCGGGGCGGGCATTACCGCTCGGTGCTCCGGGGCAGCGCAGCCGCCGGGGCCCCGCGGACACTGCCCGGCTGCTCGTGAGGCGCCGGCCGTCTCTGTCCGGCGGGAGGGGCCCGACGGGGTGAGTGGGAGGTGTGTAGCCGCTGGCTGCTGGCGGGGCAGTGCGGGGCTGAGCGGGCCGGGGCAGAGCGGGGCAGTGCGTGTCAGTGCGGGGCAGAGCAGGCCGGGGTAGTGCGGATCAGTGCGGGGCTGAGCGGGCCGGATCAGTGCGTGGCAGTGCGGGGCAGTGCGGGGCTGTGCGGGGCTGAGCGGCGCAGTGCGGGGCTGAGCGGCGCAGTGCGGGCCGGGCCGGGCCGTAGCTGGGCTGGGCTGGGCTGGGCTGGGCGGGGCTGGGCGGGGCTGGGCGGGGCTGGGCGGCGCTGGGCGGGGCGGGGCGGGGCTGGCTGACCGGGGCGGGGGTCCCGTCGGGCGCGGCGCGGCCACGTGCAGCCCCGCGCGCTCCCACGGCTCGGCCCGGCCGTGACGTGTCGGGGTGAGGGCGCGCGCCGCCCGCCGATTGGGCGGCGTTGGCGGCGCGGGGCGGCGGCCGCCCAATGGGCGCGGGGCGCGCAGGTGCCCGCGCGGTTATCTGCGCGCGGGGCGCGGCGCGGAGCGTCCCCGTGGCCGCCGGACACGCGGCCGGGGCGACGCGCGGAGCTGCAGGTGCCGCATCCCCCTCCCGCCGGATCGCGCGTGGAGCGCATTGCCCGTAGTCTGCCGGGACGCGCCGCCGGTGGGGGCTCTTTCTCGGGACTCACGGTCTCCTGTTTTGCCGCGCTGCCGCGGCTCGGCTTTCGCCGCTCTTCAGCCTGGACTTGGAGGTGCGCGCCGCGGGTGTGGACTGGCAAGCGCCGGGATTTTCCTGTTCCGCGCAAACTTCGGCACTTGCTTTCGCTGAGATCCCGCGAGCGGCGAGGAGCCCATCCCGCCCGCGGCCGCGCTCCCGGCGAGGGTCCCCAGCGGAGCGGCCGCGGCGCTATTGGGAAGGACCTACGCTCGCTGATGCCCGCAGATGTTAGCGGTGGGACAGATGGATGCTAATCGCCAGAGCGCGTTCGTCCTTAGCAGTGCGCCGCTAGCCGCGCTGCACAACATGGCCGAGATGAAGACCTCCCTGTTCCCCTACGCCTTGCAGAACCCCTCCGGTTTCAAGGCGCCGACCCTGGGCGGACTCAACACGCAGCTTCCCTTGGGGACACCGCACGGAATAAGCGACATCCTGGGGCGGCCCGTGGGCAGTGCCAGCAACCTGCTGGGCGGGCTGCCCCGCATCAACGGGCTGGCGGCCTCGGCCGGGATGTACTTCAGCCCCGCCGCCGTCTCCCGCTACCCGAAGCCTCTGGCGGAGCTGCCGGGACGGCCGCCCATTTTCTGGCCGGGAGTGGTGCAAGGCTCTCCCTGGAGAGACCCCCGGCTCGCCTGTCCCGGTAAGTGCGGCCGGTTCGTGCGGGGCGCGGGGAGCAGGCAGCCCGGGGTCCCGAGCCGGGGCGGCCCCAAGCCGGCGGACGGGGCGGGCGGCGGGATGGCCTGTGCGGGTAACTCGGTCCTCACGGCCCCGGGTCTGTCCCGGACCGAGCCCTGCTTTAGAGCCGGCCACCCGAAGCGGCTCCACAGCGCCTGTCGGGGCCCGGGCAGAGCAGAGTTCATCCCTGACGCAGCTCTTTCTCTGCTTCTAGCTCAGACTGGGATGGTTTTGGACAAGGACGGTAAGAAGAAACACTCTCGGCCGACTTTCTCTGGGCAGCAGATATTCGCGTTAGAGAAAACCTTCGAACAGACGAAATACTTGGCAGGACCAGAGCGCGCCCGGCTCGCCTACTCCCTGGGGATGACTGAGAGCCAGGTGAAGGTAGGTCCGTCCTGCGGGCTCCCATCTTCCCGCTCCCTGCCGTGGCCGCTTTCTGCCATGTCGGTAATTACTGCAGCCACGAACACCGTGCAATTATGCAGAGATTGCTGTTTGTTTGGTGGGGTTTTTTTTTTTTGTTTTTGTTTTTTTTTAAGAGTCAGTTTAGAATTGAAGTTACATTTCGATATTGGATAGATTTTAGGCTAATTTCTACCTATTATTTTGATTAGAGCTCTCTGTGCTGCAAAAGATTTAAAATAAATAGACATATTATATTTAATATAATCCTCCATCGCAACAACGACAAAAAGCCCCTCGCAGGTAATTTTTTTTAAAGGGTCACTTTTTCACGAGGATCGTGTCCACTGGCACTACTTTACCTTTTGTAATCCCTCTAATTTTTTAGCAAAGCCTGCAGGCGCATCTGAGTATTGGTGCGCACTGTAAGTCTAAACCACTTATTTTTTCTGGCTATCGTATTCTGTTTTCAACAAACGATTGTTCCGGGAAGCTGCTGATTTAACCGTCGCGCAGCCCCGCAAAGCCGGCCAGGTGTCCCCAGCGCGGTGCCCCCTTCCCAGGAGCCCCCCGAGGCTCTGCCTGAGGCGGGCTCTGCTCCGAGTGCCGGCGGGGCCGGGGGCGGCCGCGGGACCGAGGCCGTGGCTGAGCTGAGCCCGGTGCCGCTGCCCAGGTTTGGTTCCAGAACAGACGGACCAAGTGGCGGAAGAGACACGCGGCAGAGATGGCCTCGGCAAAGAAGAAGCACGACTCGGAGACGGAGAAGCTGAAGGAGAGCTCGGACAATGAGGACGATGACGAATACAACAAGCCCCTGGACCCCAACTCAGACGATGAAAAAATCACGAGGCTATTGAAAAAGCACAAATCCACGAACCTGTCCCTCGTCAGCCCCTGCAGCACCAGCTCGGATACGTTGTGAGGGCGTGGGGCCGACGGCCGCCCGAGCAGCGCGGCGGGGTGAGTGTAAACTGGGTGTTTGAAGTGGTGTGTTGTACAGCCTAAGATGTATGTGAAATGTATATATTTTTTACAGAATAAGTTATGAATTTATTTTCTTTCTCATCTATGTAAATTTCAGAGAAATTTTTCAACTTTTTGGGTTTTGTGTCCCTTTAAGGTTTCCCGCTCTTTTCGTTAGCTTTCCTGTTACTTTCCTGCTCCTAACAATCAGGTTTTGTTACGTTTTCTATGGGTCCCAACTCTGAGCTAAGCCACTTTGTATATAGTAAATTTCAGATTTTGTGATGTATATTTCTAGTGTAAAAACGGCAGTTTTCTTTCACTCCGTCCTTCAGTGTTTTGGCAGTTTCATTTCTCCTGCCTCTGGATTTTATGCTTAATAATACAAAAAAAAAAAAACCCCAAACCAATGTCCAAAAAAAACCGCGAGAGGAAAATGGACGCTTGATTTTACATTAGAATGTCTCCACACGTGTTGGAAAGACTTTGTATAAATCAATAAATTATTTAACAACCTTCTCCTTCAGCGAGTTTCTTCCCGCATTTCTGTGCGAGGCCCGGGAACACCAGAGCTTCTGCAGGGTGCCCGATGCTGCTCCGCAGGGGAAGAGGAGCAGCCGCGCCCGGGGGTCGGCGCGCCGAGCCGGGAGAGCCCCGGGCCCTGGGGCGCGGCCGGGGCCGCGGTCGCTGCCGCCTGAGCCCCGCGCCGTGGGACTGCCCGACAGCCCCGGAGAGGAGAGAGCGCCGGGGCCGTACAGCGCTTCGGCCGGGCGATGGGCTCCGCTCCGGAGTGGGGAGAGAGGGGCCGGGACCCATCCCCTTGTGCTGCCCGAGCACCGGCATCAGCAAAAACCGGCGCCCAAGTCGTTGAGATGTGCGGCGGCCGCCTGCGAGCTCTGCCCGCGCCCGAACCGCGATCCCGGGCCCGAGCCGGGCTCCGCGTGGTCCTGCGGCCGCCAAAGCGCCCTAGCCGCCCGGGATTCCGCATTTCTCCCCTTGGCACACGCGTCCGGGCGGCTGTGAGCCGCCCGTGTTGTTAAGATGCTTATTTTTTTTAAAGGGACGAGCGCATCTCGTTTCGCCGTGTCTCAGCCATAGCCTCGCAGCCCGAGCACGGGCAGCCAGCGCCGCTGCGGGACCCGGCGCCTCCCGCACCGCCCGGCGCCGCGCTGCAGCCGCCCTCCGCAGCTGGGCCGGGCGGGTCCCGGCCCCCCGCACCGCGCCCGGGCCCCTGCTCACCCTGTCTCGGTGCCTGGGCCCGCACGGAGCCATCCGACACGGGCCCGGTGCCCCGCTCGCTGTGAGCGATTCCCCTTCGCTCCTGCGCGGAGTCCCGCGCGTCCCCGGTCCCCGAGCGGGCGCGCCCAGCTCCGCCGCGGTTACGGAGCGAACAAATCGAGCTGCGGCTCGGTCTGCACTTCGTGCGGCTGCGAGCGCGCTGAGACCGGGCCGCCGTTCGGGCTCCTCGGGGGGAACTGGCTGGATAAAACACCTGCGCTCGAGGCTGCTCATGGGCACCTGCCCCTTGCCCAAGTTCTTCAGCGAAACGAGCTCGGAGGGGGCGTTACGGGAGCGGGGGGCTCGATCCGGAGGCACGGCCCCGGGCAGAGGGGAGCTGCCCCGGCCCCTCCCGGAGCCCCTCGCTCCTCGGCTGTGCTGGGTGTCCGCTGCCATCGGCCCGGCTCAGCCCGCGGCCCCGGACTCCCCTCCGCGCCCGTTAAAATCCAAGAGCTGCGTTTAATTAATTTCAGAAGGTTCAGCTGGGGCGTTCTCAGCAGCTGACCCTGGCAGGTCACCGCGGCACCCTGCTGCCCCGGGGAGCTTCGGGCTACAGAGAGTCCATCTGAACTCGGGGCTTCGCTCCCTGCTGGAAAAGGCTGGAGGTTTCTCCTGAAACTCGGATAATCACGGAGGAGTTTATGGTGGCACATTTACTGACCTGGTAAGGACTAGCATCCTGTAACAGCTCGTAAAGCTGCTTCACTTTCCTCTCATCAGCGCTCCCACACCAGCTCCTCAATGCCTTTTATTCGGTTTGTACTGTGTTTTGATTAACACCAGAACTGCATCCTATCATAGAGGCTTTCACGTGAAAATCGCCCTTTTTAATTGGCAGATTAAAAGGTATCTCAATAAGAAATGCGACGATTTAAAAATTTCCCTGTAGTCACAAATTAAAAGGGCAGACACAGCTATGTTCACCATGATTAGTTTTATTGCTTGAGAACCAGAGTACTCATTTCTAAAGGCCTTCAGAGTTATCATGAGTTGAGTTCGCTTAAATAGAATTACTGTGTGGTTATAATGCAACATGGCACAGTAACAATACAGAGCTGCAGACACCCTTTGGGCAACAATACTTGCTATAAACTGGGCTGTTCTGTTGGGAACTCTGCAAGCGGACATCAAATCATTTCCAATGGTAGTGATTTATACCAAAATCAAGCATCAATCTAATGCCATCACGCAGTCCATGAACTCCGTAGTGTTCTAAATTAAATCAATAAAACATACATTTGTGTTTCATCAACAGACTCCCTAATCACCTTTTAATGTTGTATTTAGTGGTGGGAGGAAAATGTCTGTAACAAGACTATATTGTAGGCTGGACTGAGCTACTAACCAGGAAAATTTACAGTTGGGTTGATGGTTGTTTGTTTGTTTTTTTTTTTCTTTAATACTGTATAAATACAGTCTGTGTCCAATACAGTTGCTACTTGAAGCAGACTTGTTTTCTTCTCCCGTGTTGTTTTTGTTTCAATATAGAATATGGCACCATAAAACAGTAACAAAAGACAGACAAAAACAGTTTACAAAATTCTGGAAAGTTACACCCAAACCTAGCTAAGAACTTCACATTCAATCCTTAATATTACATAGAAAGAAGAGATTATAGGAGTAACAAAGTGAAACTGCTAATATATATGCTATATAGTATACTATATATCTGTATCCAGGATGGCACTGCTATATATTATTTATTATATAAATGTTGGTTGTTGATGTACACTTAACTAAACCTGCTAAGACTCCAATACTTACTGCTGATATGGCACTCTCAAGCATTCATATTGGAAAGTATATTTAGCATAAGTTTTGGTCAGGTTTATAAATTATTTATATATCTGTGTATATATACACATACATACATATATATACACACACATATATATGTATGTATAGAAAGCAGCTGCTGTGTGATTCAAAAACCATGTAACATGGCAGTATAGTAAATAAAACAAGAAAAAAAAATTAAAATGAAAACCAAAATACTAAAACTAAAACACAAACCATAAGCCTTGGTCAAAAAAGAAAATACCATTTAAAACCATCAATATCTCTATCTATACAATCCAATGTACAAAATCCCGAAGTGGTAAAGATATATAATGGGTATGATACCTTTAAAAGTTTGTAATATGCTGAAATAGCTTTTCCACATCGACAAACACTTATTAAAAGTTGAAGGTTGTGAAATCTAGAATAGTAACATCTCTGCTGTCTATTTAGAGTTTTGGCAACAGAACTGTGACATATATATAAAAAATAATTCCACATTTCTACTTGATGTCACATGAACATACAAGACAGTGAGGTATGTGAGGCTTCTCTTGAACAGAGTCCAGATGCTGAAGCATAGTGTACGATCAGCAGTCTAAAAATGTGGCACTCAGGACTGGATTTATCAATACAGCTGTTAGGATTACAGATTTCAGTGTGCTGCCTTCCCTCCTGCTACAGTGTGGTTTCACGGAAAATCTTCTCACCTCGGAGGCATCTTTTTCCTGTTGCAGAATTGGCATTTTTAAAAAAAGAAAGATAAACACAGGGGAAATGATGTAGAAAATGTAATAGAAACGTAAAGAAAAAAGATGATATTTACCACCACATCACTGCACGACACAACACTTGTGCACATTTGCAATAGGTTTACCTGCCCCAGCAGCTATTCGAAAGGACAGGAACACAGGCTGCAGCAAGTTAGGGAAAAATAGAAGTTACATGTTTGAAATATACGTTTGTGGCTTTTTTTGTTTCTTTACAGTCAGTAGTAAATACAACAAAAACTTCTCTATGACTGGAAACAAAATGTTGCAACAAGTTTTTGAATTAATCTAATTACACAAGGGAACAATATAATCACCTCACAGCTTTCTGCTCCTACTGAAACCTAAGGGAAAATTTTCCACAGATTTCTGTGGGAAGAGGCTCAGGTTCCATACACATCCCCCTTTGTAACAGTGCCACACCACTTTGGTGATAAAGGAAACAAAAACTGCTGTTTCTGAACTGGCAGACCCAGAGCTTTTTGTTTACTGCATAAGTTAGTAAGTTGCTCTATTTTAAAACCTTGGATGATTCTGGACTAAATGCCTTAAGTACATTATTCCTTAGAAAACAATTCCCTGTCTCACAAGAACTCTGACCATGGAATTATATAGGGGTATGGATTTGTGATTTCAGATTTGTGTGTTCACATATACACATGTACAATTACCCACTGTCCTCACTGAGTTATCCTTCAGGAGCCTCAGTGCTGTTTTCAGACAGGCTTCCCACTCCTCAACTGGCATTTTCAAAGAAAGCAAATACTCTGTTTTATTGTGTTTCTAACCTAGGCTTCCATATCTTCAGCAAAGAAGACAGTAGAATTCAGGTATTTTATTATTTTCAACAACTGGTATTTATGTAATTATTTAATCTTTTTCTATATTCTTTTAATCACTTGTTGTTTGAGCATCAAACTGCCAATGCTTTGAAGGCATGTCTGATAACCCAATGAAATCACTCGTGTTTGGCTAGAGGAGTTTTAAGTGTACAGATGGCTGCTCCTCTTCACTTGCACTGTATCCTGCTTTCATCCCAGCACCCCTTGTCCTGCTCTTTGATTTCCTACAAGCAGCTACTCTGATACACAGACTGACCTCAGCTGAATTCCAGCTCGAAACATTTTCAAGATGTGACTTAAAAACAGGGCAGAGATATAGCTGACTTACAATTAATAGAACCTAGTGCATACATTCTTCTTCTTAATAAAAAACTTAGAAAAGATTAAAATGTTTAATTTAATTACCTTGTGATCCCCCATGCAGACATTTGGCCCAATGTGGTCATATATTACTATCTTCTCATCATTTTCTGACTAGTTAAAAAAAAAAAAAAAAAAAAGAAGACAATAAAACACCAGTCAGTCCAAGAATTCTCCAGATTACACACACCGAAAGGGACATTGGAAATACTGTGCAAACAGATGAAACCAGTTCCTGAACGAGGTGGAATTAACACATCTTTGCTGTGTAAAATGAACTTTTATGCCCAGTACTGCTTGCAGTAATTTGTGCAGTTTGCCTGCATAAAAAGCCCTGAGACCTCTGTGCCTCCTCCCTGCTGATGGGACCTTGGGAAACACGCCTGTATTTCTGTGCTAAGTGAAATGAGTGACTCGCTGTAGTTGCATTCCAGGCTTCTGCTGCAAAATGCAGCAAGCACATTTGGCCAGTCCTTTTTTAAGAACAACACAATTTTTATTGAATTAGGTGAGATAAATGTTCTTTGAATTAAATGCAATCCATGCTGCCTTGTAACAGCATTTGATTTCATCATATGGGGGATTTTAAATGTTCAGAGAGATGAATGATTACTTTCAGGTTATGAGTATAATCTTTAACCATTTCCCTGAGATAAATTTCTTCATCTGAAAAAAAAGCATTCAGTGATTTTAAGAAAAGCAGCAAATGACGGATGACATTCCTCTAGTCTCTATTATGAATTGCTTTCATTTTGTTCCATATTGAACTTTACCCTTATACACTGACTTCTTTAGCATTTTCATCTTAATGAATAATAAAATGTACTCATCTTTCTGCCGTTTGCAATAAACGTGATTTGGAGAAGCTATTTTGATTCTCTAGGACAGTACTTCAGGAATAAATACAAATACATAGCCACGCAAAATTTCTCATTGTGCTGAACAATTTCTATGAGCTAATTAAATCTGTAATCTGCACACTCTCCAGTCTCTAATACAATCGTAGATGTGCTTTAAACTAGTTGGCAATACTAATTTATTTTGTAGGAAACAGCCAAGACTTTCTCATCTGTAATCAGTCAAGTTTGACTGGGCAATAACTTTATATAAACAGTAGCATTTAGGACTATAAAGTTAAAACTGAATTATCTTTAATGCAGTAAGGAAGCTTAAGGTCAGATTTACTTTACAGCACGGTTGTCTGCCAAAAATATAAAAACATAACCTTCTGCATTGTATGCATGAGCACTTTCCAATATTTCAAGATCATAATGCCACCAGCATCGGAAGTGGGGATACATTCATCAAAAGCGACTTGATAATTTACAAAGGCAGCATAAAATTGTGGATTTTCAACTGCATAATCTTTAGACAGATAAACAAATTACAGCAGTGCACAAGCAGAAACAATGCACACTTGGCTGAGCATTCATTACCTCCTGCGCTCAGGCAGCAGCAGAGTGGGCAACCTTTGGTGGTTTAGGGCTCAGGAAGCACAAAATAACACGATGGTGAGGTAACCGACCATGGCATGATAGATGATGTTGCATGAAAGCTGTTTACAGCCCCATGTCAGTGCAATCTGTAATGCCTACTGTGTAGCTGAGCACTCTGTGCAGTGGCAATTTGTGCACCCTACCCCTCCTTTACCTAGGATTTAAATGCAGTACAATTTTTGTTTGAAATGAAATACAGAATTGCCTCTGCAGAAAAATAAACACTTCAACTGCATATAAGAAAAATTAATACAGCAAAATAATCACCCGTATAAGAATATTCAATAGATAGTTACAGCTGAAATAAATATTTAAAAATTCATATACATTTATATTTTAAGAATTTGTTACAGTGTAATCAGTTAATCAAAATTTGCTTTTACTTTCATCAGAGTTCCTTTAAAAGCTTCAAAGTATAGGTTTCTGCAGTGGAGTAAATTCTCAGTCAAGGCCAACACTGCTTCTTGCATTGAACCACAGAATCCTGTAGGGCCATTTTGCCCTTTTCTCTCTCAGTTTGGTGTTCCTTTCTAGTGACTGTTTTCATTGGGTTTCATGGGCCAGAATCCCGGCCTGGCTTTGGGCTGGATAAGCCAAGTCCTGTGCTGGAGCAGAGTTAAGCCCAGTCTGGCCTCAGCAGCACTGTCCCTTTGCATGCTGGAGATGTCCAAAGTGCCCACCCACAATGTGCAAATGTCACTCCTGAAGGTGAGCTTTGACCAGCTGATGGGTTTGTGTTACAGGAAACTGTGACTGACCTCAGGCACAAACTTCTTCAGAGCTCTAACTTGGTTTTCCCTTGTTTCATTTTCTCCCATTATATCCAAGTTAGAGCCCTCTAGATAATCAGAAAGAATTCCTTTCCCTCTGTACTATTTACACTTTTCAAGCTTTTGTGTACACTTCTATCTCCTTACTTATAGCCTAAAAAAAAAAAAAATCTTCCCTTGCTGGCCACTCTTCTAATGTTTTAATCCTTTGTTCTTTAGGAATTTTGTGGTCGCCAAGCACTATCAGTAACATTTTGGGTAAAGGCTCACTTTTTCACATGGTATTTTGTATAAGAAAAACAAATAACACTGATTTTGACATTACTATTTGACTATAAAACCTGTATTGCCCTTAAGCTTCACATTTTTTTACTGAATATGGCAGTAAATGCATTGTCTAAAATTTTGGGTAAAATTTCATGATGCCACATGGACAGTTTTTGCACTTTAAACATGCGAGGAAGTGAATGGACTTGAAATTTGAGTAGCTGTGGAAAACATGTTCCCAGCCTTTCAGTGAGTTATATACTGCAAAGCAAACAGTCTAATCATGAGATAAATAACCCTGATGAGAGAGAAAAAGAAGGTTAGAAACTTCAGGAGAGCAAGTTTCAAAGTTTCAAGGGTGTAATTAATTTAAACTGGAAAAGAAAAGCCATGAAGGTATAGAACACTGACTTACTTGGAAGATTATTTTCTGTAATTCGCTCCCACTAAACTGCATTAATGATATGGGAGCACACAGCAGACACATGACTTTTGGCAGTTGTGGGTTCAGTAAGTCTGTTTGAGTCATGCAGCCTGGCCAGCAAGACAAGCTCACTGCAGCACAGCCATTCCTGCAGCCAGCCATGGCCACTGCCAGCTCCAGCTCAGAGCACACAGGGTGGGGACACTCACAGCACACCCCATTCCTGAATGCTCTGTTCAGAACCAGGGCCAGCAGGACAGGAGCATACACAGGGACAGGCACAGCTGACCTGGTCCAGTGCCCATGAAAAGGAGGAGGGCAGAGTGGAACGAGGAGAGAGCACATGACAGAAAACTGGAAGGCTCCTGAACCATATTTAGATCATTTAACCTTGGACAGAGCATCACCAACTAACCCTAACCCTATCTTAAAAACACCAAAATCCCAAGAGAATGGCATGTTCTAAAAATGTTGCACAAGCTTATCTCTAAAGCTCTAATGGAATGTCTGAAGTTAGGCTCCTAACTGATGTACCAAAGTTAGGATCCTACCTGCTGGAGACCATCCTCATTCAGGGGAGAGTGAGAGATTTGGCCTGTGTAGGACTTGGCATACTCTTGGGAGTACCTCAGGAAATCTACCACTGATAACTAAGGTTTTTCTGTCAGTTGCTGACTCCTCAGCCAGCAGCCACTTGCACCTGCTCCTGTCTGCATCCCTGCTGAGTCCTTGGTAGGGACAGTGCTGCTGCTTCTGCCACTGCAGCTGGACTGGGCTGGGGACTAATGGGGCTTTTACAGGGGCTTTTTATTTCTGTTACTCTCTTTAAGGCAAGCCTTTAAGCAAGACTTTAAAGTCAGTCTCCCAATGCTATGCATCCCCACACAGAAGAGACACAGGACAGAAGACAGTCATCACTAGCAGCTCAGATACCAAAAGAAGTGCTTGTGAAATCTCATCTTTTAGCCACTGTCAGCAGGTTTATGATGACAAATCCCCATTCTTGGGTGCAGAACACTGGAGGCACACCCCCCATTTGCTACCATGCTGTGCTGTCTCCAGCTTGGCCAGTGTTTCCTTTGGTGCAGATAAATGCAGTGTGGAGCATTGGGGGCTGCAGGTCTGTACTTACTTTCAGAATGAGCTCCTTGGCTGAGTGGGACATCAGGATCCTGTCACACCAGGCTGGACATCTCGTGTTCATGTACTGCCTTCCCTGGCTGGAGTCCTCACTGTAGGGGTAACTGCAAACAAAGCCCATCCACAACCATCAGGACTCTGGGCACAGCAGCCTCAAACCTCTGGCTCCAAGGGCCATATCACTTACAAAGCTTCATTGTTAAAAAGCAGCTCTCCCAACACTTGGACATGTTTATCTATCTTTTCTCCTCCCTCTTTCCTTTTCATGTGCTCTTTCTCTACATCTCACTCAGATCTACAATTTTACTGTATGGTTAACACGTTATGACACACACAGTTTCAAAACTCTCACCTCCTACCTTGTGCATTTGCATGTAGGAGCATTTAAAGACAGCAAACTTTATCTGCATGAAGTACAAAAATCAGTTCAACAACAATTTTAAGTAGACGAGAGACTACAGAAAAATGTACATGCAGAATTTTAATATCTCATCCAAATCTTCTCACTAGTTTACTAGGACAGAAATTTGTCCTTGATGATGGCTCACCACTCTGTAAGGCCCACTGCTTTCTTAGACCATTGCCAAACTGGCATGTGGGAGTAGCTAAGAAGGGGTTTTGGAGAAATCCAGAGGGTTTGTGGCTCAAACTTCCTCAAGAGGCTCAACTTCTTGAATATTGGGCCTGAATCAACTGAAGTTGGCACTTGATAAAACTCTTAAGAGCCCCAAACATCTACATATGTATGTGCATTTGAAAGGACATTTCCAAGGAAATACTGAGGTTTTTCTGATATGTATCTTAAAACATAATTTCTGGTATTGTAAAAAAAGTGTTTGCATGCTTGAAGAGAAACTTATTTACCACCTTGGTGTGATACTCTGAAACGGAGACATACAGCTCTCTACCCAATGGGTTTACAAGCCACACTGCCATTAAAAAGATTAGCCCTGGCAAACATCCAGGAAAAGCCTCCTGAATGTATTGGAATAAACCAGTGATCTCCGCACGTTTTCCACCTCATCAAACCTAACAAGACTCATTTTCAAAACATATTATGAGAATTCAATTTGCTGCTTCACTGACATACAGAAGTACAGCTTACTTCTGAGTGTCTGTCAACTATTTTGATGATGCAATGCTGTCCTGGTGGTAGAAGCTCTTTGTCTGCAGCTTAAGGGTTGCCTTTTTCTCGTAAGCTCTTACTGTACTCACTCCAGAACCCCACCTGAAGCTACTTTTTATGACATAAAGGTATAAGGATCAATCACACTCCTCTTACAGCATTAACTGCATGGCCTTTGAAATATGATGCTCTGTACCTGGAATGATCTGTTACTGCTATGTGTTAGAGCATTAAATCCTAGAGCCTATATTCTATGAAATGGTATTTATCAATTTGCTTTATTTATCTTAATGTTTTCACAGGGTGAAAACTTCTGCCGATTTTTCAAGGTCCTTAGCACTGATCACCCAGTCAAAAAGTTACTGTAGTTTACAAGTATCTTTGACAAACCAGATTTCTAATGGCTGGGACAGAGATGAAAATAAATGCTGCAAAATTATCCAGACAAAATGACCTGTAGGTAATAATTTAACATAATAAAGAGAGGCAAGCTCTTCTTTTGTAAGAAAGAACCCTTTGAAGGCAGCAAGGAGCATGGAGTGTTCTGTCTCACTGCACTCCAATAAAAAGCTCCCTCCATTCCCTGTGGTGAGTGGAAATCCTCATCTCAGTGAAATGCTGACACCAACATCATAAAAAATCCTAACAAGATACATGCCCCCAAAATGGGGAAAACTATTTGCTTTCCTCCTTCATGCTCCAGAGGGGTCACAAACACTTTGGAATACGCAAAATTCTTTTGCAGATGGGCTCAAATCATGGTCACAGCTAAATATGGCTCAAAATTCCCATGAGGGTTTTTTTTTTTTTTTTGTGCCTTTCTGGGTTGTAGAGATATTTTAGTTTCTAATATGCCACTGATCTTAAATAGATTTTAGCAAATAAAAGCATTATTAGAGGTTTCTGGAATAGAACTGTCACTGAAGAAGGTTTTGTAAAACATGCTGCTGAACGTTTACTATTCCAGAACAAAACCTTCCCAACACTGTATGCCCCAGAAGTTGTCTCCATCATCCTGTTCCATAGCTATGTGAACAGTGGCATGAAAATAGTGTGACTGCTTCCACAACCATCACTACAGTCTCTTAAAAATTACTGTAAACTTAAGCTTATGTGCATGCAAAAAGCAGAACTACTCTTGTAATACCCATCTTCCAAAAGACATTAGGAATAAGACTGTCTGTGATCAAGGGCATTAAATTAGATTTGTTCTGCTGACAACTCCAGCCTCTTTTAACACATTCACTCCAGGCAGGTAAGGAACTCCCAGTTTTTAATTCAAAACTTACCTAGTAATTCTAGTCAACAGATTTTCTGATTTGTGAATTGTAGAAATAATTACAGATTTGAGAAAAATAACTGCAGATCTGATAAAAAGAAATTCAAGGACTCTATACCAAATAATCAAAAGTTTAAAATTCCAGTATCAGTCTCCCAGTGGGGAAGTATTGTGCCATCCTTCTGTGCTTCAATCACTAGTCCTGACTACCAGGACAAAGAAAAAGGGAAAACCAGCTCTCCCTGTCCCATAATTAGACATGAAATAATGTATTACTTTTCCCTTTCATTAGCACTATGCCTCAATCACAATCTACAGAGATCTTGAGAATGATTAGAGAGTGCTTATAGAAAAATGATGACAGAGCAGATAAAGGCCCCTAGGTACTACAGAAACACAAATGATGAGCAGCTCTATGCTAACACATGGGTGTTGGAGTGTGTGAGGATGTGCACACTTCCACAATTCTGTTACACACTTCTTTACATATCACACCTGTTTAAAAATACAATGTGGAAATGAGAAATTCCCTGTGGAACTAAATTAATTTAAATTATTTATTTATTTATTTAAATTTATTTATTTATTTATTTATTTATTTAAAATTCGCCACTATTTAAAACAGTGGTGAAGTTGGAATTTAGGACCTTAACTACTCATGTTAGCAGGGTAATAAACAGCAAAAAGAGATTGTTTTTCTCTGTGTATGTATGGAACCAGCAGAATTATACAAAACACACCTTGACTGTGCATGGCCCTGGATGACACACCAACAGGCAGCTCTGGAGCATCCATGTGAAAATCTTGCACAATTTATCTCCAGTTGTTAAGGGTTTACCTTTTCTCAAGATGAAGCTTTTAGCTATTTTCCATCCTATTTCACAAACTTTTGTTTCAGTTACTCTTATTTAATAAGGATTACTGTCAGGTGGATTTTCTGAATAAAACTTCCAGCAACATCATTAATATAATGTTCAGTATTGTTGAAATTTAACCCAACACTTTGATGAATTGCTAACCTACTCAGTTAATAAGGAGCAGTGCAATGAACTGCTGTTGTTGCAGGCAATAAGGATGAGAAGTACTTGGCAACTGTTTGGGGAAATAAACCAGGACGAGGGTCAGCAGTGTCAGAGCAGTTCTGCTGCTGACAGAGGTGGCTGGACACTCATGCAGGGTGCAGGGTGGACTGGCTCTGTAAAGCATCCTGCCAGCAGTGCCTTGGTGCAGGGTGGACTGGCTCTGTAAAGCATCCTGCCAGCAGAGCCTTGGTGCAGTGGTCTGGCTCTGTAAAGCATCCTGCCAGCAGTGCCTTGGTGCAGTGGTCTGGCTCTGTAATCATCCTGCCAGCAGTGCCTTGGTGCAGTGGTCTGGCTCTGTAAAGCATCCTGCCAGCAGTGCCTTGGTGCAGTGGTCTGGCTCTGTAATCATCCTGCCAGCAGAGCCTTGGTGCAGTGGTCTGGCTCTGAATATCATCCTGCCAGCAGTGCCTTGGTGCAGTGGTCTGGCTCTGTAAAGCATCCTGCCAGCAGTGCCTTGGTGCAGTGGTCTGGCTCTGTAATCATCCTGCCAGCAGAGCCTTGGTGCAGTGGTCTGGCTCTGAATATCATCCTGCCAGCAGTGCCTTGGTGCAGTGGTCTGGCTCTGTAATCATCCTGCCAGCAGTGCCTTGGTGCAGTGGTCTGGCTCTGTATATCATCCTGCCAGCAGAGCCTTGGTGCAGTGGTCTGGCTCTGTAATCATCCTGCCAGCAGTGCCTTGGTGCAGTGGTCTGGCTCTGTAATCATCCTGCCAGCAGAGCCTTGGTGCAGTGGTCTGGCTCTGTAAAGCATCCTGCCAGCAGTGCCTTGGTGCAGGGTGGTCTGGCTCTGTAATCATCCTGCCAGCAGAGCCTTGGTGCAGTGGTCTGGCTCTGTAAAGCATCCTGCCAGCAGTGCCTTGGTGCAGGGTGGTCTGGCTCTGTAATCATCCTGCCAGCAGTGCCTTGGTGCAGTGGTCTGGCTCTGTAAAGCATCCTGCCAGCAGTGCCTTGGTGCAGTGGTCTGGCTCTGTAAAGCATCCTGCCAGCAGTGCCTTGGTGCAGTGGTCTGGCTCTGTAAAGCATCCTGCCAGCAGAGCCTTGGTGCAGTGGTCTGGCTCTGTAATCATCCTGCCAGCAGAGCCTTGGTGCAGTGGTCTGGCTCTGAATATCATCCTGCCAGCAGTGCCTTGGTGCAGGGTGGTCTGGCTCTGTAATCATCCTGCCAGCAGTGCCTTGGTGCAGGGTGGTCTGGCTCTGTAATCATCCTGCCAGCAGTGCCTTGGTGCAGTGGTCTGGCTCTGTAATCATCCTGCCAGCAGTGCCTTGGTGCAGGGTGGACTGGCTCTGTAAAGCATCCTGCCAGCAGTGCCTTGGTGCAGTGGTCTGGCTCTGTAAAGCATCCTGCCAGCAGAGCCTTGGTGCAGTGGTCTGGCTCTGTAATCATCCTGCCAGCAGTGCCTTGGTGCAGTGGTCTGGCTCTGTAAAGCATCCTGCCAGCAGTGCCTTGGTGCAGTGGTCTGGCTCTGTAAAGCATCCTGCCAGCAGTGCCTTGGTGCAGGGTGGTCTGGCTCTGTATATCATCCTGCCAGCAGTGCCTTGGTGCAGTGGTCTGGCTCTGTATATCATCCTGCCAGCAGTGCCTTGGTGCAGTGGTCTGGCTCTGTAATCATCCTGCCAGCAGTGCCTTGGTGCAGTGGTCTGGCTCTGTATATCATCCTGCCAGCAGAGCCTTGGTGCAGTGGTCTGGCTCTGTAATCATCCTGCCAGCAGTGCCTTGGTGCAGTGGTCTGGCTCTGTAATCATCCTGCCAGCAGTGCCTTGGTGCAGGGTGGTCTGGCTCTGTAAAGCATCCTGCCAGCAGTGCCTTGGTGCAGTGGTCTGGCTCTGTAATCATCCTGCCAGCAGTGCCTTGGTGCAGTGGTCTGGCTCTGTAAAGCATCCTGCCAGCAGTGCCTTGGTGCAGGGTGGTCTGGCTCTGTAATCATCCTGCCAGCAGTGCCTTGGTGCAGGGTGGTCTGGCTCTGTAAAGCATCCTGCCAGCAGTGCCTTGGTGCAGTGGTCTGGCTCTGTAATCATCCTGCCAGCAGTGCCTTGGTGCAGGGTGGTCTGGCTCTGTAAAGCATCCTGCCAGCAGTGCCTTGGTGCAGTGGTCTGGCTCTGTAATCATCCTGCCAGCAGTGCCTTGGTGCAGTGGTCTGGCTCTGTAATCATCCTGCCAGCAGTGCCTTGGTGCAGGGTGGTCTGGCTCTGTATATCATCCTGCCAGCAGTGCCTTGGTGCAGTGGTCTGGCTCTGTAATCATCCTGCCAGCAGTGCCTTGGTGCAGTGGTCTGGCTCTGTAAAGCATCCTGCCAGCAGAGCCTTGGTGCAGTGGTCTGGCTCTGTAATCATCCTGCCAGCAGTGCCTTGGTGCAGTGCTCTGGCTCTGTATATCATCCTGCCAGCAGTGCCTTGGTGCAGGGTGGTCTGCCTCTGTAAAGCATCCTGCCAGCAGTGCCTTGGTGCAGTGGTCTGGCTCTGTAATCATCCTGCCAGCAGTGCCTTGGTGCAGGGTGGTCTGGCTCTGTATATCATCCTGCCAGCAGTGCCTTGGCTCACACATGAGCCTGGGTACCAACGTGTCCTGCTCTGCATTCCCAGCCAAGGAAAGCTCCTGAGCAGCTCCTCCCCTGTGTCAGCACGGGCAAAACCTGCCAGAGATGGATTTCTAACAGGAAGCCACTGGCTGTCTGCAGGGTCCCACCTGTGGCTGCCCCAGGCAGTGAGCTCCAGCTGTGCTCCAGCTGTGCTCAGGGACCTGCCCTCTGCACAGCTGCCACGGCTGCTCCAGGAACTGGGGCAGCATTTGCTGGGCAGCAGTGGGGAAAATTCACCTCTTTGATCCTCCTCAATCCAGTGAAGATCACTCTGAACAGCTGTGCAGCCTCATCCAGCTTCAAATGCAGATCACTCAGCAAACTTTATCATGTTTCCCTCTCAAAAACTCTTCTCATCTGTGCTCATCAGTCAATTGACCCCACGTTTTATATCAATGATTTTTTTACAATACAAAGTATTTGAGATGGGATAGAACTATCAGTGAAAGATGAGCTCTTCATGGGAAGAACTGAGAGACAGTTTTGATTTGGTTTGTTTCATTTTGAACTTAGGTACGAGTACTCACATTTACTAAACCCATTTTCATTTTTAGGTCTCTTTGTATTTATGTATGACATTGACAGAGAACTTCAAAAGGGGAAAAACCCCAAGCACTTTTCTTAAGAAAATTATTACTATTTTCATATTTTCTAAGAAAATGTTGGATCAATTTACTTTCAGCTCTGATGTGCTCTCAGATTGTCTAAGATACTTTTACCTGAGGAAAAGATGGTGAACATGGGCTGCCAATACAACCTTTGAGTGCTCTGAAGGTTTTAAGGCCAAAGACATAAGTAAAAATATTCTGATATTTTTAATTTACAGTCAGCATTAGTGTGAGCTGGTACATAAGTGTGATTTCAACAAAATGCCATTCAACCAATCAAAGGGTGACATCTAATTTTTGTCAGCTATCAGAGTGTTAGTTTCTTCCTTGAAATTGAATTAACATTTTTTATTTCCCTGAACCTGAAAGGGAGAGTTGGATTCCCTAGATCTCTTCCTAACAAATGACCCCATGTAATTTATCTTCACATGCTCATCTGAGGCAGCAGATCTAAGCCAAGCAGTAAGACACACTGCTGTTTGAATTAGATTATCTGCTTCACAGGCACCAAAACACTCCCAGCCTTGGTGATGCTGTGTGAGCCCAGTGGCCACGACCTGTGTCTCACTTCAGCCCAGTCAGGAGGGCAAACAGAGCCCTGCAAACACACTGCTCATAGAGCAATGTGCTCAACAGCTGCCACCTGCACAGGCTGCACTAACACCATGGGGACAGCACCAGCAAAGGTGACAGTGGCAGGGGCTGACCCGGGCAAACCTGCACTAAGGGGCAGGGGGGGCAGCAGGACCCCGAGTCTGGGCACAGCACAGAACAGGAGGGATTTACCAGAATCCTTCCTATAGCTCTGTGCTGGGCATATTGCTCCTTGCCTTAACACCCTTTGGAAAATACTGGTCTGTAACATGCTTTAGAGTGAGTATTGCTGCATCACCAGCGCTGCAGAACCTTTCCCAGAGGCAGTGAGAACACTGGAAAGGAAGGGCAGCCTAAACTAAACCATCATCTGGTCCTTGCATTTCACAGCCAGGGTGACCCTGGGCTCTGTCAGTGGCACCAGAGGTTCTGCCCTGAGCCCCTCTGCTCTCTCTGCAGAAGGGAAGGAACAAGGGAGTGCTCTGGGCTCTGCTCCATGCAGAGCAGGCTGCCACAGTGCAAGTCAGACCAGACAAATACATGTCCTTGTGCAACCTTCTGGAACAGAGAAGGGTCATGGGGCAAAATGCAAGGTAGACAAAAAATATTTTATGGACTAAATAAGATTTTTGCAGAATAACAAACCAGTGCAAGAGAGAATTCCAAAGGAGGAACACCCTGCTGAGAGTAAATGAGACTGTCTGTCTCCTGCTCAGAGGTGTCAAAAGCCAAGACACTGCCAGTGCAGAGGGTCTGCTCGAGACAAATACCACACAGAGGGTATCCAAGACACAAACATATGTCCAACCAGCAAATTACATGACAGCCTAATTCAACAACAAACAAGAATAGGTCACTTTAAGAGAATGATTAATACATGAGATTGCTGTGCATGCAGCCTTATCTGAGAGCAAACCTTGTATGTGGGTGTGAACTCCTGCTCTAGTCAGCTCCTATCTCTGCTGTACAACAGCTACAAGAATAATTACAATAATTAATGGAGAGCAGCGATAAAGGTAACAATTGCCCACCTGTATATTGACAGACCACAATGTCTTTACTTCTTTTTTTCACATCTCCTGCCTTTTGCAGTGATTGTTGAGTGCCATGAAGCCCTTTGCAGCCTCTCACTGGGCTGTTTGCTCATAGCCAGACTGTTCAGCCTGTGAGTGACAGAGCTCACAGAGTTTAAAATTCTAAATTGTGTTTAGTCTCCAGTGGCTCGGGTTGCTACGAGCTACACTGGACCACAGAGGGCAACAAGATGAAAACACAAACATTCACTATTAAAACAAAAGACCTCAAAATACAGGAATATAGGAGTGGGTGAATAATGTCTGGAGAATACCCTGTTGGAAAGTTTTTTCCAGGCTGCCCAGCACAGCAGAGCTGCCCCACAGGCTGTGGCTCTTGTTAAACTGTGCTGCCCTCACCCTTGGCATGTCTCAGCAGCTCAGAGGAAGGGTTTGAGAGGGAAGGGCTTGCCTGGCCCAGCTGTCCTCCTGCACTGCCCTGCAGCCTCCAAGGACCCCGGACAGAAGGTGTGGGGGGCCTGGGGGCACAGCAGAGCAGATCTGGGTCCAGGGCAGGGGGATGAGCCCCTTTCCCTGGCAGTTCATTCGCTGCATCCCTGGCACAGGTGGAGACTGATGTGGCTTGGGTACATCCACTGAGGAATTAAAAGGAACTCAGAACTGAAGAGCTTTAGGAAATGCTTTAGGGCTGCTGAACAGAGGGGAGATAACTGACAGGCCTGCAGGTGCTGTCAGTGCTATAAAATCACAGACTGAAGGAATGGTTTGGGTTGGAGGAACCCTTGAGCTCAGACAAGACTGTTCTGGATGGTTCTGAGCACCCCTCCCTCTGCACCACCCACGGCAGGAGGAAGAATTCACAGCACATCAAGCAGACATTTGGTCTTAACTGACAGTATTGCACTGGGGAAGAGCAATAGATTAGTTCTGAGTTCCCTAGGAATGTCTCAGAGATGCTGATTTCAGATGTGCCAGAGCTCAGAGCTGGCTCTCCAATCCTTCCCACATCCAAATTAACTAACAAGTCCTGAAGCTAATGTGCAGTAACACAGTCTCTCAAGACCCTGCAGAAACTCCTTTGCACATGCAGGAACATTAATTATCTGTGCTGCCTTAATACCATTCAGTTTACAGATACAAATTCAATTTTAACTGTAAATCTCATAGAAGTATTATGTAAGTAATTATTTATCCCTGCCAAAAAATATGCAGGATCAAAAATAGTAATAATGTATTTCTGTTAAAAACACATTACTGGGCCTGTGGCCATGCAAGGACCATGGGGTGGGCAATAGGGTAAGGTAAGGTATTAGGGCAATCCTTGCCTCATGACATAGAAAACAAGAAGGGGTGGGTGAAAAAGGCATGGAAAGCCAGTTTGCTCTTTATATATACACGCCATCTTTCAGTAGACAAATTTTTAATTTTTTTTTTTATTATTATTACTATTATCTAGTTGCTAAGAGGGAAACAGTGAGTAGAACTAAAACACACAGAGAACTCTCACACCTAATTTCTGATCTCTGCTTGAGGGAAGCAAGACACTGAAAAGCTCTTGCAGAGCTTCAGAGTGCTCTGAAGAAGCTGGAAACTATTCATGGAACTATGTACTTTTGGCAAGCCCTGCTCTGGCTGAAAGCACTAATGTTGGAGAAATGAAGAGTTTGTGACATAAAAACTGCATCACTTCCCCTCACCTTCATCCACCCTGAGCAGACCCATGAGTGAGACACACTCAGGGATGCACACACCCTGCTGGCCTGCTGCTACCACCCTCAATCAATAAGGACAATTTAGAGTGCTGGTAGCTCTGTGCATACTTCCAGTGTCCCAGGGGATCAATACAGATCAGAATCACAGCTGGCTGGTGAGAAGTAATGAGATTATGATCACAAAAGGCAAGCTTCCCAAATTTTTTCTCAGTGTATGCCAAAGCATCATACTTTTCTATCTGTCCATGAGCCATAAAATAGTAGTATTTAAACATATTATACCTATTAACAAAAAAAGCATATAAAAAGCATAGTTTTTTCTGCCTTTTTTCTACTATTTTTTCAACTTTTTCTTTGTGAACACAGTATTTCTTTCTCTTGAATGCAACTGTGAGATTTGACTTCCTCACTCTTGAAAGGGACCATACATGTATAAAATGCACCAAATCTTCCACAGGTTTCTCCTGAACAGGACTGCCACTTGCAAAAAGCTTGTTTTTGTGTGATAGCAACAGTTTCCATTCATGGCTGAAACACCTCGGGGATGCCCCAGGCTGACTAAAATCACACACGTGTATTAGACAACCAATTTATTCCAACAGTCTTAATAGTTGATGTTTAGTGAAGCTGGAAAAGCAGAATCTAAGTTCCTGTCCTGTTTCCTGGTGCTGCTCGTGGGTGTCCCTGAGTGATGCAGCAGGCTCTGCACTCCTGCAGAGTGCCACAGTCCTCAAAAGCCTGAGGCAAGCACTGCCTTTATGGCTGCAATAATGTGATTTAACAGGTGCTCTGGGCCCAGTGCTTAAAGTCCTTCCTGAGCATCTCTGAGCACACAGCCCTGCCAGCTCAGTTTTACAAGCAGCAATAAAAGACAGGAGCAGCAGAACCCCATGATGAGCTACAGAGCACGACTGGCAGGAGGTTTATTAGTGATGGAGGGGATGTGGGGAGAATAAACAATCATGAAAGGCACAGAGATCATCATAATTTCTGCAATAAATATGGGAACATTCACATTTTACCAGCATTGCAAGTAACAACCACGTTGTAGCTAGTTAAATAAATGGATTATATATGAATCTTACCTGGGAGGAAATGAGATGTCCAGTTCATACAATCTGTCTTTAAAGACTGACAGCTCTCTGTCAAATTCTAAAAGCTATAAAAGACAGAAATAAATGCATTCACTCTTTAATGTTGAACTGCAGCAATTTAAAAATACTACATTATATAAAAGGAAATAAAAAGAGATAAGGTAACACACAGCTTGAGGTACAGACTCTGTAGAATAGTTTTTATAACACAGTGCAAAACCAGCTGGACTATTTTGATACATAATCAGTGACTTGAGAAAAGTGTTGGAACATTAGTTTTCCTCAGGGAAAGTTGTAACACTAGCTCTTCACAGCTCTACCTGCAAGTGCCCTTACACTACATTTCTTGAAATTTCATTAGCAGTCTTTCCAGAGATAAACCAGATTAGCACTAAAAAAGAGCAGCAAACTGATATGCTGAGCAGCCCATGAGAAATGCAGTGAAATGCATGACATTGCTCTGCATTATCCTTGGTCCAAAGCAGCAGCACAACCACAAGGATGTGCACATCACTGCTGCCCAGCAGAGATCCTGTGCACAGAGGGAAAGGTGGCAGCAGCAGCCAGGGCACAGCACCAGGTGTTTAACAGAGATGCTCACAGGTCCACATTTAATGTCCTGTATAAATATGAGTCCCAGCCACATCTTTTTTCCCCTGGACCTCTACAGAGAGAATGAATACCCACAGTCTGTTAATAAACAGAAATCCACTCAGGAGGACTCGGAGATGACTGCTGACACTAAAGCCAGCACTGCTGTGAGGACACAAGCTGCAGCCCCGTGCCCAGGCACTGCCAGCATAGCCCAGGAGCTGATCCTGCTCAGGGGCTGCCTCTGGGGAGTGTCCTGGCACTGTCCCACCGTTCATTAATCATGTCCCATCTCACAGCTGTGCTGATACCATTCTAGCAATGGCAGAGGTTCCCAAAGAAATGAGATCGTGGCCCTCTTTCCCCTCTGTCACTTCATAAATCATTCCTGAAACGTGCAATTAGCAGCTACTTGTACACATTAATTATCTGTGTGAGAAGCACTACCTGAGCCACCTGCACTGCAGATTAGCCCCTCTCCATGGAGAGCAGCCCAGCCCCCTGCATCCCTCCTGCCAGATGATGGGCAAAAAGCTTCTCCTGCTCAATTCCTCAACACCAACTCTGTGCTGGAAACGATTCTGAATGCCAGCGACTGCCACAGCTTCTGTCTGAACATCTGACTGACAGCCTGAGAGCTCAGTAGGTTTGGGTAAGTATTTCAAAATATCTGTGTGGGAATGTAATCTAATAATACACTCAATCCTTGAAATGTTGGGCTGGTCCAGCACTCGCTGGTCTAACTGGAGCAATCTCAACACACTTGAAGAACAAATGGATGTTTCCATCATCCCTAATGTTTCCAGACTGTGATTCTGTGATTATTCCAGTAACCAGAACAGATTGGCATCCACAATACACACACTGGCCATGAAAACAAATGTCACCATCCCTCCCCTGCTCCATGTGCCTCCACCTTAAACACACCAACCTACAGGGATCTGAGATAGGAAAATCAGCTGCCATCCCGTTAGAACTATTAAGTGAAATAAATGTATGTCTGTGCATGTTTCCTGCTGTTCCAAGTAAACAGCTCAGGGCAGGGAAGGGGAGGGAAGAGAAGGGCTGTTTCTGAAGTGTTAAACTGCAAGGACTGAAGGAAAGAACAATGCTCCACAGAACACAATGGTATAAATTACTCATGGGCATCCCAAGGGTTGGCAAAGTTCAATAGAGGCATTGTCCTCTCACACCAATTCACATTTTTAAAATTTTACACATTCAGATTGTTCTTGCTATGATGATATTTGCAAACTCAGTGAGCCTGGGGCTTAGAGGACTAAGCATCTGGGTGTGCATTGTTACCCACAGAAGTTTCTGCTGTTTGTTTGCTGCAGTTGTGTTTGCAGTGCCTGTGCTATGCAGATGAGCTGCTGACACTGGTGACAGATAACAGAAACAAGACAGCATTGTGTACTGTGCTGCCAGTTCCCCAAGCTTCCCCAGGTAAAGAGACAGCTTCAACCTGAGGTAAAGCCCAACCAGGTGTCTAGAAGGATTCAGGGAATGCTCATGGTGAAGAATTCATCCTGCCATGTAAAACAGCCAAATATTTTTACTGCAGTATTTGCAAAAGCTTTTGCTTCCTTCTGTATATTAAATAATCATGCACTTTTGTAAATTATTTTTCCTAGTTACTGACTGTGCTGCAGTACCTGTCCCTGTGTCAAACACATCCCCTGTGCAGCTCTCTCTGCTGAGAGGGCAAGGACAGGTACCTGTGTGCCCAGGGGAGCAGTGGGAGCCCCAGAACCTCTCTGTGCTCACCTGGCAGCACTGCAGGCAGGGAGGAAAGGAAGGGAGGATGGCGACAGCCTGAACTGTGCATTCTGACAAAACTGCAGCTGTTCTGCTCAGTACAGGAGTATGTTTTAACAATTATTTTTTTAGTGTGAAAAACACTTGCATTCTCATTTAAGTAATCTCAAAAAGTAGGATTTTGTATACAAATGCAAGGTGCTCACTAGGTCTTGTCACAAACAGATGTCACTTGCCCTGAAAGCAGGGCACAGGGCCTGACACAGGCACCAGTCAATTTTATCTGCTCTAGGACAGGTGCTTGGAGCACCTGGCACGACAGAAAATGAAGGAGAATTAACATGGGCAAGATGACACTGAGGAGCAGGCAGAATTTCACAGGGTAATGCCTTCACTTTTATAGCATCAAACATTGTCTTTAAAAAGCCCACCTGGAACATACTCCTTTCATGGCAATTTCACCACAAACTGCTCACTCATTTCCATACTGCACACCAATCAGCACCATGAATAATGCCAGTGCTGCAACAGGAAACATGAGCATGTCTGTCACTCTAAATGCCTTAAAAATGATACAAAAATTAAGTTCAAATGCTAAAAATCAATATATTGTTCTCTTTAATTTACTCATAATAAGATCATCCTTAAGAACCAAATCTTCAAGGTGTTAGATGACACGCTGTGGTAATTTGAGCAATTACACAGAGATTCTGAAACGCTGTGACTAGCAGATCATCTCAGAATTATATGTCATAGGCAGTTGTCAGGAGACTTTTTTTTTTCTCCAAACAGTTTCACCAATGTATTTATACCTAAATAAGAGTGAACATGATGCAAGGTCTATTTTATCTGCTCCAACACTGAGTTGATAATATTACATCAAGATGTTTGCTCTACTATGTCCAGTGACCAGCCCAACAGGAATGTCTGAACACCTGAATGAAAATACCATCCACTCATCCATCCATCCATCCATCCATCCATCCATCCATCCATCCATCCATCCATCCATCCATCCATCCATCCATCCATCCATCCATCCACCCAGTGCATCAATAGTTAGCTGCTCCCTGTGAGCCACTGTGACCCCACACTGTGGGGAATGAGTATGTGTAGGAATGACTGCATTTGCAGTAAAGGATATTTCCTATTTAATTTGAGGAGAATTGAAAGTGTTCAGGACTGATGTCTGTGTCAGCTGCAGTGCCCATCACCTCCTAAGGGAATTATCAAAACTGCTGGTTTCCTAGAGTGCTGTGTATTCTGTAAAATCTGCTGAAGGAGTCTCACTTTTTGCTCCCCCTTTTTGGCAGTGTTGTAACATGCATTTATGTGCCAGGGTGGAGGAGAAAGCAGTGCACAAAATCCTAAATTTCTACATTATGCAGCTTGCCAGTAACAAGGAGAGTTATAAGAGAGTTTAGCAGTTGCAGAAACCCAGGTTAGGTTCTGCTTGCTTCAATTTAAAGCAGTGAGGCACTGGTAAAAGGTCAGTATCCACTGGGTGCACTGCAATGGGCCACCCTGGCTAAAACCACACGTATGAACCCTTCAAACAGGGCAACCTCATTCAGTCATTGGAGTAGAACAATGGCAATTACTCATCAAGACCTACAGACCAAAGGCAGAGCACTGGTAGATCAGGAGGTGATATTAGCAGCATTTATCAAATCCATCTGCAGGGCCCACAAGAGAATTCACAGCTGTGAAAGGGAAATGAAGTTTCAGACCAAAAAGAGGAGATGAGCACACAGAAGTGACCTCAGAGAATTAAAACATGTGGACCCTGGTCACTGTAACCTCCTTTGCCAGGCCTTTGGAGCACACTTTTTTTCCAAGAGACTTTGGAAAGACAGTAATTTTTCGATCTTTCCAGTCACAGCAAATTATTTAGAAATTGATTCAGCAGTATACTGACTTCAGGTAAAGGCCTGTGGAAATGCTGATCCTTCCCACTTATCCATGAAAATGCCACACACAACTGTGCCTGATTTTAAAGCTACTTCTTTCTCTAACAAAGACTATGTAAAATGATCCATTACTAAATATTTTAAATCTTAATCTTCTCTCACTGCCAGTCTTTAAAATCACGTTTCACAGAAAAAACCCCAAATCATTGAATATAAATGTAGCACTCGTGCTGTTTTTGTATAATGCTATATTTCTGCACATATCTATCTCTGTGTCCTGAACGGCAGTGCTGTGAAATCACAAACCTGCACACAAATGTGGGTCTGTGGCACAGAAATGGCACCAAGGCGAGTGCTGGCAGCACCAGGGGGTGAGGACAGCAGAGCAGGGCCAGCAGCCCTGGGGTGGCACCACTGCCAAGGAGCAGCCAGGGCAACCCCTGCCAACAGTTCCAGGGCTCAGCCACGCCCAGAGGGGCACAGGTAGCTCAGAGTGCACAGCCAGAGCCCCCCTGCAGCAGCTGCCCCAGCAGGACCTGCTCCCCAGCCCCAGGCACTGTGCAGGGGCTGTGCCCGGGACCACCCGCTCAGCACACACTGCCCTGTCTGATGGAAACATGGATTTTGCTGCTCACTCTTCTGGGACTCCAGTGCTTAGCCTGAATTAAAAGGAAAGTGACTCTGGAAAAACTCATTCATGCAACTTGCCATTTTCACAACTTTGCTGGGGCAGACACTAAATATTATTGTAATAATTCATACACTATGCACAACAGCTGGTGACAAAGCTCCTTCAAAATGCCAGGAATGACTGAGTGGATGCTGTCTTTAAAACCACAAGACTTTAATTAGGAATATACAGCTTGTGAATATGACACACTCAGTGGATTACTTCATCAAACTTTATATATCTGTTAGTGTGAAACATCAGTTTGTCCCACCTGGGAGTCCAAACCACCATGCAGAATCCTGTTGCACGTGAGCTGCAATTTGGCAAAAGTATGAAATTTGGAAAATACAGTTCTGTTATTACTTGTAGAGTGGTTAAAATGGAATTTTCTTGAGGAACGACTGTGAAATGTTTCTTACTTGGGCAAAAGTCCTGCTGTGGGTTGGAGATTTCCCCAGGCTGAGCTGGCCCAGTGTTCTGGGGAACAGGCAGGACCACAGAGGAACCTCAATGCTGGGTGTGCCCCGAGGGCTGTGGACAGCAGGAATCATTCACTGCAGGAACCTCACAGGGGCACAGGGGCACTGGGAGCACTGGGAATGGCTCACTGGGAACACTGGGAGCACTGGGAATGGGTCACTGGGAGCTCCCTGGTCACTGGGAGCACTGGGAAGGGGTCACTGGAAGCACTGGGAATGGGTCACTGAGAGCCCCTGGTCACTGGGAGCACTGGGAATGGGTCACTGGGAGCACTGGGAATGGGTCACTGGGAGCTCCCTGGTCACTGGGAGCACTGGGAAGGGGTCACTGGAAGCACTGGGAATGGGTCACTGAGAGCCCCTGGTCACTGGGAGCACTGGGAATGGGGCACTGGGAGCCCCATCCTGAGGTGCTGCTCTTCCAGCAGGGGTTCAGACCTGTCCCCTCTGCAGGGGGGATGAGGATGAGGGGATGCACCTGTGCTCCCCACCTGTGCAACCAACACAGCCCAGGGAGCAGAGCCCACCTCTCAGAGCTGGGCACCCCCTCACCTCCAGCTCTGCCTTTTGGACAAAAGTGTCCTCGAGTCTGACTTTCCAAACTCAGCTCAGTATTTGCTTTTCTCTGAACAATCCTCTGTGCATGCAAGCTTTCACCTGGAGGTTATCAGGGGTGCCTGGAGAGCACAGGAGGACTGAGCTACTGCAGAGAGGTGGTGAAAAAACAATTAAGCACCTTTCTATTTTTATTTGGCTTGCCATAGACTTCGGGCAAGATGTGGAAGTATGGTGCTAGTTTGCACAAATATCAACTGTAAGGGATGATGGTGAGACCCAAAAACTTGGGGACTGGAATGCAGGTGCAAACATTGCCTCCATGCAGATTCTCTTCCACATCACACAGCTTTAAAAGGGCCAGCAGATCATAACACAGGCTGGATTACAGAGTGCAAACACAGATCCTGAACCTACTCTTAGGGCTAGACCTAAACAAGAGCCAATGCATAAAAAAAAAATACACCACAGTACACCTGAATTATCCTTAGGCCATACAGCAGCTGTATAGGACAGGATGGGAAAAAGGTCATGAAATAATGTTTGCAACTTTGTGCTATGTACAAATTTCACACCAGAGTAATTCCTCTATTTGAAGCTTGCAGTAAACAGCTAACCCAACACATCTGGATTGACTTGTTTGTGCAATCTGGATTTACATTTATGTTCTGCTAGTGAGACAATTTACTGGTAACATTTCCTCTCCCTGTCATTTCTCATTTTGCAGTTTATCCAGTGGCAGATAACTGATCACTAATTTAAGCAAGTGCAATTCTAAACACAGGAATGCTGCTTCTGAGTAAAGCAACAGAGCATGCAGCCATTTTCCTATTAATACTGATGAAAATCAGGCATCTCAGAAGACTAGCTTAAATAAAAGAAGCAGTTTCAGGATAGGCAGGATTTCCTTATGACCTGTCTGAGGTAGCAATGGGCCTTAGCAATCAATTTCCTTTCTCTACCCTAATTTGCCCTTATACATCATATTCAAGATTTTATCTGGACAGGGGCTGGTTGGCTCAGTGGATAAACCTCTGCCTTTTCACCTCTGGGATCATGGTTCAAGTCAAACCCTGATGAAATGCACTTGATCGTCCTAATCTAGTTCCTAGTGGACAGTATTCCCATTATCTCTAAAAGGGTCAGAGCCAAGGCCATTGGGAAGAGTGCATTGTGCTAGATCTTGGCTGTTGATTAATACATTTTCAGTGATGCCAGATCCTTAATCTTCATAAGCATACATATTCTCACAAAAATCTTAATAGAGGTCTGTGCAGACTCTCTTTCTGCTCAGTTTGTGTATCATTTCAGGATTTCCTGGGAATACATGCAACCTCACCCACAATAAATTGCTCAAAAATTAAAAGTGTGGTTGCCTGAATCCTGTTTGCAATGACATCACTAAGTTAACTAATATGATAATTGATCACTTTAAATCACTACTTCTCAGAGGGAAAACAAGACCTTTAACTCAATCTGTTCTTACAGCACATTATAATTTTCTTCTCACACCACAGCAGTTGAGGCTGAACACACACAGAATGAAGGGAATTTATTCTGTGAAGGGAAACTGAGTCAGAACATACTCTCCATAAGAGCTCACTGTTTCTCCTCTGCACTAAGGGAGCTGTTGCACAATTAGAGTAATAAATAGAACCACTTCCATTTCATGAAAATCCAGGCTGGGAATCACTGGGTTCTTCAGCACAACATTCTTGGATCTGGTTGGGAATGAGTGCTGCTACAGCAGCAGAGCTCTCTGAGCCCTCTGGTGATCCTGGAGCTGTGTGCAGCAGCCAGGCCACAGCACAAGGGCTCTGTGTTCCTGTGGGAGATGGCACTGGGGGCAGGGACAGCAGGACAGGGACAGCAGGGACAGCAGGACACAGGGACAGCAGGGACAGCAGGACAGGGACAGCAGGGGCAGCAGGACACGGGGACAGCAGGGACAGCAGGGACAGAGGAACAGCAGGACAGGGACAGCAGGGACAGCAGGACATAGGGACAGCAGGACAGGGACAGCAGGGACAGCAGGACAGGGACAGCAGGGACACAGGGACAGCAGGACACAGGGACAGCAGGGACAGAGGGACAGCAGGACACAGGGACAGCAGGACACAGGGACAGCAGGGACAGTAGGACACAGGGACAGCAGGGACAGCAGGGACAGCAGGACACGGGGACAGCAGGACACAGGGACAGCAGGGACAGAGGGACAGCAGGACAGGGACAGCAGGGACAGCAGGACAGGGACAGCAGGGACACAGGGACAGCAGGGACAGCAGGACACGGGGACAGCAGGACACAGGGACAGCAGGGACAGCAGGACACAGGGACACAGGGACAGCAGGACAGGGACAGCAGGGACAGCAGGACAGGGACAGCAGGGACACAGGGACAGCAGGGACAGCAGGGACAGCAGGGACAGGGACAGCAGGACGCAGGGACAGCAGGACGCAGGGACAGCAGGACACAGGGACAGCAGGGACAGCAGGGACAGCAGGGACAGCAGGACACGGGGACAGCAGGGACAGGGACAGCAGGACGCAGGGACAGCAGGACGCAGGGACAGCAGGACACGGGGACAGCAGGACACAGGGACAGCAGGACACAGGGACAGCAGGGACAGCAGGGACAGCAGGGACAGCAGGGACAGCAG
This sequence comes from Erithacus rubecula, assembly GCF_903797595.1. Lineage (NCBI taxonomy): Eukaryota > Metazoa > Chordata > Aves > Passeriformes > Muscicapidae > Erithacus > Erithacus rubecula. Next base: position 34,756,661 of record NC_136660.1, on the reverse strand, counting down.
GACAGGGACAGCTCCAGTATCAGTCACCAGCTTCCACAAAGATCACCAGAAATAAAGAGATGATGATTTTAGCAGGAATATCATCAGGTTCCACTCTTAAGACAATTAATTCACTGATCACTTTTGCTACACAGTTGTGGTCAAAATCCTGAGAACAGGGCATTAGCTCCTACCTGGATTGATTCTTTAATACAGATCATAGGAAAGGCAGGAATGTTGGTACCATTCCTCATTTCTAATTGCAGTTAAAGATTATAAAATGATTCCTGATGATTAAATCATTCCTCTGTAGTCATTACAGGTTTTACATTCTTACAATATATTTATTTAATTGACTACTGAAGAAATACAATTTAGTTTGTCGTTCTTTGGTACAAGTCAATAACCTGATTACTTTTTTTTCATTACATAATTACCCTTGGCTTGCTTTTCTTTTGATTGTTTTGAAATTAACAGGGAACTCCTTTTGAAAAAAACCCAAACACTTACAGCCTGATCTATCACAAACAATTAAAGAATCTGCAAATACCTGGTAAAAATGTAGGCCTATTCAAGAGCTGTGCTCCTCTCGTGGGAGCACTGAGTGCTGATTTTTATCCCTTGGGCTGGAGGTCCCAAACTCCAGCTGTGTTTTGTGAGGCAGGAATTGCAGCAGGGCTCCAGGCACAGAGGGGTGATGAGCTGCCCCAGCAGGGGCTGCAGCCCCAGGAAGGTGTGAGAGCCTCACCTGTGCTTTGCAAGCCCCCAGAGCAGGATGAGAGCCAGTGAGCACAGCCACCAGCACTGAGCTTGGCTGATGGAAAAGCTTCCACTGGGAAGGGGCTACAGGCTGCACCTCCCTGCCCACCCTCAAACCTCCTGAGAGCACCTCACACCCCAGGACACACCTGCTGAGCACAGCAATTCAATCACACACTGCTGCCACAGCTGCTTTCAAACAGCCTTTATCTTCTCCTATCACCACAGAATGGGTAAATCTGGGTGTTCCTTTCTGAAATACAATGATACAGAATGGTCATTGCACTCTGAGGTAATCAATATAGGTAATTGCTAAGCTAACTTTGGAATAAACTACAGATAAGCCTGAATAAGCTACAGATTAGTTTGGAAAAATTAGACATGAGAGATTGCAGTATGCATTTCAAACTGAATTTCTGTTAAACGGGTGATTTGTATCTATATCAGATTTTTTTATTTAAAAAAAAATCATTTTTCTAAATATATATTAAGATTCTTTTTGTTGATTACAACGTAAAAAGGAAGGAATGACTGTGTATGGACAATGATAAAATAGCCTGTTGATAATAAATATTTGTCAGGTCTTGTCACATCCGTACACATTCCAATGTTACTGAAGAGACACGGCACTGATAAAAAAATGCCCTCTGAAAAATCAATGGATTTTGAGCTAAAGCAGTTGCTAAACACACAGAAAACATCTTTATCCAACAGCCCCAGCGCTGTGAAAATTCCCAAGCCTTGCATTGGTACAGCTAAGGAAAATTTAATCTTCCCAAATACTCATCAGGGCACTCCATCCTGCAGCCCTGACAGCCCCACTTATAATTAATTATACAATTTCGATGGGAATATCGACTGCACAAAGCTATAAATCATAGAAAAAGTCAATAGGCATGGACACATTCAATCATGTCCCGACCAATGATTACTACTCTTAAAATACAATAATTATTTTCAGGAGCCAGCTTGAATTAAATTTCTGTCAGGCTGGTACAAGAGCGGCGGCTGATGAAGGATGCGATGGATTTTTTGGGTTGAATTCGGCACAGAGACATTTATCCTTTGAGATGGGTAGTTTGTTTTTAGTGATCATGGTGCTGCGTGTTTAACTAGACCATGAAGATTAGATTATCTCCAATGGCTCATTATGTCGTTTATCTCTTTCTTCCATGTTTGATCTGGAAGATTTGCCACTTCTCAATGCACGAACAAAATGACTCCTGATTTGAAATGGAATGTGTGCAAGTGGGATTCTGCCTGCACCTTCACACTCCACAGCCCTCTATGCAAATCAGGCAGCAGCCACCCAAAATGCCACCAGGACGTGGCAAACAAGCACCAAGAAGAGCTTTGCACAGCTTCAGGAACACACTGGGGGGAAACATAAATGACAAATACTTGAGCTGCTTTGCAAAAAACTGGAAAAGGTATCATAATGATAAACACAGAGGAAAAAATCTGGGTCAGGAATGTGATTAATATGGAAAAAGAAATTGGAAGGAGATTTACTGCTTTGAATTAAATGTCCCCAAAACTGCTAAACATCAGTGAAAGAAACATTAAGTATTTCCCAGAGATGCATCCACCCTGTAAACTGAAAGCAAGCAGCCCCAGCTGGTCTGGCAGAAGGGCATCTGCAGGGACACTGCCCTGAGCAGCACAGGCACAGAGCCACCCTGGGGGACAGCAGCAAGCACGAGGGGGAACCAGACCCCCATCCCCCTGGAGCTCACTCACCAAACTCTCCTGACCCCAACAACGAGAGAAATCTCAGATCTCACATGGAATCAGTCTCCCAGCTGAAGCCAGCTTACAATGAGAGAGGGCACCAGGGTTCCAGCTGGGCTCCAGCTGCCTCCCCACCCTCGAGCCTGCAGCAGCCTGGCTCCTGTGAGCAGAGAGCAGGAGCCACAGGCAGCAGGGAGCAGAGAGGGGCAGAGCCTGGGCCCTGGGCACAAGGCAGAACGGGTGCTGGGGGTGACACTGCCTGGCTAGCACACAGCTGCACTGGCACTGGGACCAGGCACTCTGCACTGCCCTGGATGCACAGCTCCTACAGCCCTGCATGAAATGGAGAAAGCTGCAAGCAGTGATACACAGCTCTTCCAAAATCAACTGGCATCCCTCTGAAATGAGATCACATTAAAGAAAATATGACACCCCTCTGCACAGAAAAATCAGAGTCATTACAAATCAGTGTTTGTGTTCCCTGTCTGCTTAATCCTCTTGGGAAGCCCTGTACAATTGTCCAAACAGTGACAGTCTGCTGCAGAGCTTGAGATTGCTATTCTGCTTACTCTTGTGTTTCTAGTATATGTTTGTACACTTAGAAGACCCAGGTATTTTCAGAAGGGCTTTGCATTTAAGGGCTTTTCCTAAGTTACTGCGTGATGCACAATCAGGAGCTAGGCAGAAAAACAGGATGCTTGAAGAAATGCAGACTAGAGGACAGCCAAGAAAAGTGAATTGTTGTCTACATTTAATTTACAATATTTTTCTATGAAAAAGAAGGCTAACATGACAAAGTTGAGTCTGTACACAAAATAACTGGGTAAGTTATGAGGAATCTGCAGCAGTTATTGTGTTGGCTGAATTATCTCTTCTCATTCTGCAGACAGGAGGGGTGATAAGGATAAAGGGTTGGTTAGGGAAATGTAATTTGTATGTGAGTTCCCAACTTGCTCCTTTAAAAGGGCTTAGCAGTGAACTTACCGCAGTGCCATTGTTGTCCCTAAATACGTCTTGATTAAAATAGTCAAAGAGCTTCTTTTCTAATTGCAGCATAACCTAAATAAAAAAACAGGGAGAAAGGTCAGCAAAGCTCTTGGACTCAGTGACTCCACAGCCAGCTGCTGGCAGCGACCCTTTGAGATCCCAGAGCCTTTAAACCTCCCATTTCCACATGGCCACAGCCCCTTCAGCCCCTCTGCCTGGCTGCAGTCACTTACACAGATTCAATTAACTGAGCATTAGGTGTGACAATTTATATCCTCCCCTCCCTTTACATCATCAGTTTGGAACAACTATATTCATGCTTTGTAGAAAAGAAAGTGAAGATTCAACACTGTTCCTATTTACAGAGGGGTGCCAAGAGCATTAAGCTGTTTACCTTTCGGTCATTATCAGATTCACGGAATATGAGCTTGACCACTTCATTTGTGTCAGCTGCCCGGATGGTCTGCATGGTGGCCTTTGCACATAGTGTCTAAGGAAACACAGGGGAGAAAGGGAAACAAGTTATATGCAGCAGAAGGCCAGATTTAACTGATCATTATCAACAGATGTACCTTCAATGTCCCCCAAGAAATATAATTTGCTGTAGGTCAAAATACAAAGCATTGCTAATTTAAGTCACTTCCGCTTGTGATGGACTTGAAACAATAAATTGAATTACCACTTGGAAAGTAACAGGTAATATTAAGAAAATATCAATCAGGAAAGGCAAACAGACATTCAGCTTGTACCATGCAGGCAGTTTTTCCACAGGTATCACTGTATGCTGTATCACACATTACTTGCAAGCATCCTCCAAAGCACAGCTTACAGATAATGACCAGGTTTTGTGCTGATTCTTAAGAGCTGATAAATACATTGACACTTAGGTCTGTGAGTTAACCCTTGTTTGCAAAAACACCTGCCCTGTAAATTCATTTACAAGTACACGTTGCAAATCCCAAAAATCTGACAGCAATTTTCACAGTTTACTTTGCATAGCAAATTCCCTCTTTTATATAGGAGACATCACATCTCTAGATATTCTGAGTACTGGGTGCCTAAAACACATTATGAACCAACATTTCATCAGGCTCAGAGGTATGAATTTCCAAGCCAGTGTTGGGCCTTGATCCAGTGCCCTGGCTGGGACCAGCTGCACAGGCAGGGGGGAAGGACATGAAATGGGCTGCTCCAAGGGCTGCTCCTGCATGCCAACAGGTGAGAACCTGGAGCTTTCAGCAAGGCAGCTGGTGGAGCTTTAACCACGTGGAGTGCTTTGAAATGCAGGGATCTCCACATTAACATTTTAACTGGGCAAATCTCACAAAGTGCTCTGCAGCCTCTCTGCCTGAACTTTCTTACAAGTTTGGGAATTAAAGAGGTGTTGATTCCCCATCTCACTGAACAAATAATGCCCATTTCTGACAGATTTTTCCTGGCAGTTTCCTCCCTCCCCATAAGCAGTGGCACGTCCTTCTCACTCTGGGTTTACCCCAGAGCTCTGGGCACGCTGACAGCAGCAGAGCAGTGCAGTGCTGTGTCATCACAGGTGCCACTGGCTGGAGGAGCTGCCCCCACAGGCACGGGCTGCTCCCAGAACTTGGCCACCTCTGCAGGGGCTTGGCAGAGGGGGGAACGTGCTGGTTAAACTCAGCCTGCCTGGCAGGAGGAGTGGCATGCTGGGCCACGGTGGGAGCTGCCCCTGGGACCCCTCACTGGAGCACAGAGCCCCTCTGGAGCTGCTCTGACACCTGGCACTGCCTTTGTCTGCTCACCTGGGACCCCTCACTGGAGCACAGAGCTGCTCTGGAGCTGCTCTGGCACCTGGCAGTGCCCCTGTGCCCTCACCTGGCAGTGTCCCTGTGCCCTCACCTGTTCCTGTGCTGTGCCCTCACCTGGCAGTGCCCCTGTGCCCTCACCTGGCAGTGCCCCTCACTGGAGCACAGGGCTGCTCTGGGGCTGCTCCTGACACCTGGCAATGCCTTTGTGCCCTCACCTGGCAGTGCCCCTGTGCCTCACCTGGCACCGCTTTGTGCTCTCACCTGTCCCTGCGCTGTGCCCTCACCTGTCCCTGCCCTGTGCCTCACCTGTCAGTGTCCCTGTGCCCTCACCTGTCCCTGCCCTGTGCCTCACCTGTCCCTGCCCTGTGCCTCACCTGTCAGTGTCCCTGTGCCTCACCTGTCAGTGTCCCTGTGCCCTCACCTGTCAGTGTCCCTGTGCCCTCACCTGGCAGTGTCCCTGTGCCTCACCTGTCCCTGCCCTGTGCCTCACCTGTCCCTGCCCTGTGCCTCCCGTGCCCGCAGCCCTGCGCTCACCCAGCCCAGCAGGAGCCGTTCCCAACCCGCTGCTCCCGCGATCGCAATTCCGAGCACGCCGCCGATAATCGGGTCAAGCCCAGCAAAAGAGGCTTTGGGCTCATGTGTCACAAATCAGTCTGGTCCCTTCAAACAGCACACCAGATTAGAACAAGCACCGAACAAACCAGAGCGGAAAACCCGCAGCTCTCCGAGGCGGCTTCTAAAGCCCTAACAAATCGCTCCATCTTTCACTCATTTAAACTTTCCAAATGAGGGTCAGGACGGTCCCGAGCATCCAAATGCTAATGCGCTTAAGGGCGCTTAAGCAGCTTTCCAGAGTGAATGGGCCAAAGAAGGGCTCCAAAAGACACGGCAGAGTTACTGTCACTGTCAAAAAGTCATTGTAGCCACCCCCAGAGTGGTTGCAATTCAACAAATTCATGATTTCTGTCTCTTAAAGGCATCTGCTTGAGAACATTTTTTCCCTGAGCTGCTTTATCTCACAACGTCAGGCCGGCCCCAAAAGAAAAACCCGCGATCGACTCTTGAGAACCGATACAGAGAAAGGACCCACATACCTTATTGCTTTCAAATTCCACACGCACAAAAAGTTACCTTATTCACAGACAAAAGTGATTGGGCAAAGGTTCATTTCTTATACAGCTGCAGGCACTCCTTTTTTCCCCTCCTTTCAATTTCTGCACAGTCGTAGTCACCCAAGCAGAAAACTTTCGGGACCATGTCCCTTCTTAGGCAAGTCTGCTTATGAAGGGATTTTTTGTTGCTAGCAACGAAAATCAAAATGCTATGAAAACTCACTGCTCCTTGCTGGGTATTCCCTCAAAGGTGTGTTTTTACAAGGACAGAAGAGAGGAAACCTGATATCAAAACTTGACTTTTTTTTAAAAAAAACCCGTATTTTTTTCTTTGGAAAGAAGACTTGGTTAAAAAGCTTGCAGGGAGCTGAGAGAGAGCTCAGTAGCCAGCTTTTCCCCAGCAAACACACCACATCTCATTCCTGCTTTCCCATACTCTGCACAGGTAGATGCTTTGTAGCAATTTGAAATAACCTTTGCGATAATTTATGTGTATTGAATTGTAAAACATAGTAACAGCTTTCCTGACAACGGCCTTGGAATGGAATATGAACGTCCTGTTACACAAAGCTAGGAGGAAATGTTTTTTATATTTACAAGAGAGAAATCTGGAACTTTTAAACTTGGAGATTCTCAGAATTATGCTGTTGATTTACAGCATAACACACCTGCAAAATACATCTGCTCCCCTATACACACCACACATCAAAGAGTTTAAGACTGCACCTCTGCATCCTCACAGTCAATGGGGACACAGGCATTAAAACAATTATTACACACACAAACACACAACAGTCCACAACACACACTTTATATTGTGTTTATCTGGCTGTGGCCTGCCCTGCTGCTCCCTGCTTGGCTGAAAACTGCAGCTGACCCCACACTCCTGCTTTCTGAGCATCCCTTAGACTGTGTCCCCTCCTGATGTGAGCTAAGAGATGCTTGTGAGTCCCTCAGTAATTCCTGGGGATGGGAGGGAAACCCCCCAAGCCTGGTGTGCAGACTCACCCTGTCCTACTGCACCCACCACTGATGCTCAAGATGTGAACCACTGCTCTCTACTACCTGAATACTCTTATTAGGACTCATTATTACTTTGAATTTCTCTAAAACACAGAAGAGAAAATAGAATGTACACATTGCTCCTTGACAATGAAAAAGGTTCAGCAATAGCTGCCACTGGAACTTGCAGAAAGGTGCACAGATTGACAGATGTGCAGTCTGAAGACTCCTAACAAAGCCAAGTGAAATAAGGTCTTGAGCACGTGAGCAACCAAATCAACTACATTTAAGACACTTAATTTTTTTTCCAGTTACATGCTCCGTGAATTTTGGAAGGACAGAAAAGACAGACATACATGTGTCATTTAATTATGAAAGTGATTCTGAAATGCTGCTCAGGACCCAAAATCAATCTGACATTTATTAAATTAGGATAATATTTTTTACAAATTATTATCTGGATACAAATTGTATTTGAAATAATCAGCAAGGTAAAAAATGTGCTACTTTGGGAATAACAGGAACATCTGTCTTGTTTGGCTTCCTCCTTCCCTCTGAGGAGATGACACAATTCCCTGGATATTGGGAATATAACAACAAATTCCCCATGTCACATGACATCAGGGAAGGAAAAGTTGCAAGTGAGGAAAACAGTTCCCTGCAAGGCTCTGAGTGAGTGAGAGCTGTGCACTCAGCTGCAGCACAGCTGGCACTGTGCTTTTAAAGGAGGCTCATCACAGCCAATTTCCCTGCTTGCTCAGGAGGCAGAGCCAGGCTCAGCTGGGACGGGCAGGGAGCGCTGGCTGACAGCTGGAGCAGCTGGAACAGCTGGAACAGCTGGCTCAGCCGTGGGCTGGGGGCAGCCTGCCCTTCTGCAGGGAGCCCTGGGGTCCCTGGTGTGGCCTCTGGCTCTGCAGCTTTGCTCTGTGCCAACAGCTGGTGGCAATGATGGCTCTTGGTCATTCTCTTCAGAAGGAATCTGAATTAATTCCAAAAGGCCTCTGCCTCTGAGATTGTCCATGATTACAGACCAGGCTACAACTCCTTTTCCACATTCCCCACATGCTGATTGCCTCCTCATTTTCTCTCCCTGTCTCTCTGCTCAGGTTGCACATGTTTTTGTATTCTCTCATTTCATTTTCCTGACTATGATCAAGCCTGAGCCCAGCCAAGCACCCACACAGTGATTCACTAAGAATTTACCTGGAGCTGTCTGGCACCTGTGTGACTCAGGACATGGAACTGTGCAGGGTCTCTGCAGACAAAGGTCAAGACTCACTTTTTAAGGCCTCAGTTTAAATCTACTTGCTGACATCACACACATCAATAATATGTACTCAGGACTTTGATCAGATCCAGATAAACCCAAAGTACTACAATATCTGGAATTTGGAAGCAATCTGCCAGAAAAATCCCTTCCCTCCTCCCGTCCATCCTTATAAATAATTTTGTATTACTACTTGATGTCAAGTAGTCTCGAGGGAGTATTCAAAGAGAAATATTTACTTTTTCATAATTACAGAAATTGGGTCAGTCCAACTGTTTCTAAGGAAATTCTCTGCATAAGCACAATATAAATGTCTTGTCCCATAAGGTGCAATCCTCTTCAGATCTACTCAGATGTTCTGTTACTTATCTGCCATTATTTTTTCTGCTTTGGCCATGCAGTAATGCCAGCTTGATAAATTCATCACTGGAAACCTTCAGAGCACTTACATCTCCCATTCCAGCTGACCAAGCAGAGGACTGGGTGTATTGTTTCTGTTCAGCGAAGACTTTGATGAAGCAAACAGAATCTGTGATGTAAATCTGTTTCTGCAGAGAAAAATAAAATCCTCTGCTCTCTTGAATTCAGGAGGAATGGAATAAGAGGCATCTTCTCTCCTTACAGCTAAACTTGCTTTTACCTAACTTGCAGACTAAGAAGCTCTACTGCTTTTCATTCTAAAAGCAAAGCAGCCTGTGAGCCCCATCTGCTCCCCTGTGCCTCACAACTCCTTTGTTTTGGGTGGCACCATTTGCCTGTGTTTGCACTATGGTGTTTGTGCTTCTGCTGCCTCCAAACCCCACAGCTTCTCACAGCCATAGGAAATCAGACACGGCAAAGAAAATTATCTGGTGCTTCTTGAGCTGCTTCCAGCCCTGGGCTCTGCACTCTGGAGTGTGTCAGCTCCACTCTCAAGCCCTGCAGGGAGCTCAGGTCCTGACTCAGCCCCAGGCTCCCACCTGACCCCAGAGCCAGCAGCAAGCCCAGAACTCTCCCAACTGCCAAACGGAGTAAATTCAGCAGTTTGCCCTTTAAAATAATGGGGAGTTTTTTACAAGATCAATGGTGTGACACAGCTCAAGTTCAAGGCTTAACCTTTGGAGAATGTGACCCTTTGGCTCCCACAAAGTAGACTCTCAGCAGCAGGTATAATTGGGAGCTGACTTTTAAAACATGTAGTGTTGGGCAATTCTGAAATCAAATTATGTATGTACCCAAAATCTAGATGTCCTGAGGCAGGCACTGAATGCTTTCTAACAGAAAATTAGAAATAATAAAGAAATAAAATACTTTTTTCTTCTTCCTATTATGCAAAACAGCAAAAAAATACTTAGACTCTTTAAAAAGATAGGATTTGAGACATGGAACAGGTAAGTGACTTGCATGATGGACACACACCCTCCTGGATGGACACACACCCTCCTGGATGGACACACACACTCCTGGATGGACACACACTCCTGGATGGACACACACACTCCAGGATGGACACACACACTCCTGGATGGACACACACTACTGGATGGACACACACTCCTGGATGGAAACACACACTCCAGGATGGACACACACACTCCAGGATGGACACACCCTCCTGGATGGACACACCCTCCTGGATGGACACACACTCCTGGATGGACACACACACTCCTGGATGGACACACACTCCTGGGATGGACACACACTCCTGGGATGGACACACCCTCCTGGATGGACACACACTCCTGGGATGGACACACCCTCCTGGATGGACACACACACTCCTGGATGGACACACACACTCCTGGATGGACACACACTCCTGGATGGACACACACACTCCTGGATGGACACACACTCCTGGATGGACACACACACTCCTGGGATGGACACACACTCCTGGATGGACACACTCTCCTGGATGGACACACACACACTCCTGGATGGACACACACACACTCCTGGATGGACACACACACTCCTGGATGGACACACACACTCCTGGATGGACACACACACTCCTGGGATGGACACACACTCCTGGATGGACACACACTCCTGGATGGACACACACACTCCTGGATGGACACACACTTCTGGATGGACACACACACACTCCTGGATGGACACACACACACTCCTGGATGGACACACACACTCCTGGGATGGACACACACTCCAGGATGGACACACACACTCCTGGATGGACACACACACTCCTGGATGGACACACACTCTCCTGGGATGGAACACCTCTCCTGGATGGACACACACTCCTGGATGGACACACACTCCTGGATGGACACACAACACTCCTGGATGGACACACACACACTCCTGGATGGACACACACACACTCCTGGATGGACACACACACTCCTGGATGGACACACACTCCTGGGATGGACACACACTCCAGGATGGACACACACTCCTGGATGGACACACACACTCCTGGATGGACACACACACTCCTGGATGGACACACACTCCTGGATGGACACACACACTCCTGGATGGACACACACACTCCTGGATGGACACACACTCCTGGGATGGACACACACTCCTGGATGGACACACACACTCCAGGATGGACACACACTCCTGGATGGACACACACACTCCTGGATGGACACACACACTCCTGGATGGACACACACACTCCAGGATGGACACACACACTCCTGGATGGACACACACACTCCTGGATGGACACACACACTCCTGGATGGACACACTCTCCTGGGATGGACACACACTCCTGGATGGACACACACACTCCTGGATGGACACACACACTCCTGGATGGACACACACTCCTGGATGGACACACACACTCCTGGATGGACACACACTCCTGGATGGACACACACACCCCCAGTGAATGCTGACCCCTGGTCCATTCAACCCCATCACTGAGGAGGACAGAAAGTTCTGCAAGAAATGGGGCCAGCAGGGTCCTGCTTGAAACAACCAAAGACCCCCAGAGGGGATGGGACCTGACTGGGCCAAGCCAGAAGAAAGTTCATTCCACAGAGTTTCTGAAACAGAGATGAAATTCTCTTCATTAAGCAAAGCAAGATGCAAATCTATGAGACACGTGAGTACAGAAGTGTTAATGCAGCATCATTTCAGAGCTGCAGCTGGGGCTGCTCAAGTGCTATTCTCCTGCTGTACCTTTAAGTGCTGTTAAATTCATTTGTCACTTGATGGAAAGCCAACAGGCTACAAATCTGCCGAGCCCCTGTGGCTGAATGGTGACAGGAGGATTCTGTTCTGCCCTCAGAAAACATTTGTGGGCAGCTCTGTCCGCACTCATCCGCGCTGCCTTAACTCATCTGCCTCCCCATTCTCCCTCCTGGCAGGACAAATTGCTCACTGGGGCTCCTTTCAGAGGCAGCACAGCGCGCAAAGAATCATGACTGAGCAGAAACACAAGGAACAGGCACATAAAAATTCATCACTTTGGCCTGCTGACCTCTTGCCACTGGATTTGGCAAACCCCATCTCAAAAAGTATCACCGAGGGAGAGCTGAGCAGGGCAGCTGAGTGAAATTACTGACAAAAAATATCCTGGACACAGGGAAACCCCACCAGATGCTGCATTGTCTTTGCAGAGAAGTGGTGCTGAAAAAGGGGGTGATCTACCACATGGCATATTGGGTGGAATAAGTAGTGCCATTGTTTCAGGGCAGCTCTGTCACTTTACTGACCGCAATACAAAGAGGTGTAAAGCAAGATTTAATCCTGACTTTTTAGTCAGCAGATTAAAACCAATCATGCCAGATGTCCACAAGACTGTTTAACATACAGAAAGCTTTTTCATACTCTACAAAATAGTAAAAGTTGTAATAACTTCTTTATTTCCTCTACTGAGGCCTTTTTCACTCACTTTTAGTCAGAATAAAAGGAGATGTTGTAAAAGATTTTAAGATGTGCTATTAATTTTTACTCTAGCCTTTCTTCTTCTCCCTTTTGAGACAAAGCTGAGCAAAGTAAATTCCTTAACCCGTCCAAAATTAGACAGGTATGCCAAAGAAAACTGCTGGTATAAGAAAGCTGTAATTTTAAAAAGCATTTATACCCATTAAGACCAGCAATGGTTGCTACCAGCAGCGTTTAACTTCTACAAGTAACACGAAGTGATGAAAGACATGGAAACACTGTGGTGCTGAGAAAGCCACAGATCATCCTTTTCCCCTCCAAACTGGACTTGTGCTGGTGGCATTCCTGCCCAGATGTCTGCTCACAGCTGCTGGGAGGATGTGTGTGCTGTGCTGAGGGACACAGGGACACAGGGACAAGGGACAAGGGACACAGGGACACAGGGTACAGGGACACAGGGACACAGAGTACAGGGACACAGGGACACAGGGACAAGAGACACAGGGACACAGGGACAAGGGACACAGGGACACAGGGACAAGGGACAAGGGACACAGGGACACAGGGTACAGGGACACAGGGACACAGAGTACAGGGACACAGGGACACAGGACACAGAGTACAGGGACACAGGGACACAGGACACAGGGACAAGGGACACAGAGTACAGGGACACAGGGACACAGGGTACAGGGACACAGAGTACAGGGACACAGGGACAGGGACACAGGACACAGGGACACAGGGTACAGGGACACAGAGTACAGGGACACAGGGTACAGGGACACAGGGACACAGAGTACAGGGACACAGGGACACAGGGACAAGGGACACAGGGACACAAAGTACAGGGACACAGGACACAGGGACAAGGGACACAGGGACACATTTTGTTTGTTTTCTCATTGTGTGCTTTTATAAAATCCTCATTATAATAAGCTTCTAGAACAAAAGTAACCATCTTAGTGAATCCCTGACCTGAACAGGACTGTTATACCATTTAAACAATTTTCTTCATTTCACACCTGGCAGAGACTGAAGAGTTAAAATCACAGCAAGGCACTGCTCCAGTTCTGCTGCCACTGAGGCAGGGACAGCACAGCTCTTCCCTGCTGAGTCCTTCCAAGGAGCACCTGTGGGACACCTGCAGCTGTCCCTGCTGTGTCACTGCAGGTGGGGCAGAGCCCAGCTGTGTGTGGCTGCAGCTGCTCCTGCCACCACAGGAGCCCCTCTGCCTTCTCCCAAACCAGGGTGTCACTTCTGGAGCTCAGGGCAGACAGGAGCAGCTGTGCTCTGCCTGGCCATGGTTTGCAATCCACAAACCACAGCCACAGGGACAGGACCCTGCTGCCTCCCTGGAGCAGGTGTTTCACGGGCTCATTGGGATGCACTACTTGTCTTCCTATCATCATCATCATCCTCAGTGCTCCCTGCAGGTACCACACAAACCAATGATTCTGTGACTCTGCACTGAAGATGCTGGACAGGCAGAAACTCCAGAGCTGCCCCTCGTTTCCCCAGAGTGCTCTGATGGCTGAAAGGGGAACACCCTGGCTCTGACCCTCACTGACATACCCAGGGGCACGGGCAGCCAGCACAACTAACATGGGGGGATTCTCTTTGTCACAAAGTCCAGCTAGAGACTCTCAAGCTGCCTAACACCAAGTGTAAATCTGACTGAGATTTCTGCTGGTTGAACACTTACTTCATCACTACTTATTCCACTCTGGAATTTGCACTATTTAAAAATTACAGTTCTACTCTCTACTTCTGAATTTCTTCAGGCAAGTCTTGTGGGTGGCCCTCAAGATACATTTTACCAATTTTTCATGCCCATCCCTCGAAATGTGACCCTGCTCCTTTGCTTTTATCTCTCTGACAACTTCACACAGGAAAACATGCAGCCCCTCTGATAGCATGAAATCGGAAACAAAAGCCTCTGGAAACAAAGGGGAGGAGGGAGGCAGGGTACAGTCCAGGTCCTGGCTGATTTTAGGCACAAACAGATGTTCATAGCACCCAATACCCTGAGCAAGCTGAAAGGAAAAGCTTGTAAAAGAAATGGACCTTAAAAACAATGTATTGAAGAGCTTTAAAATAAAGGCAAAGGAAAAGCAATATGGCTTTCACTGATAAATCTCAGCTAAGAAAACCAAAGTGGCACCATGAATTTCAATGACGCATTTTTCCTTCTCAATGAACTCTACAGCTCATTTTGAAATCTACAAATTGCTTAAATCTCAACTTGGTTTACAAGTCTCCCATAGCCATTAAGAGGTTACAATACAGGCATTTCTATTTCTTGTAACTAATCACCAGAGCTGGAAACACCCAGCGAAGCCCTGAAATATAGGCTAATGCCATTATTTTAAAAGCTGCTTACAGCTCAACAAAGAGGAATATGCTGAAAGAATCTTGATTGGAAAAAATCTTAGACTAGCTGTTGGAACAAATTATGTTCAATCTCCTGCTCTTTTCATGTGCACTATTTCAGACTCAAAAAGGGCCATGGAAAGAATCCCTGAAGCGCTGTCCTGAATTGGACTTGGGCTCTGTTTCACAAAAGCCAAAACGCAGCATTTACAAACCAAACAAAGTGCGGAATCATTCCTCTGACTGAAGTTTCTGCTTTTGTGATTAAAACTCTCTTCCTCTCTCTTGAAGAGCCTGCCATCCAAAAGGCCCTGTGCCATGCTCCAATGCACAAAATACATGTATTCATTACAGGAGAAAAACCCTGAAAAATTTGGCACAAAGGCGGGTGCATAGCTTAAGTCCTGTTTAGGGTAACCCTCTCTGGAACTCTGCTCATTTGCATTGATTTTACCTACTGATTGTCTCTGTCAGGGATACAGTGCATGGCTAAAAGGAATGTTCCATCAGCTGCTTGTGGTCAGGTGCAGATTTAACTTGATAGTTATTAGCATCAATGAGACTCACAGTCGAGAAATACAGATGCAGAATCTTTTCCCACCAGCACTGAACTCAGTGGGAATTATTTTAATGACAAAGCTGAGACTGATGTATCTAAGTGTGCTCAGGAAGCTTTAAGAAATTACAGGTTGAAATTCCATCCAGAAGAGACTGTGCATTTGTCTAGTCTAATTACACATACTAGATCCCAGTGGCAGTGATTTCATCCTCAACTGAGGCAAATGGCACCTCCTGTTTGACTAAAACAAACCTTCAGAAAGGCACGACCCCTTGCTAACACAGGACTGTCACCACTTCCTCTGGCAGCCACTCCAGGAACAGAACCACTCCAGGGGCTGATTTCCCACATATGATTTTTCATTTTAAATCTTCTGTTAGCAGCTTCTAAACATCACTTAGACACAAAGGAAGGGGGGCATTGCTGTGAGCACAGCAGAGTCTGAAACCACATTCAGACTGCAAACTCCAGGGAAACCCTGTGACTGCTGGCAGGGCTGGTCTGAGTTAACTGGAGTGGCTCTAATGAAGCCCTGGAAACAGCTCCTCCTTGGCACTCATAACCCTCAACACCTAAGGCAAAGAAAATCTATACCCTTCTGAATTTTTGGACTGTCTTCAGGTATTTCAGAGAGAGACAACCAAAACAGACTGTGGTTTTGAATGGCATTGAGAGAATGCTTCCTCTGCATGAGTGCTAATAATTAGTATTACTAATTGCAGTGCTGAACTATCTACAACGTGATCTCAGAAGTGCTATCAACCAAGCAAGCAGTGCAGTTTGCACTCACTGTGACATGTTTTACTCCACAAAGCACATACTGTAACTTCTGAGAACTATACTCAGTGTCCAGGAAACTGAGCTGTCCAAATTAAAGGATTTTAAAATTACCACTACAAACCCACTGTGAACTAGAACACAGATCTGACCAGTTAAAAATCTGTAATTCACCAGCTTCAGTGCAAGTTCCATTTAGTTCTGGAGAAATTTTCAAAAGTGGGAATAATGTTAATGCTAACAGTCTATAAATACCCTTCTGTATCTTCCCAGCACACACATGGCTGAAAGAAATCCATGCAAGTTATTGGCAAAAAATCAGATAAAACAGGCATCTGTAGAGGAATCACTGGCAGGAACTGGGTTTTATTTCATTGGTCACAGTTTCACCAGAAATTCTCACAGCAAAGGGCCAACATCAGGTGTTTGCTGAAGCACTTGTAACATGCAGCACCAGGCAGTGGTTTGAGCCCTCTGCACAGCCTGACAACACCAGAACTGCAGCCTTCATTTTGTCTCACCCTGCTTTTATTGTTTGTCATTGTTTCTTAGAGTTATTCTGCTGTCAATATTTGAAGAACAGAATCCTGTCTGGGTATTGATTTCCTAAAGACTTCGAATCACTGCCTTCATAATGCATATATTTTAAAGCAAGTGCATGCAAAAGGTGGAGGTGAAGTTGCTTATTGAATTAAATCAATACAAGACACCATGCTGGCAATTAGCATCTAGTATTTAGTTTATATAATGTAAAATACCCAGCAGACAGAAGAAAAACAGATTTCCATCTCACTTTGGCAATCTTAATTTAAATCTCTTGTACACTCTGGACCTCTGTCTGGCTTCAGTTCAGCTGTTGTCACTCAGGCACTCAGCACACCCTGGGCTCCTCTGCAGCTGTGATGATGGGGTAGCACAGTGCCACCTCCTGTGATGCTCCCATCCCTCTCAAGGGAACAGACAGAGCAAACTGCAGCCCAGCCTGGCAGGGACAGAGCAGAGCAGAGCAGAGCAGCAGCCCAGCCTGGCAGGGAGAACAGAGCAAACTGCAGCCCCAGCATGGCAGGGACAGAACAGAACAGAGCAAACTGCAGCCCCAGCATGGCAGGAGCAGAACTGCAGCCCAGCCTGGCAGGGAGAACAGAGCAAACTGCAGCCCAGCCTGGCAGGAGCTCCTCTGTGCCCAGAGTGGGCAGCTGCTGGCAATCTCTGCAGCCCCCGCACAGCCCCTGCACTGAGCAGAACCAGCCCAGCCCTGCCTGCTGCTGCTGCCCAGGGCTGGGCAGATGAGCCTCACTGAGAGCTCAGCAAGGTGTTTTCCCCAGGAGCTGATTGTCCCTTTTGTGCCAGGGCAGCAGCAGAGGCTGAGCACATCCTTTGGGTCAGAGCTGCCCCTTCCCTGCCTGGCTCAGGAGGGGGAGAGCCCCAGGCTGGGCCAGGGGGACCCTGAGGGATCCTGTGCACCCTGAATGGACCCTGGCCACCCCACAGCCTTCCTGCCCACCCTGCAGGTGGAACACAAGGCAGCTGGCCCCAAAAACACTCTGCATGGGACCCCAGCAGTGCCACCACACAGGCTGGACCCAGATCTGCTCCTGCCAGTGGGCTGCTTCACATATAAACTGCTTCTTTTCCTACCTCTACAGAAAGTGCTATTTAATTGTTAGTGTTTGTTTGTGGGCTCCTTCACATATAAACTGCTTCTTTTCCCACCTCTACAGAAAGTGCTATTTAATTGTTAGTGTTTATTTGTGGGCTCCTTCATACATAAACTGTTTCTTTTCCTACCTCTACAGAAAGTGCTATTTAATTGTAAGTGTTTATTTGTCCCACTGAAAGGGCAAGTTACACAGAAGTGTGGAAAGTCAGTTACAAAGAAAACAACAAAAACCAGCAGAAGCCAGAACATGACTACCCAGAAAGGTCCATGTGTAATATACCAAGGTAATATACCTTTTTCTTCCAGAGGAAGATACCATGAAGAAATACTATAATTTTCAAGGATTTTATTGGCATACTCTTCACTCATTAAAAAAAAATAAAAAAATCTATTCCATGATCGTTGAGAATAACATCAGACTGTATAGGTCAAAAATTGACTGACATCACTCTGGACAGGCATTATTGAGACACACAAAGAAGCTCTTGTGCCTTTAAGCTTATGGTACATTGCAACGCAGTAAATGAAAAGCCACTATTATGAGGGGATGTTTATGTCAGTATCTGAAACAAATCTTCTTTTTACTAGGATAATACTGTCTTAAATTGTTAACTGTTGATCAGATAAACAACATGTGATAAAGATCCTATAATCTCTATTCATACAATTGGTTTTAACCCCTTAACAGCTTTACATATTAAAATATTACACATTAATTACCCTTGTGAAAGCTTGAAAGAGCTGTAAATTACACCCTAACACATTTCTTGTATAAGCAGTAATTCAGGATTAGATTTTAATAAGGTGGAGATAGGATAATAAAATTTGCACAGGAGGTAATATCTCAGTCACTGCTAGAACTTGCATCCTGCCCCCTTCCCACTCTGTTGGTGTCAGTGTGAGAAGAACTGAGGGTTCCAAACAGACTGAGGGGATATTCCATGCAGTGCAGGACTGGAGAGCCTCTCCTGCCATGTGGCACCAGGCAAAGGTGACCCACTGCTGCATGAAAGGGCCAGGAAACTTTATCCTTCTTCCCCTGGAGAAGGAGCAACATAAATGTTACAGCAATTACAGCTGATTTCAGATTGCCAGATTGCCACTTTGCATATTCTGCTTTGAAATGTCAAACTCTCATCTCGAATTGGGACTGGGATAAAACGACACATTATGGGAAATCCTATTGTGACAAAGGCAAAACTGCTGTCTGAATTATCAATACTAATAAAGCTAGATTGGTGGACACATCATGTAGATTAGAAAGTCAAAGTTTCATTTAACAATGCACGTGATAAAATACAGTGGAGACCTGTACCCAATAAAAAAACCTTCAAAATTACCACGGTGTGAATCCTCCTCAGAGGGGCTGAGGAACAGAATCTGCTGTTCTGTTTCTTGTCTCTCTGCTACAGAACTGTGAGAGCAAGAACCACGAAAGAGAGAAATGAACAAGCTGCAAGTGCTTATTCCACAGCACTAAGCAGTTCAGGGTGTGCTTCTGAACTTTCTTAAAATGAATAAATTAAAATTAATACTGAAGTCTATGCTGATTTACAGTGTACTGTTCCACCTGGGCAGGCTGCAGGGGGTCCCTGTACAGAGTCATCCTCACAGGATAAACCCTGTTTGCACAGAGTCATCCTCACAGAATAATTGTGTTTCCACACTCATCCTCACAGAATAACTCTGTTTCCACTGGATAACTCAGTTTCCACTCTCATCCTCCCAGGGTAATTCTGTTTCCACACTCAGGATAACTCCATTTCCACTCATCCTCCCAGGATAACTCCATTTCCACACTCATCCTCACAGGGTAACTCTGTTTCCACAGGATAACTCCATTTCCACACTCAGGATAACTAACTCCATTTCCACTCATCCTCCCAGGATAACTCCATTTCCACACTCATCCTCCCAGGATAACTCCATTTCCACACTCATCCTCCCAGGATAACTCCATTTCCACACCCAGGATAACTCCATTTCCACTCATCCTCCCAGGATAACTCCATTTCCACACTCATCCTCCCAGGATAACTCCATTTCCACACTCAGGATAACTCCATTTCCACTCACCCTGCCAGGGCAGGTGCAGGAGCCCTGCCTGCTGACAGCAGTGCCATCCCTTCCTGCAGCCACAAATGAAGAGCAGGTTTCTCACCACATGCTCCCAGCCCCTCTGGGGCCCAGAGGAGGCAGCCAGAGAACAATCCCTTCACTCATCTCCCTCTTATCTGTGATGGAAGTGGAAACAATTGCATCATTTAATTTACTATTGCAACGGGGATATGGCTCATTGGCCCCTCGTTGTTTTGAAGATGGATTTAATTAACCTCCCATGAATCTTGCCAATACGTGTGGCAGCACCAGTATGGAATGAAAGATGTCAAAAATCAGCTGCAGGGTAATGAGCATTTCTGCAGCTTGCTCCAGAGCCTGGCACCACAGAAAGCCTGCAGCAGATTGAGTTAATACACTGCAGCCTGGCCTCTGGGAATCCCAGCTTGGCTTTGCCTCAGACTACTGAGAAGAGAGGTAATTGAATAATTCCTAGTAGCCACATGTACCTTTAACGCAGAGGCCATTTGCAATCACTGGAAAATAAATAATTGCAATTAACTACACTGTTAAGTAAATATATCCAGCCCCTCGGGGAAGCAATCTGCATGCTTTTTATAAGTCTAGCTACAATATAAAACTCATCACAATGTCTGTGAGAGTAATTTATAATGAACATTAGCAGGTGCCTCAGATGTGTTGCTGCCATTTACCTACATTAATAATGCTCTCCTTATTAGACCTGAAATTGTATGCATTTTAATTTAACAAATCTTTATTACACTTTCATGTTACAAAGGATGTAGTTTCCAGCATTTCCTAGAAACATTTGAGCTTGTAAAAAATGTTAAAATCTTTATGAGAGGAAGGCTGTTACAGTTTGAGAACTGTTTGAGATTATAAAACCAATCCAGAATTTTACATGCTTTCCTCACTGGAATGAAAACATGACCTGAAACTTGCAAGCTATCAATTTATTCCACGATGTTCTGGTTTATCTCAGAAATAAAGCAATGTGTTTTTCTCTTACAGGAAGGGTCAGTATCCCTTTACAGGGGGAAGGGAGCCCTGTAGCAGTTTTTAGCTTCCAGCCACATGGAGCTCTGCTCTGGCCATGAATGCAAAGGCTGCACCTGGTCTCAGTGCTCACCTGCCTGTTATCCCTGCCCAGCAAAGGTAACAGGCTGTTTGCTCTGGAGCAGGGAGGCACAACTGAGCACACCCACACAAACCTGCTTCTTATGCCATGGCAGTATTTTTAATGCAATGGAACTTCACTGGTTACTCAAGCAAAGTAAGTCAGAATTAAAAAAAAACGAAATTATTGCTGTGTTTGTAACAACAAGAATGTGCAATTCTTTCATGCCCTTTTCCTGGTGCATTCGAAGCATCTTCTGCAAATATTACTTAGATAAACACACACACACAAATATTTGCACCTGACAAGACAGCCAGGTGGTTGGTGCTCACCTGAATGAGGACAGAGCCTCCTCCTGCAGTGACCTGTTTTTGTCAGAAAAGCACATCTGTACCAAGGAGGAGATAATGCAGTCTCCACATCCATCCATCACCTCACTTGAATCAGCTTTTCAAATCAGTTATTATTGTCTAATTAACTATTAATCTTTTTGGTGACAATTACTAATGGACCATTTGTTGGCTGGAATTTGCAAAGATCCTTGTTAGTGTCCAACATGGACAAGGTTAATTCTGAGTTTAAGATGAGGACATTACTTCTTTTCTGCAGGTAGAGCTTGCAAGATTTTTACAGGCCAAAATGTCTGGAATCCTGAAATACAACTTCTGGTGCTACTTTATAAATTTTTATACACAATACACTTAATCCTGCTCCAGCCTACCAAGCTACCACCAACCCTAACAAAATGTGCTTTAGCAAGGAAAAAATAAACTCTGTTTATTCCTGGATACAAGGCAAGGCTATGATTTACCTTGAGCAAACAGATTTTGTGATTAATGTGACTTTCTCCTAAAGCTGAAAAAATGAACTGGTTACTGAGCTGCTGTTCTTGGGACTGAGGAGCGCATACACAACTTTAAAATGCTTTTTCTTGGAAATGCAAGATACATTTGTAAGAGACTCCTGAATCAGCAGTCTCAGAAAGAGAGTTTTAGTCCCTCTAACAGTAAAAATAAGCTCAGTTTCTTAGGCCTGTTTATACTTTCCTAAAATGGATGTACTGGACAAAGAAGACTTATAGTTTAGAGTTTCAATTAATAACTTCTTTAAATGTTAAAGTAGTTCTCAGAGATTGACACAGAATCTTACTACAGCCAGCTATGAAAAAATGACTCTTCCTTGGTCTAAACCCACCTAAAACACACAAATGGTGACAAAACCAGAGCAAGAGTGGTGAACTGGGGCAGGAGCAGAAATCCTGCTCTGGGCAGAGCTGGGAGCTGAGCTGGCTTGGGCAGGAGCAGCCCCAAGGTCCAGCACAGTGCTGGGCAGCTGGAATGGGAAATCTCCTTTTCAGCACCTTCAGTGAAGCAGAGGAAAGCCCTGCATGGCAGGGGCACACACAGGCAGAGAGCACAGCCCTGCCACAGCCAGCACAGAGGAGAGGTGCCTGCAGGCTGCTCACACTGGAAACAAGGCAAGGGGAGACCAGGGACCCACCAGACAGGGACACCATCAGCTCTGCAGCAGCCAGAGGCAGGAGAATGAACTCACTCCTTCTATGTGCTCACCCACGTTCCTGCCATCTCAAACAAAAACAATGGGACCTCCTCAGTTCTTGCTAATAAACCCCCTCATCCACCCCACACAAACTCCTGCTCCCTCTTACTCTTAGCATGTTCAGAGATTTTAGTATTCAGAGATTTTTCATTCAGGGACAGACAACTTTCAATTTCAGAACTTTCAAGCACGTAATGAATCACCTTTTAAAGAACCAAAACCCTAATTCATAATAAAGATTAAACCTCTGGAATATTCAAGTTCAGCTACAGTATGTGCCACTGCTGCTGCAGATTTATTCGAAATCACCTCATCAAATCTCCTTTCTGTTGAATTTCAGAAGATAATTTTCCAGAAACAGAAAAGGTACCTTAGGCACACATGCAGGGACACATTTGCAATGTACTCCAGAGTGCAAAGATTACAGTGACCTGTGTTGGCTCTGAAAGGGGAGAGCAGAACTTTGGGAAAATTACAGGAAAGCTGTCTCCTACACCAAGAAACATCCCAAATTCATGTTTCTGTGAAATGCTGTGACAATACTTGTACTGGAGACACTGCAGAGAAGCTGTAGACACAGACTAGAATTCATAGCTGAACCAGCATAAAAGTTTCTATCATTTTTCATATGTTGCAAACATATAAAATATGTGCTGGGAATAGAGATGCTGGAAGGTATCTCAAAGCAGCAGGTAAATAATCAGAATGCTGTAACACCCAAAAAAGTCTAGCATTAAAAATCTCAGTAGGCAAAACTTTGAATTTAAACAGCAGCAAATCCTTAGCCACCTTTGCCAATACAGGATTAAGTGAATTTACCTGGCTGTCAGACAGAAGATTCAGGTCTTACAGCACACCTTAAAGTGACCAAAACCCGAGGAAATGTGGATTTTTCTTCTGCAGTTCCTGCCTTGCTAAACACACTTTGTAAGTACAAGGGCTGTTCCTGCTGGAGCAGGGTGCTCCTCCCAGAGGATGGACTGCAATGAGGATTTTCTGGATATTTGGCATCCACCTCCCCAGAGAGAGACTGGCCCCAGTGGGATGTGCTGGGGTCTGGCCAGGGGTGCTGCCAGGGCCAGAACTGCCAGAAAAGCAAACTGGAGATTGACTGGTGCCACCCCAGCAGCAGCACTGGCACTGCCCAGGTGCCAACAGCCTCCCCTGGATGGCTCCAGACACAGGGGAGCACATCTGCCCGGCACAGAAATCAAGGTGACTTCAAACTAAGGCTCCCATAAGTGTTCAATAAATCACATATTAATTATTTATAGTCAATTAATTATGAATTAATATGCACAACATTTTTTGCATCTGATTTAGGACACTGCACGTCAGGGTCTGGACTCCACATTCTGAGCAGTTCTCAGATTGTCCCTTTAAATGGCTTAATTGGGAAATTATTTACAAACACTTTACATTTTTATGATGCAAACACAGTCTGCATTTGCACAACTCAAGTATTGCTTGTAGCATCTCCCTGTTACAGCCTTCAGCAGCTGTGGTCTCAAGAGGGAATTCAAAAGGTCAGCAAGAAAAGCAGAGATAAATTTAGTAACATACACAAAGATGACAGGTCAATGGATTAACCCTTACAATTCCCAGTATTAGCTGCACTGCTGACTAGTCCAAGGAGGGGTGAATTTGCATGGGCACATGTTCAAACACCAGAGGGGACTGGGGCAGCCTGGGAGGGTCCCAGCTGAGCAGGGGCTGCCCTGGGCTGGCCCTGAGCCTGGGACAGCTCTGGCTGCAGCTCTGGCTGCTGCACACCCTCAGCTCCCTGCCAGCCCCAGGAAAAGGGCACTCTGCAGGCACAGCCCTCACAGGAGCTCTGGGATTTGGGCTGACCAGACCACCAATTCCCTCCAGAGGTGCCTGCAGCTCTGCCCTTCCAAATTCTGCTTCAGGAGCTGGAGTGCCGCCTGGGAGCCAGCCCCTGCCAGGGCTGCAGGCTCATGTCAGCCCCTCAGCAGCTCCTGGTGCCTGCAGCAGCCCCGACACAGCACACAAACTCACAACACACACACTCACAAACTGCACCAGCTGCAGACACTGCAAAACAAACTTACTGTGACTTCAGCTGGCCACATACAAACTGAAGTGGAAGCTTCTGAATCACCTTCAATTATGCTTAATTACATTATTTATTAATAATGTAGTTATTATTAATCACATTATTACTTAACACTGCAGAGTGGCTGGATGAAGTTCTGATTACTGGGCTATACTACTTTTAAAAAAACATAGAAAATCTGTATTATTCTGGTGCTTTGTACACTCACACAGGCTTGCATCTTAGGTAGGAAGAATGAGAAAATGAATGTGATTCATCTTCCAATTGCATGTTTTTTGCTGTAATGCAGCAGGTAGGGCACTCACTCCCAAGGTGCAGAGCACTGTGCCAGGCTCAGCTCACCCTGCCTGCTCTGCAGCTCACTCAGTTCCCATCATTTGGGGCTAGGGACACTATTTGGTTTGATGGGGATGATTGTGGAACTCACAGATACAAAGGTAGAAATGTTAGTCCATTGGTACAAACACCCTGTGCAGCCCTGCAGACTGCTGGCAGCAGGAAAAACTGGGGGCACCTTCAGCAGTGCAGAGAGCAGGAGGGAACTGCAGGGACACTGACAGGGCTCTCAGACTGCAACAGCCTCAGCAACACCCCCAGAGCCCCAGGGAAGGAAAAGGACAGAACAGCTCCTGGCAGTGATCTCTGACCATTGCTGATACCCACAGGGCAGCTCCAACCCTCAGCAAATGCACTGAAGCTGCAAACTCTGAATTACTGACCTTCATTTCAGCTGTGCTTTAAGCTTCTTGGCTAAATGACTGCCCTACAGAAAGGATTCCAAGAAGTTGTTATTGGTTCCACATGCAAAGCTGTAACAAACTCCTGATTTTCAACAGATGGAACTCCTCATCACATAAGGATGAGGATGAAGGAGAACAGACCACACCTGAATGGGGGAACCCAGCCCTTGGCACTCAGGACATTTCCCACAGTATAATCTACAAAATAGAAACTTTTGGCTCCAAAGATACATACCTGCCCTCAAGGACGCCAAAAAGACATTGCAGTACCTCTGAGAATTAAACCATAAGATCAAACTGGTTTCCAGTCTGGGTGTTATTTCTGACACCACCTTACCTGGAGCTTCAGAATTCAAGCCAAGGTTGTCCCAGCTCAATGAAAAAGGCTTAGCACATTCTTTTGGCTTTATCCAAATCTCCCAGGCACCCTTCCACATCAGGATGCTGCTGGTACAAAGGTCTGTGCTGATGACTGCCTGTACTTGAAAAGTGTGGAATTCTATCACAGACATTTAGGAAGTGCCTCTTGTTTTTCCTCAGAGTAGGAAGGTAATGCAGCACTTCCTCTGCAGGAAATTATTCTGATTCACTGTGAGCTGCAAGGAGATGGCGAAAGCCACAGCCACACAATGTCAGTCACTTGCTGGATGTTCCTGTTAGAAGCAGCCTTGGCCAAGTCTGATGTCAATATTAACATTATTTGTTAAGGCACTGTTATGTTTTCTACAGTAAAAAAAAAGAGAAATCAAACCTGGTAGGGTCTACAACAGAAGAAAAAGAGAAGTCCTACCTCTACTACTGCTTTGGCATCCAGTCTAAAGTTGAAATCTCCAAAGACAAAATACGAAACTTTCTCAAACCGCTGATCTATAATTCTGGAAAAAATGAAAACAGAACAAACCTGTCATTCAGCTTTACACATATGCAAGAATGTACAAAGATACACATGTTATCCTTAAGCACAGTCTCAGAAATAATTACTGGAACCATCCAAACTACCAGTTTACACTGTTCCAATATATTAACCATATTTTTCAGTTGATTTTCTTGGCTTAGGCAATTCTATCTCCAGCCCCTGTACAAAAATGCACCTGATTCCCACACCTGGCTGACAGAGCAGGCTGGGGGAAAGTGTGCTTGCAGCAGCTCACACAAATCTTGCAGAAGGGGCATTTGGGGACCATGGAAACCTTGGGGGTAGCATGGAGCTCCTTCACACCTTGGGAAGTTTAAGGAGATGGTTTTGGGCTGAGCAGGTGAGAATGAGGAATGCTGAATGAAGGGAGAGCTCAGAGTACTTTGAGTTTACTGATATACAAACAATGTCACCAGTATATAGATATATGTAAATATATAACCAATACATAACTGATATATAACCAATTTATAACTGATAGATAACCAATACATAACTGATAGATAACCAGTGTATAACTGATATATAACCAATACATAACTGATATATAACCAATTTATAACTGATATATAACCAATATATAACTGATATATAGCCAATACATAACTGATATATAACCAATATATAACTGATAGATAACCAATATATAACTGATATAACCAATTTATAACTGATATATAACCAATTTATAACTGATATATAACCAGTGTTACCAGTGTTTTTGGGCATTTTGGGACCACATGAGAAGTGACATGGGTGGCTGGACATCCATGATCCCATCTGAGGATCCCTGAGGCTCCAGACTGGCCACAGCTCTCTCAGGACAGCTCTCTGCTCTTCACAGCACATTTCTGCTGAGGCTGTAGAGAACCCCTAACAAGTAATTGCTCCAGCTGTGAAGATTGACTTTTTCCTCAGTCCTACCCAGGGAGTCATGGCATTACTATCCATCTTCCAAATCTTGTATTGTTAAAAACTGTCATATTATTAGCTGATCTATTATTAACAACAGTTGGGAGGTACTCTCAACAATACACAATTTTACAGCTTCTAGAGATCTTGGCATTTAGAAATCCAACAAGTCACACTTATTTTCAAAGCAGGAATCAATATAATTAATCTCCTATCAGTGGCTGAGAAGATATGAAACACCCAAAACTCTGCCAGAGCCACAAAGAATTCACACAGACAAAATGCACAGAACCCCCCTGGGTGGGCAAGACGTGAGAACTGAGGAATGAGTGCAGGCAACAGGCTGGGAACATTCTGGAACACAGCAGGATGTGAGCAGTGCCCTGCCAGGAGCTCAGGTGAGCCTGGGACAGGTGGGGCAGAGCCCAGCAGGCTGCTCAGGAGGCACTGCTGCCCCATCACAGGGCAGTTATTCCTGATTCTATTTGTTTCAGATGGCTTTTAGTTCTGCCATTACATCCATTTATCCTCAAAGCTACCAGGAAAGAGGAACACTGGATCTGTAATGAGATACTGCTTCTCCTCTGGAAACATCTCACAGCTTGCATCAACAGTAATTTATCACATAAGGAATATTATTCTATGGAAAAAATAATGTGCATTGGGCCTAAGACACTGATCATTGGAAGAAAATCTCTTGCAAAGACTTATCTGTTTGTGCTATGAAAATCTCCAATCCTCCATTTAGCTGACAGATTATTGCAGGCACTGTTAATAAATACTGCCCACTGTCAGCTCCCAGCAAGCCCTGAGAAAAACCTGTCACTCCTGACCTGCACAAAACATTAGTTTGATTAGTGCCCTCATGGAAAATTGAAGGAAAATGAGAACTTAAAAGTTAAACCATTTACATTGCCAGTTTGCTAGCACTATCAATTGCAAAATCAGATCTGCAACTTCCCCATCAGAGCAGCAGACTCTGCTTTTCCAAGTGTCCTGATTCAGGGATCAGCTCTGGCTCTGCTTGTTGCCTTTTCCTGCTGAGAGAGTGGCAGATCCTGCAGGAATGCAGCAAGGTCCACTGGAGGCTCTTGAAACAAACTGGGATTATGACAACCATGCCTGTGATTGAATTATGCAGACAGATTTTCCAAATAAACAGACTGAAAAACAAAAACAGTCTGAAAGTGTCTCCAGACTGGTGTCCAAACCAGCTGATTAGTCTGCCTCTGATCAATTAATTCAAGCTCAGCCATTTCACAGTCCTGCACATTACCTGATCTAAACATGGTTTGCACACAAATCAATGCCAGCTCTACAACTGATAATTTTGTCCAGTTTCTGCCCTTGTAGCTCATTGTGTTGGACATTTTAGAAAGAGTGTCCCATGACAGAGTACAAATGTTATTTCTCCAGAATGATGCTCCAAGTGGCTTCTGACACTTCTCTTTTCACAGGTGGGGAAATTAATCCAGGAGCACAAAGAAATTCCCAGCAGTGGCACAGCAAAGGATGCACATTCATGTACTCACTAATGATGTGGGTACCTAACAATGAAAATTCCTGTGACTCAACCTAACACATGTATGTAACCCACTGTCCTTGCCATTGCTTATTATGTGTAAGTGGAGATTACTATTAGTTCAGGAGTTCCCAGATCTCAGACTCTTTCAGCAGATTGGAACTCAGTGCTGAATCATCTCCTGGTGCCTCAAACTGCCCTCAGCAGGGGCACAAGCACCAGATTTCCTGGCTCTGCCTTCAGTCAGACCTGGGTCTGCAAAGGAGCTGCCAGGACTGGGCTCAGACTGAACTGAGCCCCCTGCTCCTTGTGTTCCATGCTCTGAGCCAAAACATGTACAGTTCAACATGTGGACATGCAACTGAGAACCTGGAACACAATTTAAAAAAAAAAGAATGATTGCATGCAGAAAAACTAGGAAGGTTTCCAAGTATGTGTCATTCTCCTTTGCTTTTTGTTTCTAAAAAATATCTTTTCTTTAACCACCACTCAAAGAGTCCTTTAAACTGCCACTATGAATCACCCCATGAAGAGATAAATCTGAACCACATAAAAAGAAAGCAGCCAGCCCATGTCACCAGTATAATGCTCTGGTTTTAGTGGGAGCACCCAGTGCCATTTCCTTTACCAACTTGCAGCTCATCCAAAGGGTTTCAGCACACCTGAAGGTTTCCTGCACAACTTTAGACAGCTTCAGACAAACCAGGAGCCTCAGTTGCTAAGATTTCATGAGTGTACAGAGGGCACAGGCATTTCCCTTCCACAGTTCTGCATGCCAGCACCCACAGCAAGCCCCCATGGCCCTGCTGGGACCTGTGCAAGGCATCAGCAGGGACAGGGCTCAGAACTCCCTGCAAATGACACAGAAACCTTCCAACAGATGACAGCCAGCCCCTCCCTTCCAGAAAGAGAAGTCTTCATTCTGAAAAGTGTGGAAGAACACACTTGCCCTTTCTCATCCTTTATTCTTGCTCTAGAAGGAATTGCTTACAGGGAAAGAGCTTTTAACATGTTTTAAAACACACCAAAGAAAGATCTTTACTTCTGCATGTTTTGGAAATCAATATAACAAACTGGCAAATCAATCAATATAACAAACTGGCAAATCAGCTGCACTGGGAAAAAAGCATGCTCCCATCTGGGCTTACTGCTGCCCCTGGAAAACCACAGAACTATAAACACCACAGATGATTTCTCCCCTACCAGTTCCAAAAAATACAGAACTTGTAGTTATACAGAGAGTCCTTCATAACAGATTCTTCACACCTGGAGCACATTACCTTCATTATTTTGCCAGTCTCAAACTAATTCTACATTTTGAATTGATGGCCCTACACTGAAAGCTTTCTGCACTGAATGGGTTAGTGTCTGTCTTCACATCTCATTGTGTTGTATCTTGAGAAGTGGCAGACAAGTTGAAAGAAAGAGCCAAAAAGAGGAGAAAGCATTCAAGCAATTGTTACTTTCAAGTAGAATTTACAGCCCAAGTTATCCCCATGCTGAACTGTTCTGATGAGTTAAATCCACTATTTGTACTTTTCTAAAGGAGTACACTTGACTGTCACTGCAAATTAACAGTAAATAACTACTGCAATTTATTTGCTGCAAAATAAACACATATAATTCTTATTTTGGTCTAACAACTGCAATTTAGCTCACTCTGGGTATCAGCAAGAGCTTTTCCTGTGCTGCTCTGGGGACATCCCTGCCCTGCTGTGTCCATCAGCTTTGGGCAAACCAGTGCCAGCTGCACTCACTGGGGCAAAGCTTCCTCACAGCCACTTAGGGAATGGCAGATTCCTGCAAGAGTGAAAACAAGGAAGAGGCAGAGGCTCCTCTTCTCAACACTACTGGGAATCTGGGCTTATTTATTAATATTATTTATTAATGTTCTGCTACACAGAACAGGGTGCAGCGCAGTCCTAAAGTGAACAATTCTGTTCAACTGGAATCACTGAAATCCTTTTGCATTGTATTTTAAAGTACTCATTTGTAGTAGCTAAAAATAAAGTTACTTGATGAAATGCACCTCTTTTATAAATGCTGTGTGGGGCACTGTATACATACTTCAAAGCACTGAAATTCAGCCAGAAAATCATAGGATCAGCTTCCCCTTGCTGTCCCCTCTTCACAGAAGGGAGAAGACAAGGGAGCAGTTAAATATCAGCAGTTTGGTCATGGAAGAGAGCAGCTGAACATGATTCAGTGTGACAAGAGGCACTGTGATTTGGCTAAACCATTTCTAGGGCACTTTGTAAGGAGGATCAGCAGCATTATTCCTTTAATAGCCATGTCGAATGCAATCCCAGCTGGGTTTTGTCCCGGACCAAGGTATCAGCAGCAGGTCAGAAGGTAACATTCTGTTTACACGATTATTTCCTAAAGCACTTATCTTCTCCTCGGTGTGAAAGTTGACTTTTCTGTTTGTAAGGAGGCCTAAAGAATTGAGGGAATGGGAAAAATTAGCTCCACTGAGCTGGAGCTGAATGGCATTAGGTGGGAGGTCTGGGGAGGGCTGCAGGACGCCCAGCAGGGCACCTTATTAGCCACGGCATCCCAGTTCATTCAGCCAGCCACACCAGTGTCACCAGCATTCCCACACAAAGACAAAGTTCTTCACACAGTCTATAAACATGCCTCCCTGGCCAATTCATCCTAACTTGACACTGCTGAAAAGAGGGGCTTGAGGCTTTTGGTTTTTTTAAAACACAACAATAACATAACAAAACAAAACAAAAACCGTGCAGCTCTGCCAAGCAGGCTGAATGGGGCAGAAGGAGGGACACTGTCACATTTCTTGGGAAGAAACAATCCAAAGGTCAACCCATATTTTATTCAGTGAGCAAATTTTTATTATAACTAAATGTGTTTAAGACAAATACCAGCTGATATGAGCCGTTCCATCTCCACAACCTATTTATATCTGTGCATTATCCACACATGGGAGTTGTGACACAAAAGCTTTTACACAGAAT
Source organism: Erithacus rubecula (assembly GCF_903797595.1). Taxonomy (NCBI): domain Eukaryota; kingdom Metazoa; phylum Chordata; class Aves; order Passeriformes; family Muscicapidae; genus Erithacus; species Erithacus rubecula. The sequence goes on along the minus strand of NC_136660.1, from coordinate 34,724,909 downwards.
CACAGAATGGTTTGGGTAGAAGGGACCTTAACATGGGACTGCCTGTATAGAATGTCCTGTCCTGAGTGAAGGAATGTGAAATCACACCTAACAGACAGGAGGATCAGCTGCCTCCCATCACCTGCCAGCACTCAGTGCTTGTGCTGAGCCACAGGCTCTGTGTGCAGGGCTGGGCTGTGTCCCAGGGCTGTGACAATCCTGCCCTGGGCTGAGTGAAGGGTCCAGGGAAGCCCTGGAGTCACTGCCCAGCCCGGGGAACAGCCTGGCCCTGCTGCTGGGGCAGAGCTGGGGAGGAGCAGGTGACACAGCCTGTCCTGGGGTGAAGGGTGCAGGTCCTGGCAGGGACCAGGTCCTGGCAGGGACAGAGCTGAGGAGGAGCAGGTGACACAGCCTGTCCTGGGGTGAAGGGTGCAGGTCCTGGCAGGGACCAGGTCCTGGCAGGGACAGACCTGAGGAGGAGCAGGTGACACAGCCTGTCCTGGGGTGAAGGGTGCAGGTCCTGGCAGGGACCAGGTCCTGGCAGGGACAGACCTGAGGAGGAGCAGGTGACACAGCCTGTCCTGGGGTGAAGGGTGCAGGTCCTGGCAGGGACCAGGAGCTGCTGGGGCAGAGCTGGGGAGGAGCAGGTGACACAGCCTGTCCTGGGGTGAAGGGTGCAGGTCCTGGCAGGGACAGAGCTGAGGAGGAGCAGGTGACACAGCCTGTCCTGGGGTGAAGGGTGCAGGTCCTGGCAGGGACCAGGAGCTGCTGGGGCAGAGCTGGGGAGGAGCAGGTGACACAGCCTGTCCTGGGGTGACAGGTGCAGGTTCTGGCAGGGACAGAGCTGAGGAGGAGCAGGTGACACAGCCTGTCCTGGGGTGAAGGGTGCAGGTCCTGGCAGGGACCAGGTCCTGGCAGGGACAGACCTGAGGATGAGCAGGTGACACAGCCTGTCCTGGGGTGAAGGGTGCAGGTCCTGGCAGGGACAGAGCTGAGGAGGAGCAGGTGACACAGCCTGTCCTGGGGTGCCCAGAGCCAGGGGCACTGGCAGCTCCTGCAGTGACTGCTGGTGGAAAGCTCAGGAAGGGCAGCACGTCAAGGAGCTGAAACCCCAGAGATGAAACACAGGTTTGACTCACCCAGCCCAGAGCATTCAGCTTCTGCTCTCCCCACCTGCACTGCCTTTTCCAGGCTTTGCTCAGCCATCAGCTCAACCTGCACCTGCAGGACTGCTCCTCTCTGGCACTCACAGGTGTCAGGCAGCTCTGACAGACAGCCGTCCTCTGCTGGGCACCCTCCCTTCTGCAGCTCTGATGGTGTCCAGCCCACACCTCCTGCAATTTCCAATGCACATTGGGAGACAAATTCCAGAAAAACCCTCATCAATTCTGAGTACAAGTTACCTGGTGACTGACAGTTTAAGTGTGCCTCAGAAGCTATAATGGAAGTGCCTTCATTGGCATGCCCAAGGTGGTCTAGTGCTGTCATTAAAAAGATAAAGTTTATAATATTTTTGTGCCTTGTGCTTTCTGATATAATGGCTAAAACCTATTAATAACACCAAAATATCTCAAAAGGTCAAGCACCATACAGCAAGATGAAGGGAATTGTCAAGAAGCTTAGGCAATCATCTTAGCACTCAAGACATTTGCCAGGGCTGTTTAACTAATATGTGATGTTCACTTTTAATTTCAATATAGTGCCATTTGGGCAAAAATGTTGTATTTTTTAATTAATTACAATGTCAGCAGCTATTAAGATTAAAAGAAAGACCACATCAATAATAAATACTTAATCCAAAGAAAGGATTACAAGAAGAGCAATAAAAATCAATTTTTAGAGCTGGAAAATTGTGACTTTTTCCTCACTTGACTGGTATTTTCATTATATTGACAAACCCATGATCTTACCTGACACTGACATTCGCCTAATGAAATAGCAGCCCTGGATAATGATGTAAGGACTTGTCAATTCTGCTACAGGACAGCACTACAGCATGCAAAGAAACCCTCATGGCTCTTCAGCTGATACAAAACAACAGGAGAAACCAGAGACACTGCATGTCTTTCTGAGCCTTTGCTTTGCCATGGAATATTGCCATCCTGAGTTCCTGAGCTCTTGGTGAAGCTGCTGCTCAGCAGACACGGGTACCTGCCCTCCCTGCATGACACCCAGGACACCCAGCTCCTGCTTTTGGTGCCACAGAGCCCAAATGTGGGCAGCAAAGCCAAAATCACTCAGTGTCAAAAGTACAAACAGTGAAACAGAAACAACCAGCATGTGGCCACAGGGTACTGAGCCATTGGTAAGGCTTAGGAAAGTATTTTTTGTGATGCAGCCAGAGAAACTCAGACTGAAGATAGTCTGTCCTGAACAGCTCATGGTTGGAATGGTGCTGCCGTGGTTAAGGAATTTTGGCAGATTTGGGTGTTGCCAGACACACAACAAGCATCTTTTCCAGCTGCAGCTCGTGTGCAGGGCAGCAGATGGGGACAGGACACAGAACACATCCACAGAGAGGGGACCTGCTCCCCTGGGAGCAGCTGGGCTCAGGGCACTGTGAACCAAAAATAAACCAAACCTTCCTGGAAAAGGGCAGTGCAAATGGCTCAGACCAGAGAGAATTCACCAACAAAGGACTAAGCAATGCTCGATGCTGAGAAAAGCTCCAATTTTACATTATCCCTTTGAAAATCACACTGAGTGGAGCACCCAGAGCTGAGAGAGGGAACAAAAAAGGGGTGAGGACAGAAACGTTTGAAGTGCTAAAGAGAAGGGAACAGCCCTCTCTCCAAAGGACAGGGGGATCAGAAAAGTGAAGAGCTGTCAACACTAGGATTGAACAATGAAAATTGTAGTGGGTATAAAAGCAGCAGGAGCCTTTTCCTCGGGTGCATGTCAAACCCAGCACTGAGGAATGGCATGAAGAAACTCCAGAACAGATGAGTGCAGGTGCACTGACCTGCCCAGCCTGAGAGCTCTGCCCAGGCACACCAGGCTGCAATTCCTACCCCAGTATTTCCCTGTCAGGATGATCAGATCTTCCCAGGACAGGATGCAGAGCCCACAGCCTCCCCCACACTGCTCCCACCTTATGGGAGTCAGAATCTCCAAGGGGGCTCCTGGCCAGGCTCCCCTGGGAGCAGAATGGGGCTCCTCCAACCATTCTCCATTTTATAACTACCAGCTCACAGCAAGCATTGTAAATAAAATCACAACAGCAATTTATTTTCATTTCTCTGCAAATGAATAAGAATTGGATCAACAGCCCATATAGATTCTTCTTAATTGAATCACAGCTACCCTAGAAGATATGGGCATGGGACAGGAGATTTGAAAAGGCACAGACCACAATGGATGCTGATGGCAGTGTCACCTTTAGCTGGACACTAATGACTTATCTTCATCCAGCTCCAGGCTCTCTCAGAACAAATTACAGTAAAGAGGGAAATGTAACTCAGTGAGAACACGAGGCACTCTGCACATTCTCATACAAAGCCACTTTCTGAGCAAAATCAGACAGGCAACAAGTTACCAGCAGTGATTTCTTTAGTAAGAGGGATTCTCTTTCCTGCATCACATGTTTAATCACACACTCTGCTGGGAGCAGGGCTGTGCTCACAGCACTTTCTGCTGGCACAGACACAGCAGCAGGGCAGCTCCAGGAGATCCTGGGATGGAAAACTGGCAGAAAGGAGCAAAGCCCCTGGGGAAGAGGAGCTGGAGGCTCTGAGTTCCATGAGACTGGTAAAACCTCTGCAGGAATCCTCAGAGCTTCACCTGCAGCATCTCCTCTGAAAGAGCCACCACTCCACTCACACTGGCCAGGGACAGCAAAAACTGCCTTCCTGCACCTACTCTACTTTTTCTTTAAATGACATCTTCCTGTGATACCTGCAAGTATCTCAAGTTCTGCATTTTCGATTTCAGATTTTTGCTTCCAAACCTGGTACTGTTCACACAGATTTATCACAAGAGAAAAATCAGGTGTTTACCATTTAAATAATGAATACTGAAAATGTAATACAATCTGTTCAGTTAAAAAAGCCAAAAAGGAAAGGGGGGAAAAAAGCTCCAAATGCTGAAAATAAAGAATAAGGACAACATTACGGACTAGGATGACCAAAAATTATAATTCACTTGATATGGAACTGGATTTATTGTGTCCTTAAAATTCTACTAGTGTATGCTTTCCATTACAATGCATACCAGCACAAAAATATTTTCCTGCTAAAAATATAATATAACCCAAATTAAATTCAAAATGTGTCTGTGCAGAGAGGAAGGGCACATGAGTTGAATTTCTGACAACTGCATCAGATGCCAAAGCTCAAGCCAGCAGAAAAACAAGGAGCAAGGAAAAGTGACTTTGGCTGTATCTGACAGGCTGAGAGTAACAAGACAATTTTGCTGGATTTACTCTTTAAGGAGCATATTATCCAAACACACTAATTTTGAGAGCACTTAACCTTCCTTTAAGGGGGAGAGTGACTGAATATTAATGAGCTGAGCTTCGGGTGTTCAGTGAAAAGCCCGATTTGAATGTGATCCAGGGGTTTAAACCTTTGTTAGAAGACATTTGGCTGGAAGGTTTATTTGCCCTGAGAGTGCTTTCTATGCGAATACACAGAAATTTCACTACTCATTTGAAGGCTCATGTTAGAATCGCTGTGGCAAAAAACAAATAAAGTAAAAACAAAACCAAACCAAACCGAAAAAAATCCCAAGCCCTCCAAAAGCGAGCTGCTTTGAGGCTCTTCCCAAATGACCCAGATCTTTAGAGCAAAGTTTTCCTTTGCCTAGAAACTAAGTGGCTTTTCTTTTGCTCATTCAGCTGCTAGTTCTGGGAAAAGCCCAAAGAGAAACATTTAGATTGGAGGGGTCTTTGAGAAGAGGTGACAGTTGACTGATGAGCATCCATAAAATGACAAAGAATAGTTGTGTGGAGCCAGTGCATCACATCGCTTCTCCCTGGGAAACTAATTGCTCTGAATTGTTAATAGTAACATTATTTTTCTGGCAATCATTTCTTTTCAATACTCAAAATCAGCATGAAACAGCTCCTTTGACCGGACATAAAAGTTAAATGTCCCAATGTTGATCAAATTAACTTCAGCTATGTGACAATGGACTATATTTGTGAGAAAATAATGAAGGGCACAAAGGGGAGCTTTATGCCAAGATTTCACAGTTGTAATGTAAAAATGTTTCTGTTGAACTAGGCCAGGGAACATTTCAATAGGGAAACAGAAGAGCACTGTCACTTTCATAAAAAAAAACCACAGTGATTTTATGGATTCAGTGCTCGATAATTTCAGGAAGTTTAGGTGGCTGGCACAGCAGGAGCAGAGATCAGGCTCACCCTGCCCTGCTCTCCTCTCCTCTCCTCAAGGGCCCCATCCTGCAGCTTGCTCCTCACTCCCAGCCTGGACAGTGCATTCACACACTCTTCCCCACCAAGGGCCACCAGGACATGACTGATGTGCCAATGTAGGTAATTAACAGGAAATGCACAAGCATTAGACACAACAGATGCAAGAAAATTAAATAAAAATGTAATCTATTTTCTTCTCTAACTCTCACCTGCAGCTTACATCCTCCAACTTCAGAAAATACAAAAACAGTATTATGCAAACAGGTCTTACTGTACATGGGAATTACCCAAAATGGGCTTTGAAGAACTTTTTTCCCCACAGAACATAAAGCAGATGTTCTTATTTTGAAGCAAATTCAGTTTTGAGTGCAGACCTGTGTCTACCTGGAACAGCAGAACTGACTTCTGGGGGCTCAGTTTGGGTTTACACTGGTGCTGTCAGAGACTCATCACACACCTCAATTTTCTACGTGTGCTGTGTATGTATTGGTAAAGATACAAGCAAGTATTTGTTTAACAACAGTAATTCCAATGCTCTTGGTCTTTAAAGCAACAATCCAACACCACATCTTCTCCCTTGCTACGTGGCAAACATTAAATGCAACCTGGCTCAGCACATACCAGTGATCTGCCTTTAAAAGTGTTCTTCCCTCTATTTAATTAATTGTATTGCTACTAAAGCAAACTCACTTCAGGACTAACGTCATTAAAGCAGAAACTTTATTAAAGCTAAAAGAACAAACCTTTCTACTCCTCAAATGTGCTATTAGGATTACTAACAGAACTTCCCCAGGAGAAAACTTTCAGCACAGCTTTGTATCATTCCCCAAAGCTTCTTCTTGATTTTCCCCCAACCTCCCCCTGCTCACCAATGCTGTGATGTTGCACAGCTTTTTTCTTACGCCTTAAAACTTGGAGGGTAAAACAGTTTTGGAGATATCAACTCCTCTGGCAATCTGAACGGTTAACTGATGCATTTGAGCTTTTATTTATTTTTTTCTGGTTTGCATCCCAATCTCCTGTGGTAGCTGCTGCCCAGATAAAAGGCTGTACATAACTCATGTTTATGAAGATGCAGCGTGAACACAACTGAGCTTTCACTGACTCCCACAGTGACCTAAATCAACTGTGAGAAGGTGTTTCTGTTTCATTCAGTGAAGGTTTAGCTCATTAAACTGTTTTCCTTCTCAGCATTGTTCATTGGGTTTGAACTGCATCGCTGTTAAATGCTCTTTAGCAGTTTAAAGGCTTTAAAGGAAAAGACTTATCAGTCTCTGTTTTTAACAGCACTAAATCTGCATTATTAGTTCATGCAGATAAGGGGATTTGAACGCTCAGCTTGAAACCTCTCTCTTCTGTATTTATCTGACACTGCATAGTTCCAGTAGCTCAGCTGGAAATGTAGATCTATGAAGCTTTAAAGAGAGATTAAAGCCAAGAAAAGAAGCACTTTTCCCCCCTACAGCCGCTCTCACTTTCCCTTTTCCTGCTGTCTGAGGGAGTGCAGGGGGACAATGGCCAAGGACGGTTCCCAAAGCCCCTGAATGGGGACACTGTTGGTGGCAGCATTCATTCAAAGTAAGCTGCAGTGTATTGTCCTCCCCAATCAGCAGATCAGAATAGAGTGTGCTGGTGGCTGCCAAAAGGTTAGTGCAGCCCCTGAAAGGGGCTTCCCATTATTCAGCGTGGGCAGCGCTCCCCCTTTGTGCCCCAGCCCGCCGGGGGTCCGGATCTGCGGCTGGCTGCGCCCTCAGAATGAGCAATTCATGGACAGAGCATGGGCAGCCAGAGCCACGGCTGCTGCGGGGGCAGCCCGGCAGAGCCACATTCTGGTGACGGGGCACGGTGACAGGGCACGGTGACACCTGACAGGGCACAGTGACAGGGCACAGTGACACCCTGACCACAGTGACAGGGCACGGTGACAGGGCACGGTGACACCCTGACCACAGTGACAGGGCACGGTGACAGGGCACGGTGACAGGGCACGGTGACACCCCGACCGCAGTGACAGGGCACGGTGACAGGGCACGGTGACACCCCGACCGCAGTGACAGGGCACGGTGACAGGGCACTGTGACGGGGCACGGTGACACCTGACAGGGCACGGTGACAGGGCACAGTGACAGGGCACGGTGACGGGGCACGGTGACACCTGACAGGGCACGGTGACACCTGACAGGGCATGGTGACAGGGCACAGTGACACCCTGACCACAGTGACAGGGCGTGGTGACAGGGCACAGTGACAGGGCACAGTGACAGGGCACTGTGACGGGGCACGGTGACACCTGACAGGGCACGGTGACACCTGACAGGGCATGGTGACAGGGCACAGTGACACCCTGACCACAGTGACAGGGCACGGTGACAGGGCACGGTGACACCTGACAGGGCACGGTGACAGGGCACGGTGACACCCCGACCGCAGTGACAGGGGACAGTGACAGGGCAGGGTAACAGGGCACAGTGACAGGGCACGGTGACAGGGCACGGTGACAGGGCACAGTGACAGGGCACGGTGACACCCCGACCGCGGTGACAGGGCACGGTGACAGGGCACGGTGACAGGGCACGGTGACACCCTGACCACAGTGACAGGGCACGGTGACAGGGCACGGTGACAGGGCACGGTGACACCCCGACCGCAGTGACAGGGCACGGTGACAGGGCACGGTGACACCCCGACCGCAGTGACAGGGCACGGTGACAGGGCACTGTGACGGGGCACGGTGACACCTGACAGGGCACGGTGACAGGGCACAGTGACAGGGCACGGTGACACCCCGACCGCGGTGACAGGGCACGGTGACAGGGCACGGTGACAGGGCACGGTGACACCCTGACCACAGTGACAGGGCCCGGTGACAGGGCACGGTGACAGGGCACGGTGACACCCCGACCGCAGTGACAGGGCACGGTGACAGGGCACGGTGACACCCCGACCGCAGTGACAGGGCACGGTGACAGGGCACTGTGACGGGGCAACGGTGACACCTGACCGGGCACGGTGACAGGGCACAGTGACAGGGCACGGTGACGGGGCACGGTGACACCTGACAGGGCACGGTGACACCTGACAGGGCATGGTGACAGGGCACAGTGACACCCTGACCACAGTGACAGGGCGTGGTGACAGGGCACAGTGACAGGGCACAGTGACAGGGCACTGTGACGGGGCACGGTGACACCTGACAGGGCACGGTGACACCTGACAGGGCATGGTGACAGGGCACAGTGACACCCTGACCACAGTGACAGGGCACGGTGACAGGGCACGGTGACACCTGACAGGGCACGGTGACAGGGCACGGTGACACCCCGACCGCAGTGACAGGGGACAGTGACAGGGCAGGGTAACAGGGCACAGTGACAGGGCACGGTGACAGGGCACGGTGACAGGGCACAGTGACAGGGCACGGTGACACCCCGACCGCGGTGACAGGGCACGGTGACACCCTGACCACGGTGACAGGGCACGGTGACAGGGCAGGGTGACAGGGCATGGTGACACCCCGACCGTGGTGACAGGGCACGGTGACAGGGCACAGTGACAGGGGACAGTGACAGGGCACGGTGATAGGGGACAGTGACAGGGCACAGTGACAGGGCACAGTGACAGGGGACAGTGACAGGGCACCGCGCGGCGTGGGGGGTCCCGGCAGCACCGGCTACCGGAGCGCTCCGGGTGCTGAAACAAACCTGCAATAAACAATGAAAAAGCCTCGCACAGGTTTCCCTCGTGCAAACCATCAGACAATGTGAGGAGACCAGTGGAGCCAAGACAAAAATGAAACGAAACCCCCACGGTGCTGTATTGAACAGAACTCAGGAACAGGCGCTCAGACTGCACTAAGAGCAGAGCTGACCCTCCTGAGCCCTGTCTGTAAATCAGGGATCTGTCACACATTTATTTATATGCCACCTATGCAAACCTGCCAAGTGCCTCAGCGTTTTCGAGTGGAGTGAGCAGGTTCTGCAATGATACAAGAGAAAGACAGTTCTGGCTTTTTCCTGCTCGTCCTCGGGTCATCCCTGAGTTGACGGTAAATCCCTGTTTGGGAAATTCCTGCTCAGCCCCCTGCCGGGGGAAAGGCGGATTCCAGCATCCCACCCACCGCCCGAGGGACAGAAACCCCACAGAGAGGAAGGGGACTGGGAAAGAGCGAGGTGCAAAGGCATTTACACTCCAACTGCTCAGAACCTGCTCCAGTCAAGAGCTGCAGGGGGAAAAGGCAAAAGGATTTTCCAGCACATCAGGAGCGTCTGTAACCTGCAGGCTGCTGCCAGAGGGGCTCAGCACCCCCGGCTGGGCTGGGACCCCCACTCCCTGCCCTGGGCCAGGACACAGGGACCCTGCCCAGCTGCCCCTGCCCCAGTGATCCCATCCTCACTGGGGCCCAGTTAGAGAACTGGAACTGAACTGGACCCTGCAGATGGCCACGGGCTGCTGGGCAGCAAAACAGCAGGGAAACAGCAGGAAAACAGCAGGGAAACAGCAGGAAAACAGAAGGAAAACAGCAGGGAAACAGCAGGGAAACAGAAGGAAAACAGCAGGGAAACAGCAGGGAAACAGCAGGGAAACAGAAGGAAAATAGCAGGGAAATAGCAGGGAAAGAGCAGGGAAACAGCAGGGAAACAGCAGGGAAACAGCAGGGAAACAGCAGGAAAACAGCAGGGAAACAGCAGGAAAACAGAAGGAAAACAGCAGGGAAACAGCAGGGAAACAGAAGGAAAACAGCAGGGAAACAGCAGGGAAACAGCAGGGAAACAGAAGGAAAATAGCAGGGAAATAGCAGGGAAAGAGCAGGGAAACAGCAGGGAAACAGCAGGGAAACAGCAGGGAAACAGCAGGAAAACAGCAGGGAAACAGCAGGAAAACAGCAGGGAAACAGCAGGGAAACAGCAGGGAAACAGAAGGAAAACAGCAGGGAAACAGCAGGGAAACAGCAGGGAAACAGAAGGAAAATAGCAGGGAAATAGCAGGGAAAGAGCAGGGAAACAGCAGGGAAACAGCAGGGAAAGAGCAGCTCTGGGGCTGTGTTCCCCAGGGACTGCAGTGTGTGCCACAGCTGCTCTGAACAGACACCCTAAAGCTCTGCTCCTCAGGCAAGGCAGCTCCTAAGAGGAAAAACCCCTGTTTACTCTGCCAACACACCAGTGCCCACACAGAGACATCCTCTTCTTACTCAAGAGAAAGTTGTCCTTTTCTTGAGCTGTAAATTTCTGGGTATTTTTGGGAGTTCTCTGTAGTGCAGCCCTCATCAGATGCCCCAGCTGTGTAACTCCAGAGCCCACTGTTAACACCAGGGTGACTCCATGCAGGCTGTGCTGCTGTAGCAGCTGGGGGATTAAAGCATCCAGCTCCCTGTGGAGGCACCCACAGGGAGAGCCTGAAACACCTGGGCTTGTCCAGGTCACAGAAAAGCCCACACGAGGACTAGTGGCTGGCTTTATCTGTTTGGTAGTTACAGAGAGCAAAAAGCCAGACTCTGCTCAGCAGTGCATGGCAAAAGATCCAGGTGATGGACACAAAGCACTGTGAGGAAAATCCAGGCTGGGTAACAGGGACAGAAAGTTTCACAGTCAGGGTAGTCAAACACAGCAATATGTGGCCCATGCTGGAGCTGCTCCAAGCTCAGCTGGACAAGCCAGCCCTGCTCTGAGCAGGGGGAGGGATAAGAGACCTCCAGAGGTCACTTCCAGCTGAAATTATTCTGTTATTCTGCAACTGAAGATGCACTTGAATGGCAGCTTCATTAGAATCCACACAGCCTCAAAATAAGCTAATCTACCTAACACAATTATAAAATAAGTGTGGTTCCTACTGTGCAATTTTGGTGACTTCAGAGTGGTTCCCCGAGACCAAAAATGTGACTTTAAAGAGTAAGTGTGATAAAGATCTGCCTAGAAAGCCCTGGCAGGCAGAAAGCACTTTCAGGTGGCAGAGCAGAGCCCTGCCCAGTGCAGAGTGCCCCCTGAGCCCCCCACGCTGCCAGGAGCCCGAGAGGGCAGCAGAGGCCATACGTACCTATCCAGCACATAGCCAAGAGCCTTATGCCGTATTCCTGAGTAAACCGATGGGCTTGTTTCCCAAGCAATTAAATTGGAAGCATCATGGAAAAGATGAATGTTTACCAAGTCAAAGGCACTATGACAAAAAAAGGAAAAAAATAAAATGATTCAGGATAAAAGAAAAAAAACATTTGTTGCATCAGCAAAGCATTCAACAAGGCACTTACTGTATTCGCTCTTAAGTTACTTTAATATTTACTCACAAGAACTGTGCAGATTAAACTGTCATAATCAGAGGATTGTCAGACTGCCATCAAACTTACAGCTCATCCACAGGTAAGACTCCATCAAGTCTTTTGCATAAAGGATGTATAACATGAAAATGAAAAGCTATTTGTCAGTTACAGTTCCAGAAATCCGGCAGCACCCTCTCACTGAAATGTTTTTAAAACAAAATTGAATGTGTAAACAAACAACTCCCATTGTCAAAGCTGCAGCTAAGTGTGGAGTAGAACTGTGGCTTTGCAATAAACAACACTGAAAGCTACTGAGAGGAGAGTGCTGCTGACATGAGGAGTGAATCACACCTGTGTGACTCTGCACCTGTCCCTGTGTGGGGAATGCTGAGCCCTCAGCACCTGCAGGGACCAGACACTGCTGCTTCTCTGGGGCCAGAACCCAGACCTGCCCAGCCCCCAGAGCCCCCAGAGCCCCCAGATCCCCCAGAGCCCCCCGAGCCCCCAGAGCATCCAGAGCCCCCAGAGCATCCAGAGCCCTCAGAGCCCCCCGAGCACCCAGAGCCCCAAGAGCCCCTGAGCCCCCAGAGCATCCAGAGCACCCAGAGCATCCAGAGCCCTCAGAGCCCCCCGTGCACCCAGAGCCCCAAGAGCCCCTGAGTCCCCAGAGCATCCAGAGCACCCAGAGCCCCCAGATCCCCCAGAGCCCCCCGAGCCCCCAGAGCCCCCCGAGCCCCCAGAGCCCCCAGAGCATCCAGAGCCCCCAGAGCCCCCCGAGCCCCCCGAGCCCCCAGAGCCCCCAGAGCCCCCAGAGCATCCAGAGCCCCCAGAGCCCCCCGAGCCCCCCGAGCCCCCAGATCCCCCCGAGCCCCCAGAGCCCCCAGATCCCCCAGAGCCCCCAGTGCCCCCAGAGCCCCCAGATCCCCCAGAGCCCCCAGAGCCCCCAGAGCATCCAGAGCCCCCAGAGCCCCCAGAGCCCCCAGAGCCCCCAGAGCATCCAGAGCCCCCAGAGCCCCCCGAGCCCCCCGAGCCCCCAGATCCCCCCGAGCCCCCAGAGCCCCCAGAGCCCCCAGGTGCCACCTGCAGCAGCACATGCACAGGCTCTGTGACACACAGAGCAGAGCCAGCTGTGCTCAGGGAGGGTTCCAGGCAGAGCTGGGAATGGAGCTGGCACAGCAGCAGGGACAGTGAGAGCACGGGCAGACACAGCCCACAGCACAAGGGCTCTGCAGAGATCCTGGTGCAAATCCCTGCCTCCAGGAGCAGCACACTGAACACTGAGCCCACACTGATGGGGAGCACCCTTCTCACAAAGAGACAATGATCACAAGACACAAAACATGAGCTATCCACTCCTGCCTGCCTGAAGGACAAACAGAAGGAACCCCTGGAGGACAAGGGGGTCCCACCTCACAGCTCACCCATCCAAAGCCATCCATAACCCACCCCATGGGGCCAAAGCATGCCTGTCCTTCCCATTTACTGCTGAAGGACTTCCCACCTGCAGCTTCCTCCTTTAAACTCAAATTTTCATCATATTACCTACTTTCCTGCAAATTATAGTGATTGCTGCCCCTTCCGCAGGGCTGACAGCAACCAGTTTCCCTGCTGTGGTCAGCCAGTTTCTCAGCCCTACCCAAATACTTCACCACCCCTACTCTGCTCTTCCAGTGCTCCTAGAGCTCAGCACTCAAACCAACAGAACACTCTATCTCTACTTATTATGCCTTGGCATAATAAATAATCACTGTGCCTTCTCCCTTCGTGTCCTTCACAGGATCTACCCATTAACACTCTCAGGAAGATAATAATGATCCATATTCAATTCCTTCTCCCCTGATCCTTTTCTCCAGCAGGGGTAATGAGTCAGTTATTCCCAAAATAGTATTGGTGCTTTTAAATTCTCCTCTCAGAGCGCAATGCCTTGCATTTCCCTGTTATCTTCCAATAGCACCTCCTCAAGAATATCAAAACTATTCTGGTTGCTGATTCTGACCATTGACATAATTGCAAAATTCCCAAGGTTGGTGCCTTACCTAAATATGGTAAGTGCATTCTGTACTCCACTCTCCCTAGCAAATATGAACTATTATATTAACTATATTTAAGACTGTAATGCATTCAGTGCACAGCCTTGCACCTGGTAAAACACTAACACTGAGAACTGTGGAACAGAAACAAACACCTTCACCTGATAGCCAGGATACTAAAAAACCCACAAAATAAAAGGACATGCAATTGAGGAGTTCTCTTTGATTTCTGCATAATGCAAAAACTCATGAATGCCCCAGGATTCTTTGTGCACACTAAAGACAAGTTAATGAAGAATAATGGATTTGAAGAACTTGGATTCACAGAGAAACTCAGCTGGGGCAGATCACTGATCCCAGAGGAGGAAAAAGGACAGTTCTCTGAAGTCTGTTAAGGTCACTTTGCTGTTTTTTTGGGACCCCTCTGTTTGTGGCATGAGGTACATCCTGTTCCTAGGTAGGGAAAATGAACAGTTCCCTTCAAGAACTCACACAGGAGTACTAACACCAAGAGCCTGGGCTCTGTTTTTATTGACCTATTAGGATGCAGAAATGCATTGAATAAAAGTCATGAATTATGAAATTGGTTCTCATGATTATGAACTTTGTTCATACACAGAGACTGGGGGCAAACACTCATCCCACCCTGAAGACCCACCTGAGTCTGCACTCAGACCTCCCTGGGTGCATTTTATAACCCCCTGTATTTTCCATTGTATTCCACTTTCATTTTCCAGAAATGGGTCAGAGTGAGTCTCCCCTTCAATCTCCCCTTAGAAACATCTGAGACCTTGATGGATGATGTGGATGACACCTGCAGGTGACTGCAGGCAGACCTGGCAGCAGGCTGAGCTGCTGAGGGGCTGGGGCAGCTCGGGGGCTGCTCACCCCTGCCCAGCACCCACACATCCCCTACAGCCAAGGACTGCCCTTCCAACACCCCACAGAAAAACACTGCGTTTAAACCTGGCTCTGAAGAACAGCTTTTTCCTGGAAAGGACTAAAAACAAATTCATGCTGTTTTTTCAGCACAGAGAAAATCCCAGAGGACAGAAGAGACAGAATTTAGGGAAGTCATGGCACAAGAGCAAAGGCCAAATTCTGATGTTAACACTCATTTCTGCGATTATCTAGGGCTGGAATCACACCCCACACATAGGGATTCAGAAAAATCAACATGAGCCTGCATTACCACCCAACTGCCTGCCCAAATTCTGGGTCAGTCTATAAAAGGAACAAGCCTGGTACCTTTTATGTTTTCACAGACTGCTTAATTAAATAAACATGCTTATGCCAACAAAGCCAGAACCCTGCTCAGTACTCAAAAGCCAGCCTAACATGAACATTCATGAGATTCCAAAATCAAGCTTTCTATTAAAAGATGTGAAACAACCACATGAGGAAGGGAGAAGTGTTGGACATTCATGCACAGTATGTGACTGTAACACAGGCAAGCAGTGAAGAGCAAAGGTGAGGCTCCATGGCAAAGGCAGATTTCCAGGTGGGCTCAGGGGAATGTGCAGGATGGCCAGGAATGAGTGTGCAGCAGCCAGGGTGAGGGCTGAACACAGCACCTGGCCCAGGTGAGCAGCAGGGCTCAGGGGCCACTGCACCTGAGCTGAGCCTGAGCAGGGCCCCAGAGCCAGGACCAGCAGCAGCACCTGCACAGCAGCATCTGCACAGCAGCACCTGCACAGCAGCATCTGCACACCTGCACCTGCACAGCAGCACCTGCACAGCAGCACCTGCACAGCAGCATCTGCACACCTGCACCCTGCACAGCAGCACCCTGCACAGCAGCACCCTGCACAGCAGCATCTGCACACCTGCACCCTGCACAGCAGCACCTGCACAGCAGCACCTGCACACCTGCACCTGCACAGCAGCATCTGCACAGCAGCACCTGCACAGCAGCATCTGCACACCTGCACCTGCACAGCAGCATCTGCACAGCAGCACCTGCACAGCAGCATCTGCACACCTGCACCCTGCACAGCAGCACCTGCACAGCAGCACCTGCACAGCAGCATCTGCACACCTGCACCTGCACAGCAGCATCTGCACAGCAGCATCTGCACAGCAGCACCTGCACAGCAGCACCTGCACAGCAGCATCTGCACACCTGCACCTGCACAGCAGCATCTGCACAGCAGCATCTGCACAGCAGCACCTGCACACCTGCACCCTGCACAGCAGCACCTGCACAGCAGCATCTGCACAGCAGCATCTGCACACCTGCACCCTGCACAGCAGCACCTGCACAGCAGCACCTGCACAGCAGCATCTGCACACCTGCACCCTGCACAGCAGCACCTGCACAGCAGCATCTGCACAGCAGCATCTGCACAGCAGCACCTGCACACCTGCACCCTGCACAGCAGCACCTGCACAGCAGCACCTGCACACCTGCACCCTGCACAGCAGCACCTGCACAGCAGCATCTGCACAGCAGCATCTGCACAGCAGCACCTTGCACACCTGCACCTGCACACCTGCACCTGCACACCTGCACACCTGCACCTGCACACCTGCACCTTGCACACCTGCACCTTGTACACCTGCACAGCAGCACCTGGTACACCTGCAGTACTTTGAGCAGCAGCACCTTGCACACCTGCACCTTGCACACCTGCAGCACTGTGAGCAGCAGCACTTCTCTGAATGCCTGAGCCCCTGCCCTCCAGGCAGTGCAGTGACTGCAGCACAGCTGCTCCAAGGACACACAAACACAGCGAAACACCTGCAACAGCAGACACACAAAACAAATGCAATCACAAACAAAGATGCAACTTACCAATCAGTAATACACCATCTGGTTCGAATGAAACCTTTCCTGGACCACTTGCACTGCAAAATAAGTGAATAAGAACCAATCACTTTAGTAAAGATCACTGTGGAAGTGAAATGTACAGGCAGGAAACAAAACACAGCAGAGCTCACCCATCCTTATAACCAAGGAGCACTGAACACAAACTGAGGTACCTTTAAAACAGATACTGTGTCTTATATAAATCCCTGAATTAATTGTATTTTTGGTCCTGCAGCAGTTACAAACTTACATGTAAAATTAATAAAAGCCCTGGCAGCTGTTTATAGATGAAAAATAACCAAATAGGAAAGCTTTCCAACTATATTTATGCTCAGCTTAAACCAGCAAATTCTTATTGCTTATGCACAAATGTTTTCTTTGTAATTTTACCTGAGCTGTAAAATGTCATCAGAGATTTACATCAAATTAAAATGAATGAGATCTGCTAGAAAGTGATTCCTCTTGCTGAGCCAAGCCACCCAGTATTGCTACAGAAGTTAAGAATTTAAATAATGGTAAAAGATTCCATTCATCATGAGCACACCATCAGCAAGGAAGCCACAATTCAGCTCGTGCCCATACGTGTCACTTCTGACACAAAATGAGGTTTTCCAGCAGCGCTTGTGAGCCATGCCACAGCCTGCAGCCTTCCACAAACAGACATGATTTGTTTATTCCTGTTGACAGTGCCTGGGCTAGCGTGCTCTGGCAGTGAATATTGCAGCACACAGCTCTGAATGATGGGGACAGTGCATCTGTAGGAAAAACCTGTGACTCCTTATTGTGGACAAATAACCAGCCCAGAGAGCATCCCCAGCCAGGGGCAGCACCCCAAAGCTCTCCTGAGACACTGCCAGCTCCATTTATCTGTATTCTCCTCAGTCCTATACACTGCTGAGACAGTGAAGGGCCTCAGCAAAACAAAGAGGCAAAAAGGAATCACAGAATCTCAGAATCATGGAATCACAGAATCACAGAATCACAGAATCTCAGAATCATGGAATCTCAGAATCACAGAATCTCAGAATCACAGAATCATGGAATCACATAATCTCAGAATCTCAATCACAGAATCTCAGAATCACAGAATCATGGAATCACAGAATCTCAGAATCTCAGAATCATGGAATCACAGAATCTCAGAATCATGGAATCACGGAATCACAGAATCTCAGAATCTCAGAATCATGGAATCTCAGAATCACAGAATCTCAGAATCACAGAATCTCAGAATCATGGAATCACAGAATCTCAGAATCACAGAATCATGGAATCTGAGAATCTCAGAATCATGGAATCACAGAATCACAGAATCTCAGAATCTCAGAATCATGGAATCTCAGAATCATGGAATCACAGAATCTCAGAATCACAGAATCACAGAGTCCCAGAATCTCAGAATCACAGAACCTCAGCCTGGCTGGAAAGCAAACACTCTGATCTTCCCCACCAGGACCCATGGCTGAATCACAGACCCCACAGTCCAGCCAGGTCCCTTCTGTGATGCTCACAAGGGCAGTTACAAGGAGAGATGTCAACACTTATTCAAAAGGAAACCAATTAAAAAAGTTACATGTTGAAAGCATTCAAAATTGGCTCCAATTTCATCTTGATATAAAAAAGGGAGCTTTGTAATTTCCTTCTTAAGTATAACTACACAAAACTTAAAATCAAGTAGTCCTAGACTACAGTGTGGTCCAAGATAATGTTTTCAATAATTTCTCATTTGCTATTTTCCTCTTTGGCAAAACTACCTGAAAAGATGCAGCAGCAAAGGAGACCAAGCAGATCACATTGTTTAGAGCCATATTCAGCTGGGTTTTGGGCATCTCCAAGAACAGACATCCCACAGCCTGTCTGGGCCATCTCCTGCTGTTTAAGCTCCTGGAGGAAGCTTTTCCCAGATTAAACCAGATTTTCTCTTGCTGCCCCTGCACACCTGGGGACAGCCAGGCTCTCACAGATCCCAGCCCAGTGCTGGATTATCTCCCAGGCAGATCAGTTTAACCCAAGCCCATGCTGATCCAAGCCAATTGTGCTCTATTTGCAGCACTCTGTGTTTCCTGTATTTCTGCATTCATTAAGCACCTCCTGCCACAGCCTTGCTCTCACTGCTGGAAGGGCAGAGTGTGAATGAGGTACCAGGGCACCTTGCCAAGCTGGAGCTGGAGCTCTCACACCTCACTGGCTGAATAAAAATAATTAATAAAAATAATACAGGTTTTAAAATCAGAGTTTGAAAACTGGTAGTTACATTCTGCCAGCTTCTCCTTAGTGAATAGAGTCCCTGAGGAGATTGTGCTGACCTTTAAAAGCCCCCCAGAACCAGCCCCTGCATAAATAACCCCTGCTACACTGGGGGAAAGGACCTGCAGGCAGCATTAACATGAGGAGAGAGGTTAGAGAGGGCTAATGTCAAAAAGCACTGTGAGCAATAAGTAATGCACACAAACCATGATTGATAATGACCAGCACTGAGCCTTAATTCATCTTTTCTCCATCATTTTACTGAGGGGGACCATATCAAATTAAATAGTGACCCAGAAAGGGTTTATTCAACCATACAAAGCAGGGCATGAAGGAAAGACATATTAAAGTGGTGATGACTGCAGTGTAATTGCAGCTCCTTAAAGGAACACACAGCTCAGGGGAAACCTGCAAGAGGAATCAGCCAGACCCTGGCAGCAGGAGCAGCAGCCAGCATGCCCAGCCTTCCTCACCACGGTGAGAACTCCTCCTCCTCCAGGAGCCACATCCCTGTGCTCAGCACACCCCGTGCTCACTGGACAGGAGACAGAGCTCTGCTGGGGCAGCCTGCCAGAAAAACAGTGTACAGAGCCATTCCCACCTCAGGATTCCTCCTCTCTCCCCTGATCAGCTGCTTCAGTATCTGCTTGGGGTCAGAGCCCCACAGGGCTCCAGACTGAGCCACTGCCAAAGGGAACAAGGGCAGGGCAGCACCAGGAGGGTTTGGGCTTTTCCCTGGCCAGAGGGAAGCCAGGAGAGCAGGGGGGCTGAGGCTGACCCAAGCAGGAGCACCTGCCCAAGGACACCTGTCCCACTGTGCCGTGGCACACACAGCTGCACACCACCTTCTCTCACCACTGGAACACAATCCTCCCACCCCAGGAAATAATTCACTGCTCAACAACCTGTCTGTGCCACTCCAGCAGGCTGCAGGCTCCCCATGCAGCCCAGACACAGACTGCAGCTCAGCACCATGCCCTCTGGATTTCTGGATCATGCCTGTGCTTCAGTACTTCTACATGAATGCAGAAAGTTTTGGAAACAGAATGCAAAGAAGAGCTTGGGAAGGAGGAAAGAGAAATCTGCTTTTCATTGCAGATTTCAAAGCAACAATCTTTATTTTTACTTTAACAAATAGTCACTAGCTGCTACACCATCTGTAAACCAGCATAAAACCAGGTGGAGATGACATAGGTCATCTTATGCTCTCAGAGAGTGATCTACATTTTAAAATAGGGAAAAAAAAATCCTACTTCATGTCCCAGAAAGGGGATACCACATCTTTCACCTTATATTATTAAGTCTCTCCTCAGATCCTCTGTTAATAGGATTCCTTTAGGCAGCAGATGGATTGTGAATACAGGCAGTTTCATCTACTAAAAGACAACATAAATCATAATTGAGAAAGGAGAGACTGCAGTAAGGTTATCACCATACAGCCTCCTCCATGAAAGGTTTGCATTAAAGCATTAGTGAAATTAATTCATCTTTCATAAGAGCTTTGAGCAGTATCTGTGATCTATGATAACAACCAATTTCTCACTATGAGAAAAAAAAATTACTCAGGCCTGATAGACTACACAAATCTGCTTTTTTTAAAATGGCCTAACATTATCTAGAGTGTTGCTCCCAGAGGCATCATTTGAGGTTTATGCCTTGCCAAGAGGACCCATAAATCAAGGCAGAAAGTTTTGTTAGTTTTATATGCAGTGGGCTGTAATTATTTTGAATTGCATTATGCCTCAATCACTGTAATTACTTTTAGATCATCCTTAAACAACTGCAATAAAATGAAATCAGTCTTAAACCATTTCTCAGACAAAAAACTGCAGATGTGATATGAAAGGTCTGGCTAAAACACACAAGAGCATGTCAGTGCAATGTCTGGGCAAATATGCTGCTCATGCCTTCTGCTGGGGAAACCCAAATTTCCAAACACAAACTATCTGTGGCCTTGTAACTGCTACTGCTAATACTAACATTTGTCTAGAGAGAACACGTGGTAGCAGGATTCATTTTGGCTTTATACAGAAACATGCCTGGGAGAAGCAAATCTATCCCCCTGCTGGTTTTTGCTGTTGCTGTGTCTGTGTTTGAGTTTTTGGTCTCCAGCTCTGCAGTCACCTTAGAGCCCCTGTGAACAAGAACAAACACCTGAGGAACCAGCTCCAGCTCCCTCAGGGATGTGACACTTCAAAGAACTATTTGAGGTGCTGGTTCACAGAAAGCAAATGCTTTGCAATATTATGTCAAAGGCACTTTTCCTTCCAGTACTCAGACGTAAAAATACATAGTTTAGTACCAAAGTCAGGAAAAAAAAACAACCTTCACCCTATCAATCCTGTAACTATTTATGTAATGCTCTGCCAAGCACTGTGCAAATATCCCTAAGTGTGTATATTTACAAATTCCAAATTAATTTTAGGAGTTTATTTATTTCTTCCTTTTATTAAAGCAGTGACATGCCTGTCTGATCCACAAATGTTACAGGAGTTCAACAAATTTATCCACTTGGTTTGAGGAGAACATTAACCATTAAACACCCAGGTTCTGGATGTTCCTAAGAAATTAAAACTGAGAAAAT
This sequence comes from Erithacus rubecula, assembly GCF_903797595.1. Lineage (NCBI taxonomy): Eukaryota > Metazoa > Chordata > Aves > Passeriformes > Muscicapidae > Erithacus > Erithacus rubecula. Next base: position 34,703,636 of record NC_136660.1, on the reverse strand, counting down.
GAAAGGAAACATCAAAGAAAAGAGAGTCTGCACTTGCAGGTGCAGTGCAAGACACCCCCAGCTCTGCTTGTGCTCCTGCTTTTGACAAGACCATCAAAGCTCCAGCACCTCCCAGTTCTGAGAACGAGCACAAGAGGGGTGAGGGCAGCCCTAGAGGAGCAGCAGTGTGTGTTTGGGTCACACACACTGGCCCCTGCAGCAGGGACAGCCTGGGACAGTCCTGGGACAGTCCTGGGTCAGCCCTGGGACAGCCCTGGGATAATCCTGGGACAGTCCTGGGATCCTGGGACAGCCCTGGGACAGTCCTGGGACAGTCCTGGGACAGTCCTGGGATCCTGGGACAATCCTGGGACATCCCTGGGACAGTCCTGGGACAGCCCTGGGACAGCCCTGGGACAATCCTGGGACAGCCCTGGGATCCTGGGACAGTCCTGGGACAGCCCTGGGACAATCCTGGGACAGCCCTGGGACAGCCCTGGGACATCCCTGGGATCCTGGGACAGTCCTGGGACAGTCCTGGGACAATCCTGGGACAGTCCTGGGACAATCCTGGGTTCCATTCTGCCCTTATCACTGAGAGGAGCTGCTCAAGAGTTGCCAGAGGAAATCCAAATCAAAGCCAGTTTTGGGAATGCTTCACAGTTCTGTACATACCTCAGGGAAATAATCCTGTGGAAACTTCTCTTTTTCCAGCATGGGTGTGCTTTCTAAAGTGTCAGAGTAGATTTCTTTCCCAGTAACCTTTTTATACTTCTTAGCTAGGAAGAGAGATAAACCAAAATTAACAAACATAACTCCAACATTATGAGCACCTTCTCATGCTTATTGGCAAAGCAGAAGCATCTGCAAAACAGCTGCTAAATCAGCAGGATCTTATCAAAGATGAGCACATCTAAGAACCTTAGTTTAAAAAAATTAAACCTAGTTTAATTCCTCTGACACAGCTGATGTACAGCTGCCATTGTGCTGGGCCAGTGGATCCAGTTTCAGCTGGGAATGTGTAAGAGAAAAACACCAAGTTTTATCAAGAGCCTAAAGTGTTCAGTCCCACTGGATACCTGAGGAAGCATTTACTGAAATGCAGGACTGTGTTTGGGGAAAAGAGCTCTTTCTTTATGTGCTCCCACAGCACAACTGAACAAACACCTGGCAAATGACCTGGCATCATTCTGAGCAGTAATAATATAAATACAAATACAAATACAAATACAAATATAAATATAAATATAGATATAAATATAAATATAAATATAAATACAAATATAAATACAAATACAAATATAGATATAAATATAAATATAAAAATAAATGTAAATGCAAATACAAATATAGATATAAATATAAATATAAATGTAAATAAGAAACAAAGTCCCTGTATTTAGCAAAACTTTGATTGGTTTATTTCACATAGACAGAGCAATCAGTGCTGGGGGAACGTGAGGGGTCACTGCCCACCCCACACTCCCACCCAACTTGGTTTGCAGCTCCCTTTTTATAGGATGGTTTCCCTTGTAGTAATCAATAATTGTTCTTGTTTTGCTGTAGTAATTCTGCAAGGTCAGCAGGGGTGGTCAGAGAAACTTCCAAACTTGGTGGGACAGCTCTTGGGACAACTGGTCATGGAACCAGCTGGTCTGGCAGATAAAAAACCAGCAGAAGTGGGAAATCTGATCTTTAGCAGACAGTGTGTGATTGATCACACAAAGGCAGCAAATCTGATTCTGCAGATGTGCTGGGCTGTGTCAGAGCCTCGTTTTGCAAGCTGTCAGTAGATACAACTTACTTAAGAAACATAATATTCATAACAGGGGGGTTTAAAACCAAATGATTTAATCATGTATTTTCCTTTCTTTAGAGTCATGCTTCATTTCAGACCGAAGTATTCTGGTTTATACAAACCCTGACACTTTTATGATTAACACAAATGTTTTATCAATGTGTTGGTCAGCTGGACCTGCCCCAGCCCCTCTCAGACCCTCAGGACAGGCTGGGCACAGCTGGAATGGCAGGAAAACCTCTGAGCACCTCTGACCCTGTGCAGGGAGCCCAAGAGACCCCAAGAGACCCCAAGAGACCCACACTGCAGCACAGAACCTGCTGCTTTGCAGTGCAGGTATGTCTTCCTCACATCTGAAAAGCAACAACAATCCTTTTATCCAGTCTGTATTCAGTCACATCCAACTGTGCAGGGAATTTTGAAAAGCAACACTGATGTTCCAGGAATACTGAATTGTGCATAAACATCTCTTTCTTGCACACTTTTGAGCAGAACCAGAATTTCATAATGATTTTTGTGCAGAGAATGTTTGTATCCATTTGGATTTTTCTTCTGATTTAAGAGCTTAATACACTGTGAAAACGTCAATAGTCATGAGAGAAGAGGCAAGTTTTACATTTCCCCTGAAAGATGGGAGCCCTTGGGGTCATATTTTACAAACCCTGTGCTGGGAGATGGATTCTGCTCTGTTACAGGAACAGAGTGTGACTTACAGCACTGATTCACCCATCTCCTCACAGTTTCATTAAGAGTTTTTTCCTCTAAATGATGTTTGGGCCAAACCCATCCTTATGAGCATGGTTCACATTCCAGTTGGCTCTGCTAAGGTTTTCCCAAGCAAAATAAAGCAGTGACCATTTGAAGCATCTGTTTGTTGCTTTCCTATGGATTGTTTTCCTCTACACTTTTTTCTTCCATTTTTCCACTTCCTATTCACTTTTTTCACTTTTCAAAAATTCTGCACTGTACACACAGAGCTGCTGTTCAAATATCTCAGGGCAGGAGGACCCTGCACCCTCAGTTACATGAGCAGAGAGAATCTGTCTGTGAGAACAAGAAGAATTAATCCATATAATTATGGCAATTAGTTCAGTCATAGTCACCACCATTCCAACAGTGCCCTACATTAATGGGATGCCAGATGTAGTATTAATGTGACTCAGCTCAGGAAGCTAAATGAAGCTCAGGTATTTTTGTATTAAATATATACAGTTCTTAACTGAAGTGACATAAATTGTATATCTATATTCACCTCAGGAAGCATTCAATAATTTTCTATGCCATTTCTAATATTTAATGCACACAGCCTAGCATTACTTTCAGACTGGTGGGACACACAGGAGCTCCAGCCCAAAGGATCCCTGTGGGTTAAAGCAGTGCCACCCTCCTGCTGACCTGCCCTGCTGCCAAGCAATTCAACAAATCCACCCCAGCTGCTCTGCAAAGTGCCCATCACTGGTGCACAGTCCAGGTCTGGTCCTGCTCTGCTCTGCATGAAGAGCTGGGAGCTCTGCAGGGCTCAGGGCTCACTGTCACCCAAGGCAGTGATGAGTGCCCTGGCTTGCAGCCTGGGGGTCTGTGGAAGGTAAGAAAAGCAACACCTGCCCCAGGCTCCTGCATTTTACAGGAGCTGCACACATGGAAACACTGCCAGGCACCACCAGCAAAGAGGATGGAAAAGCTGCCTCCATGTATACAGCCATCAAAAACATTAAAAACATTCATTCCTCTGCTTACCTTTAAAATCAAACTGGTAGATGTTTTTCAAAGATTCATGAAGAAAGTAAAAGCTTCCTAGAGCCTGTAAAAAAAAAAACAAAACATGAAATTATAGAAATATAAACACTGGCTAACAAAACCTGAAAGAGCATCAGGATTTCTGATTAGAGAAAAACTCAAACTCAAGAAATTAAATACTAATAAATAAAATTACTGATGTTTACATTTTCTAAGATCTATAAAAATATTAATTTCTTTTGTTGCTTTCTCTGAAATGTCATCAGTCCTTACAAAGATGATCTCTAAGAGCTGACTGACCATGACAAGGGCACTGCCAGGAGAACATTCCAACACCAAACAGGTGAGATGGGTGACACAGACAGACACCATTCTGAGACCCAAACCCACACCCTTTTTAGTAACTTTATAATTTTATAACACTTCTGTTATAAAATCCTGACAATTTGTTCTTCCCTCCTGGGTCCCTCCCTGGCTCCTCTGGTGCCACAGGGACACTCAGGGACCATGAGCTGGCTGCTGGCTCTGTGCCCTCCACAGACCTGCATTCACTGCTTCTCCCCAGCTCATGACAGGAGAATTACATATCAGAAGAGAGAAAATGAAATCAAGTAAGAAAGAAAAAAACCAAAAAACAACAGGGCAAATAGATTTGATGGTGGAATATTTAAAACAAAAAAAAAAATTAAAAGGAGGACTTGATGAGCCTTTGGATACATCTGATGCACCAAACAGAAACTGAGAAAAACCCAGCCTGTTACTGGATAAACTCTTACTAAGAATAATAGAAGCAACCCATTGCCCAAAGAGGGTGATTTAATTTCCTGGCATCTTTTCCTCCCCCAGCAGAGCAGGGCTTGGCTGGGCTGCTGCATTATTGGTGAGATGCAATCACAGCCCAGGTCAGGCTCTGCTGCTTTGCCAAAGCACAGAGGGTGCTGCCCATCTCCCTGCTGTTTAACTGGAGAGGAAGGTCCCTGTGACCAGGCAGGCTCCTCTGGGGTCTTTCTTACAAAGAGGAGGAGGTGAAGGACCTGCAGCAGACATCCCTGTGAAGGTCAAGGGTGCTGCAAGCAGGACAGAAAATAAAACCTGGTGCAGACAAACACTGATATCCCCACCTGGCTCATCTGTTCCTGCAGTGCACAGGGCAAAACCTGACACATAAAGCTAACATTTTGCTATACAATACTCTTTAAGAATTCAGTATAAGGATGCAGCTTTTTCTCCTTACATGGCCTTCAGGAGAAAAAGAAAGGAGCTTGGCAAGCATCTGGAAAGGATTATCCCAAATGCCTCAAGTCTGGAAAATGTAAAAGCAAAAGGAAAGGGATCCTGGCAAGGGAAATGCCAGGCTGTGCCAGTCACCCTGGGGATCCATCCAGACGCCTGAGGCAGCTCAGGGATGTTTTACAGGGAGCTGTTCCCTCCCCACAGGGCAGGGACCCCGGGGCTCAGAGCCCCCTCCCCACAGAGCAGGGACCCCGGGGCTCTGCAGCCCCTCGGGGCATTCACTGCCAGGGGCTCAGAGCCCCCTGCTGCTGCTCCAGCCCCTCCTGCCAGCCCTCCTAAATACAAACAGGATATAAAACACAAACACAAACAGGGACCCGTCCAAGTCAGCTACAATGATAAAAACAGGACACCATTTAAATCTAGTGACAGAATTGTGAACTCTGAGCTTCTCTGTAATGTCAACAAGTAAACCAAAAGAAAGCAGATGCTCTAAACCCTGCCTCCCTTAGGGTGCCATACCCTATTAAAAACAGGACTGCCATTCATGCTTAAGCTACAACTTCACTCCTGACTGCCACAATTTGCTCATTGCCTCACTTTGTACAGTTTTAGTCTCATTTTAAAAACGAATCTTTAAGACTTCTGCAGCAGAAGTTCAGTTTGACAGTCTGCACTGTGGCATGAGCTCCAACCATTCTGCACAGTGAGTCTGTGGCACTGATGAAGAAACTCAGTCAAGTTCCAGGAAACCACCAACATTCAGACTGGCTGGGACTGTGCAATTCCAAACACCCCACTGAAAAAACCAAAACTGGAATGGAAATTACAGCTATTGCTATCTTCCTCATTATTACAGACTTTATCAGCCCATGGTACATAAATGTAAACTTGTACAAGTGATGGAATGCACTTATAATTCCCTGTCCTAACACAATGAAATCTATTAAAAGAACCTTTCAGAGCCTAGTGCCTAGGTCCTTTTGTTGAGGCAATTATGTTAATTCAATTTATTTCTCATAAATGTCAGTTTAGGAATAAAGTTAAACGAGATTAATTTAAAGTCTAAGAGCTGTGCTTTATTTTCTTATTTGCAATTTCAGTATCCTTGGAAAAGGCAGTACTGGTGCATACAGCAGCACATACAGTATCTAAGTGATACAGCACAGGAACACATTACAGATTATAAAACACCCAAACACCTTAAAGATCTCAAACATAAAGAAAGAAAGCTATTATTTGTTCCACTTGAAAGGCTGCTGGGATGGATGACCTCTGCTGTTAGCAGTAATTTTCCACACCAGCTGTAAACAGGTGTTTCTGCTCAAATGGAAGCTCAGGGGTCACACTGTCACTGTCCCTCCCTCCTCAGTCCCAGTGACATCAGAGCCTCACCACAGCACCCCTGCAATCTCCACCACAGCCTTCTAGAGCAGAAATAATAAATACAATAATAAAATAATGATTTCCTCAGGGAAAATAACCCCGAGGGCCACTGAGGCTGACTCCCCCATCAGGGACAAGGCATGTTCTGCACTGTGCCCCTCCAGACAGAGCTGCCATCCCCTGAACACACCAGCAGCAGCTGCAGCTCATCTGCAGCACCCAGAGCCCCATTCTGAGCTCAGACACAGCACAGCACAAAACCTGCACAGAGCTCAGACACAGCTCAGACACAGCACAGCACTGTCACCTGCACAGAGCTCAAACACAGAACAAAACCTGTCACCTGCACAGAGCTCACTCACAGCACACACTGGCACCTGCTCAGGGCTCACACACACCAAAACCTGTCACCTGCTCAGGGCTCTGCTCTCCCAGGGCAGCCACAGGCTCTGCTGCCCTGCAGTGAGTGCAGGCTGCAGCCACAGCTTCTCTGCTGGAATTCCCAAGCAGTCTGCAAACACAGACCAGTGGGGAATCCTGTCCCAGTGGCCTTAGGGCAGAGTGATGGATGGATGGCTCACAGTGAGGCTCAGATCAGAAAGCTCCCAGCTCATCAGGCCAACCTGGCAGCCCCTGGGGCTGTAACTGTGCCCAGGTCACTGTGCTCAGTGCCACCAGAGGCTCCCAGACCAGCCCAAGCTGTGCCCAGGGATACAGGACAGCACACGTTATTCCCAGGGTTGAGAGGAATTGTTCCCTGGCACAGCTGTGGCTGCCCTGGACCCCTGGCAATGCCCCAGGCCAGGATGGACACTGGGCTGGAGCACTGGGACAGTGGGAGGGGTCCCTGCCATGGCTGGGGGGCACTGGGGGGATTTGGGGTCACTTCCAACCCAAACCACTATTCTATGAATCCTTGATTTATACCTTACTAATGAAGTCAGGAGCTGACAGGACAGAAGGGACTTCATCAGAATCTGAGTTATGCCAGAAATACATGGACAGAGCAACAGTTGTGGCCATGAGGAAATACCACACAGGCAGTGCCAGTCAGTGCTGAAACAAAGTCAGGTGGCACAGTCATGAACAGCACTCATTTGTAGCTGGGCCAGGTTCTTATGAAACACACAAAATGGTAAAACAGATTCTTCTGCTGTCCCCCTGTTCAGTAAAACCAACAGCTTGGCTGAAGCCCCTGCAATCAGTCAGAGAGCACCCAGGGTCCTGCAGGCACAGCAGGGAGAGCTCCCTTTGTGCCCTGCCAGGACTGTGGGTATCAGCCACCAACAGGAGCACAGCAAACACATCCTGCCCTTTGTCAGAATGCCCTTGGGAGCCCCAGGAGCCCAGGGAAAGGCTCCTTATCTCAGGCAGGGCTGCTGCTATCAAACAGCTTCTTCCGGGCTGCCAGGGGTACCTGGGGCTGCCCACACCTGGGTCTCACCTGTGCTGCACTGCAGACACTGCAGCACCTGAGCCAGGTGAGCACAGCGTGAGCAACAGCTCCACACCCCCCAGAAAGGCACTGGGGAGGAAAAACAGCATCTTCTCCTGCTAGACTGAATATTCACTGCACTCAGCTGGGACCCAGAATGATACTCACCACAGTATTAGAGATTTCTTTCATTATTCCTTACAGAAAGACTTGTCTGGGAAAACTAGTGCTGATGGCAAGAGAAACAATTGGTTCTGATGGATTACACATCTGGCACTATTAAAAGCACTATTCTAATTATACAGAAATTTTGCCACAAAAATTTGAAGATTTTAATAGCTGTAGGTTGTTTTTTTTAAACAGTTAATTGGCATAATTTCTTTTTAAAGTCCACCATTTCAACTGTGGACATTTAATGCAAAAAGGAAATAGATGAATAAAAGTTTAATTACTGTACAGAGTAAACATTTACTGCACTACCTTACTAAATGTGACAGTTAATATATAAAGATTGCTTTAAATATATTTAAAATAAATTGCCAATGATGACACAGAAACTGTAATTCATGTAGTCATAAAATCCATAATTAGCTTTAATGAATATTTAAAGTCAAAGTTCAGCCCAACTTTTTCAATGTTTAACCTCCTATATCAATACAGTTCAAGGAATTCATTTATCATGGAACATGACAATGTCTGAATATGAATTAGCAGGAGCTCTGCTGACAGGAAGCCCTTATCTCCCCCCAGCCTTTTTGGCTCTGCTGAATGTCAACAGTGAGTTTGGCACGCCTGGCTCTATTGACTGCCCGCCTGCTTCGCTCCAACCATTAAAAAACTATTTCACATGTTTATAAAGCCCAGCAGCAAGAGCAGCATTAGCTTCCCTTTAGCCAGATGGGTCTGTGAGTGGCCACCTGGGCAGGGCCAGCCCAGCCAGGCTGACACTGCACACAGGCACTGCAGGGCTGCAACAAACCCTGCCCCACTCTGGGCTCATCCCAGTGGGGCTTAGAGCCTGCAAACAAAAACCCAAACGGGGAGAAAGCAGAGCCTGGACCAGCACAGGGGCTGCCTGTGCCCAGGGCTGCTTGCCACCACCCTGCAGGGCTGGGGTGCCCTCCTGGCCCAGGACTGGGGGCACCTGAATGGCTCAGGGGATGGGCACTGCCCTGCAGGGCACCTGAATGGCTCAGGGAATGGGCACTGCCCTGCTGGGCACCTGAATGGCTCAGGGGATGGGCACTGCCCTGCAGGGCACCTGACACAGGTACAGACACAGGTACAGACACAGCAGAACAGCTCTGGAATCCTGCTGGGAAACCAGCCATGGCCACCTTGGATGTTTGTGGCAGTTTGGACATGCTTTGTGGAAACACCTGCCCTTAGTTTGCCATACAATGTCAGTTTTGATACCACTGCCCCTTTCCCAGAAGCAAAGGAAGGGCAGGCTGCAGTACAGGCTGGATCCAGCACACCTGAACAGTGACACCCATGGGACTTGGTACAGTTTCTGCTGCAGTTCTGGGCACACTCAATCCACAGCCAAATTAACACCAACCGCCTAATTCCCATTCAAGGTTAAGAAAACAGGCTGGGTACACTGATCAACTCATTATAAAATACTCTATCACTTCTTATTTGCAAACAAATTAGGTGTCCAGCAATTTATCACTTCCTGAATTAGACTTATCAGCTAGAGCACATAGAATGAGAGTGGCACTGAGCCTGCCTGGCTGCCCTGCTCCAGCTGGGGCTCAGACACAGAGCCTGGTGGAGCCCCCCAAGCAATCCCAGCCCCTCCTGCAGCTCTGCACTGCCCCAATCACTCCTCAGTGCAGTGTCACACACAGTGGGCTCCAAAAAACTTCAGAAACTCCCTCCAAACAGGCCTTGGTCTGCATTAAAAACACCTTTCAGCTACGTGTGATATTTCCATTAAACCAGCTGGAACTGTCCACTCAGAGGGAATAAATGCAGTGGCAGGACTGGCACTGCAGATTCCCCTACTCCACCAAACCTGACCTGTAAGTGCTCATACACAGCTTTGCATCTTGCACTGTTTATTTCTAGTCTCTTTCACAAGGTTTGGGTACATTCAGATGGGTTTATCTGTTCAGGTTTCCAAGGCTGAGACTTGTCCACATGGCAGACTGGAGTAACTATTTAAAAATCCTAAAATGTCTAAATCCCAAGTAACTTAAATGCTTAATCAAGAGATGATCATAAAGAAGAACTTGCAGTCCTGGTCATTAAAGACACCTCAGGGAGGTCTCTGCTGGCAGCAACCAGCATGGCACATTTTCTGGAACAAAAACAGCCCAGGAGCTTTTGTTCTCCTGTTCTGGAGACTAATAGAAAAATGAGGGACCTTCAGCTACCATAATCCACCTCTGTCACCTCTAATAATTTTGTTACAGCAAGTGAAAATCACATTCAATTTAAAAACATTACTTGGGACTGGTTAATTCAAGACGAGAAAAATTAACAAACAAAATCTCTGACCTTTATGTATATATATTTCTATACATTTTATACATTTATATACATTTTATACATGTATATACATGTATATACATTTTATATATTACATGTCCAGTGAGTAAATGAGTAACCTGCATGCAACCCAATGCATGAGCAAAGAATATTTAATGCCACTTTTGATACTGACACATTTCACAAAAACATTTCCTATTTTAATCACAAATCAATTAAGTTAAAAAAATATGAGACGGAGGTTCTTTTTCTGAAAACCGAGATTAGAGGCAGAGCAAGGAACCAGCCCAAGCTAAAGGAAGTGTGTGTGTGCTGAGCACTTATAAAAAGCACCACTTATCAATATTCCTGAACCAAAGTAGAGCCCTCACAAAGTCATTAATCATGCTGTTATTTAATATTCCCATTACTCAGGCACTCTGGAGGCCCCAATCAGGGTAAGAGGCACCAGCCTGGCTCTGCCCCAGGCAGGAGGAGCTGCTGGAGCAGAGCTGCAGCCAGGGCTGAGCTCAGAGCCACAACCTCTGCTCAGCCCAAGCAGAACCTCCAGCAGCTCCTCAGCACGGGCAGGGACGGGACAGGGGCCAAATTCCAACTGGGAGCACGGCACAGGATGAGCTCAGCTCTCCTCAGAACATACACAGGGAAATGCTCATGGTTATTTCACTGCTGAACCTTATGGAGAGCCAAAATATCCCCCAGGAAGGTAAAAACCCTGGACAAGCTGAAAGAACTATCCAGATTTATCATGTGGATAGAGGAAACACTTGTTGAATTCCAAGAGGCAGAGCCTGAATCTCAGGCTGCAGGAGGCAATATGCAAGTGCAGAGTATTTCTCACCTGCACTGTCTCACGTTTGTTTTTGCAGCTGGCAGCAGTAAAACCCACAGGGACAGAGCTGGCAGTGCCAGCTGTGACATCTCCCTGGACAGGGGTGCCCTCAACACCTGCAGGGCACAACCTGCTGCACCTGAGCAGGTGGGACACTGAGGCACGTCCAGTGCTTCACCACAGCGTTCTTCTGGTCAAAATAAAAAGGCACTTTTTCATCTTGGGGGAAACTGGTAAGCTGTGCGACTCCTGCTACATTGAGCTGATGCTAAATAATTTTAATTTTGAAAACTTTAAATCAATACAGTATTTCATTGACATGTTCTTACATAATACACTCAAGATGACAAATTCAATTTGATGAGGCGGCATTAATGCCCATTTCATTTAGCATTGTGCAGGTCATCTGCAAATGGGAAAGCACCATGTGGTAAAAGGTTGTATTTAGCGTGTCACAGTCACTGGGGGTTGTTTTGTATCTCAGAGAACCTTTGTAGCTGCCTCAAAATAAGAGATGATTGATTTACAAAGTACCAAATTTCAAATTTCATATTCTAGGACTAAACATCAAATAATTGGACAAAGCTGTCCCCTTGTCTGACCCATCACAATCAAGCCCCTTTCAAGGTTGACTGCCTGCATAAGAAATATGTGCATAATTTCATTTTGTCTCCTGTCCAACATCCAATGTTAGAAGTTAATTAAATTGCTTGTCCATTGTATTCATCCACTTACAAAGTTAATGATATTCTGTTCTTGAATTAAAGAGAATTTTATAAAGCCTGCACTATGGAACCTGGCATGCTGTACACCGAGGAGCTGAACCCTGTCATGGTTCCTGATTGCAGCTCCCCTAATTAGGAAACAAAATGAATGTTTCTGTGTCTGCCAATGCAGAGGACAAGCCATTCCAACAGCCAAGGTAAATGCTCTGTACAATAGCAACTTAATAATATCTCATGTTTGACTCTAATAAATTCTGCAGGATTAATAAACCTGTTAAATTTTTAAATTAACATAACAAAGATGAAGTGCAGAAGAACGAGGCAGCCTCAAAAGAGGGTCACAGGTTTGAGGCACAGAACAGCTTCTTGCAAGGGCATCAACCTTGAGGACACTGAAATCATCATTTCTCCTTCTTGCACAGATGAAGAAGGAAAACACAACGCTATGGCAATCTGCTGGAGAAGCTGGGATTATAAACCATGTCAAACCCCCTAAGCTGCACTGCCCTGGTACCTGGGCACCAGGAGGGTACCCAGACAGGTACCAGAGCTGCAAAGCAGCACCTGCAGCAGCAAAGCTGCTGCCCAGGAACCTGCAGGTGACACCTGAGCCCCGTGAGCCACAGGCAGAACCCAGCACAAAGCCTGCAGCCCACGGGAGGAGAATAACCACAGGGTTGCTGCCTTTTCTACTCCAGCCTAGCCTAGTGTGCTGTACTCCCCTCCTCTCCTTTGGTGCATGGTCACTGTGAGGCTGAGCAGGGCCAGCACAGTGCCCTGCACAGAGTGTTTCATAAACTCCTCTGCACATCCAGAACACAGGGCTCTGTCCCTGGGACCCTGTTTGTCCCTCTGGGCCGGGGGGCAGCTGCAGGGTCCCTTCCAGCACTCTGTCCAGGGACTCTGGGGCTCTGCCTGGCCCCTAACCTGGGCTGGCTCTGCTGCTCCCACCACCACCCCTCACTGAGCAACAAACACAACCAGTACTGCCTGGATTTGAAAAGCAATCTGACTTTCTCCAATTTAATACAACATTTTATAGCAGAAAGCAGAAATCCTCCCCCAGGTTCTGTCCTGTATTTGGTGCTGTTAACACAGAGTGAGAGCTGAACCTTGTCTGTCCCTGAGAAGAGCAGAACTGACCCGTGCAGGGACTGCACTGCTGTCTGTGCTGGAGACCAGACACACACACACAATATATCCTTGTTAAAATTATTATTATTACTGCTAACAAGGAGCCAGACCTGGTACTTCCTAGCAGGCTTCACCTCACTGAAATGAAGAGCAATGCCACTGATGTGATTACATATTTTTAGCCCTTGTGCCCTTTGCACCAGGTACTGCACTGGTTTCACACAGGAATAGTGATATAAACCAAAGCAGCAACAGTACAACAATTCAAGATTACTCTGTCACAGTTCAGTAAAAATGTTTAAAACTGAGTTATGAAGCATCTTAAAAATTTTTCAGTGTATGCAAACTAAACAAAAAAGCATAAATAAAAAGTGCAGCACATTTGGTTTAGCAAATGTAAGAAAACATCAGGATTACTGACAAGAAATTAATTTTCCTGGAATTATACAGAATAACTGGATTATGCAAAATAACTGAACGCATGCTGCCATTTTGCATTTCTTCATGCACACTTCAGAGCAATATTTTATTGTAATTAACTTTAAATTATGCCTAGTAATTTCCTCAAGTGGTTGAATTTTCAAAATAAAGCTACATGGACCAATCTCAAAGATGTATTTCAACTAATGTAACTTCTGTGAACTGAAACTCATTAAATGGTATTGGCAAATCAATAAGGATATAAAGATGTAAAGCTTTTCTTTATGAAATAAACCAGATTATACTCTTCTAATCTAAATACCCAGTTAAATCTATTGATAATTAAATCACATGGAAAACCTGCCTTGTTATTAAAGTCTCTTCAGAATGTCCATGCAAGTTAGAGTACGTACATATATAATACATATTATTTATATTTCTACCTTTCAGATCTTTTCAATTTCAATTAAAATCCTGTAATTTTTATTGGGAATCACATTACATGCATGACAGAGATAAGTTAATTAAAGGACAATCAATTCCAAGAGATGGCCAACAATGAACCTAACCAGTTTACAAATTACCTACTGCCATTCAACAAGAGCATGCAATGCCTGTGGACAATTACAAAAAAGCTTTAATTGATTTTTAAAATTTCAATAATACCGTGCATTTTGTACATTCCTAAGTGCTTTGCTGGGGCTGTGATTTTTTAGCATCAGAGGAACTGCTGGGATCACCAGTGCCAGCTCCTGGATCCAAAGCCCAAAGCAAACCCTGTGCACCCCAAAGCAGCCACACCTGCATCCCACCTGAACAACACCCTGATTATGTGTGCAGAGCTTTAGGATATGTTTAGGATAGTTCATGTGTGTAATGCTTTAGGATATGTTTAGGATGGTTTATATGTGTAATGCTTTAGGATATGTTTAGGATGGTTTATATGTGCAATGCTTTAGGATATGTTTAGGATAGTTCATGTGTGTAATGCTTTAGGATATGTTTAGGATAGTTCATGTGTGTAATGCTTTAGGATATGTTTAGGACAGTTCATGTGTGCAGTGCTTTAGGATATGTTTAGGGTGCAATGCTTTAGAATAGCAATATTTAAAGAACTCATTCCTGACTAATTACAGTTAGAAGGCACTTAGCACACTCACCTGAAGTTTGTTAGAGGCAGGCAGACAAGAACATTATTCTGAAATTCTGTCAGTCCAACCAAATTGCACCAAAACAAACAACAAACTGTCTCTGCCTGACTCACTCCCAATGCAGCAAACAGAATTCCTTAATGCTGCTCTGCCTCCTGCCAGGTCTGAAGGGAGCTTTGCTGGGTCCTGTCTGCCCTTCCTTGTCCCTTGTGGGGAGTGACAATTCCCAGAGCTCCGGGATGAGGAGCAGGGACAAGCAAAGGCAGCTGCTCACTGGGGAAATCCCAAAAACTGCACCATGCTGGGAAAGAAACTCCAGTGATTCTGTGGCTGCAGGTGGGACGTGAACTCATATTGTGGGTTTGAGAGATCCCAGGGACAGCCAGCAGAGAGCAAAGGCTGGCTTACTGTCCCTGAGCTGCCTGTCCTGCTGGGAGCCTGGACACTGGAAATATGTTTGCCATATTCTGCTTGGAACTGTAATTCTTGGTTTCCATTGACACTTTTGGCAGCCTCAGGTGAGCTGCAGCTCCTGCACTGCCACGAGGGAATCCAGGTGTGGGAGCAGGAACAATCCAGCTGTGCCCAAGGGCTCACCAGCTTCAGCTGGGGCTGCCTCACAAGGGCACCATTTCCATCTGCATCCCTGACTCCCACCAAGCAAATCCAGAAAAGAAAACAAAACTAGAGCTGGGCTGGGGAGAATGGAACTAGAGCTGGGCACAGGGAGAATGGAACTAGAGCTGGGCTCAGGGAGAATGGAACTAGAGCTGGGCTGGGGAGAATGGAACTAGAGCTGGGCTCAGCCAGGCTGGAATTAGAGCTGGGCACAGGGAGAATGGAACTAGAGCTGGGCTGGGGAGAATGGAACTAGAGCTGGGCACAGGGAGAATGGAACTAGAGCTGGGCTGGGGAGAATGGAACTAGAGCTGGGCACAGGGAGAATGGAACTAGAGCTGGGCTCAGGGAGAATGGAACTAGAGCTGGGCTGGGGAGAATGGAACTAGAGCTGGGCTGGGGAGAATGGAACTAGAGCTGGGCTCAGGGAGAATGGAACTAGAGCTGGGCTGGGGAGAATGGAACTAGAGCTGGCTCAGGGAGAATGGAACTAGAGCTGGGCTGGGGAGAATGGAACTAGAGCTGGGCTGGGGAGAATGGAACTAGAGCTGGGCTCAGGGAGAATGGAACTAGAGCTGGGCTGGGGAGAATGGAACTAGAGCTGGGCTGGGGAGAATGGAACTAGAGCTGGGCACAGGGAGAATGGAACTAGAGCTGGGCTCAGGGAGAATGGAACTAGAGCTGGCTCAGGGAGAATGGAACTAGAGCTGGGCACAGGGAGAATGGAACTAGAGCTGGGCACAGGGAGAATGGAACTAGAGCTGGGCTCAGGGAGAATGGAACTAGAGCTGGCTCAGGGAGAATGGAACTAGAGCTGGGCACAGGGAGAATGGAACTAGAGCTGGGCTCAGGGAGAATGGAACTAGAGCTGGCTCAGGGAGAATGGAACTAGAGCTGGGCACAGGGAGAATGGAACTAGAGCTGGGCTCAGGGAGAATGGAACTAGAGCTGGGCTGGGGAGAATGGAACTAGAGCTGGGCTCAGGGAGAATGGAACTAGAGCTGGGCTGGGGAGAATGGAACTAGAGCTGGGCTCAGGGAGAATGGAACTAGAGCTGGGCTGGGGAGAATGGAACTAGAGCTGGGCTCAGGGAGAATGGAACTAGAGCTGGGCTCAGCCAGGCTGGAATTAGAGCTGGGCTCAGGAGCCACCCTGTGCTGCTGCACTGCCTGCATTACTGGGCTTTTACACATCAATCTGAGCACAACTGAATGGAAACAAATTTCTGCTTTTAAACTGGAATATGCTTGCTTACAGAAAACAGATTAATTAAAAGGCCTAAAAAAAGAAGGGCTCTTTGAAGAGAGTGCAAGTTTTGCTGTTAGCACTCCCTCAAGAAGAGCTTGTCCTACAGGCTCACACCTGATGAGGAAGCAGCCACCATCTGAAAGGAATGTTTCAATAAGTGAGAAAGAAACTTCTATATAAATAGAAGTAATAACTTGAATTTTATTTTAAAACTGAGAAGATAAAAATAGTCCATATAAATCAAACAAGTTGTCTCTTCATGTCACTTTTATGATGGACATTAATCTTAGTTTCTAGACAGAACTGCTGTCTGATGTAACCAGGCTTATTGACTTAATGGGAAGAAATTTATATTAGTCTAGGAAGCTGTGATGAATGCAGTCTTAAAGTTCAATGACTCAAACACTTAGTAACCTCAAACATTGACCCAGATAGACAGAAACTTAAATCTTGATCCTGGAGCATAAGTTTATGCTTCATTCAGGTTTTGTTGTCAGGTTGCTCTGTGTTTATCCATCTCCTGAGGCACAGCTGTGTGCACACACTGCCACTGCTGGGCCAGCTCAGTGTCCCTGTGTGTCCAGCTCTGTGTGCCCAGCTCAGTGTCCCTGTGTGCCCAGCTCAGTATCCCTGTGTGCCCAGCTCTGTGTCCCTGTGTGTCCAGCTCCGTGTGCCCAGCTCAGTGTCCCTGTGCCCAGCTCTGTGTGCCCAGCTCAGTGTCCCTGTGCCCAGCTCTGTGTGCCCAGCTCAGTGTCCCTGTGCCCAGCTCAGTATCCCTGTGTGCCCAGCTCTGTGTCCCTGTGCCCAGCTCTGTGTGCCCAGCTCAGTGTCCCTGTGCCCAGCTCTGTGTCCCTGTGCCCAGCTCTGTGTGCCCAGCTCCGCGTCCCTGTGTGTCCAGCTCCGTGTGCCCAGCTCAGTGTCCCTGTGTGCCCAGCTCAGTGTCCCTGTGCCCAGCTCAGTGTCCCTGTGTGCCCAGCTCAGTATCCCTGTGTGCCCAGCTCTGTGTCCCTGTGCCCAGCTCTGTGTGCCCAGCTCCGTGTCCCTGTGTGTCCAGCTCTGTGTGCCCAGCTCAGTGTCCCTGCTGTGCCCAGCTCAGTATCCCTGTGCCCAGCTCAGTGTGCCCAGCTCAGTGTCCCTGTGTGCCCAGCTCAGTATCCCTGTGCCCAGCTCAGTGTCCCTGTGCCCAGCTCAGTGTGCCCAGCTCAGTGTCCCTGTGTGCCCAGCTCAGTATCCCTGTGCCCAGCTCAGTGTCCCTGTGCCCAGCTCAGTGTCCCTGTGCCCAGCTCAGTGTGCCCAGCTCAGTGTCCCTGTGTGCCCAGCTCAGTATCCCTGTGCCCAGCTCAGTGTGCCCAGCTCAGTGTCCCTGTGTGCCCAGCTCAGTATCCCTGTGCCCAGCTCAGTGTCCCTGTGCCCAGCTCAGTGTGCCCAGCTCAGTGTCCCTGTGCCCAGCTCAGTATCCCTGTGCCCAGCTCTGTGTGCCCAGCTCAGTATCCCTGTGCCCAGCTCAGTGTCCCTGTGCCCAGCTCAGTGTGCCCAGCTCAGTGTCCCTGTGCCCAGCTCAGTATCCCTGTGCCCAGCTCTGTGTGCCCAGCTCAGTGTCCCTGTGCCCAGCTCAGTGTCCCTGTGTGCCCAGCTCAGTGTCCCTGTGTGCCCAGCTCTGTGTGCCCAGCTCAGTGTCCCTGCTGTGCCCAGCTCAGTGTCCCTGTGTGCCCAGCTCTGTGTGCCCAGCTCAGTGTCCCTGTGCCCAGCTCAGTGTCCCTGTGTGCCCAGCTCCGTGTCCCTGTGTGCCCAGCTCTGTGTGCCCAGCTCAGTGTCCCTGCTGTGCCCAGCTCAGTATCCCTGTGCCCAGCTCAGTGTGCCCAGCTCAGTGTCCCTGTGTGCCCAGCTCCGTGTCCCTGTGCCCAGCTCAGTGTCCCTGTGCCCAGCTCAGTGTCCCTGTGCCCAGCTCAGTGTCCCTGTGCCCAGCTCCGTGTCCCTGTGTGCCCAGCTCCGTGTCCCTGTGTGCCCAGCTCTGTGTGCCCAGCTCAGTGTCCCTGCTGTGCCCAGCTCAGTATCCCTGTGCCCAGCTCAGTGTGCCCAGCTCAGTGTCCCTGTGTGCCCAGCTCCGTGTCCCTGTGCCCAGCTCTGTGTGCCCAGCTCAGTGTCCCTGTGCCCAGCTCAGTGTCCCTGTGTGCCCAGCTCAGTGTCCCTGTGCCCAGCTCCGTGTCCCTGTGTGCCCAGCTCTGTGTGCCCAGCTCAGTGTCCCTGTGTGCCCAGCCCTGTGTCCCTGTGTGCCCAGCTCAGTGTCCCTGTGTGCCCAGCTCAGTGTGCCCAGCTCAGTGTCCCTGTGTGCCCAGCTCAGGACAGGCAGCACAGGGACACCAGGCTCACCCAGGTATGGGCTCTGCCCTGCAGCACCTGGACCACCCTCAAACATTCCCACTTCTGGATCTGGGGTAAGATCTGATAAACAGCCTTCACATCTTGAAGTTAAAATGCATGTGCTCAATGAAAAGAAACATTCCTTAATCTGAGCTCAGAGAATATCTCTGCAGAAAAGGCTGTTCAGCTGCTGGGATGTCAGCAATTCAATGCAGCCAACAGTTTATGGATCACAAATGTCATTTAGCACACAGCTGAAAAGCTGCAATACTGATTCTTGCAAAGAACAAGGCTCAGGCTTTTCTGAAATTTGGTTTGGTTTAGAAAATAAGACAGAAAATAAAACAAACCATTAGTGTCTTACGGCTCACACATTCAAAATTGGAGATGCCTGATGTGATATAATACCTGAAGTATCAGAAATATCTAAACATGTATGGGCACCAGAACTTGATTTGTCACAGCAACTGTAGTGAAAACACCCCAATTCCAACCCTCACTGTCTGAACACAGAAGATAGTAGTTAACTAACTTATAAAATACATTTTTATAGCAACACCCATCCCATAGTAGGAGAGACTCCCAGGTGGAGGTGTCCTGAAACACTGGAGTGAAGAAACAACCACAGACAATGTACATGGGACCTTCGTGGGGACAGGAGGAACAGGTGAACCCAGCTTGATCTGATTATTGTGAGGTTGAGGCAACGTATTAATCAAGCGGACAAAACAATTCTGTTAATGACACTGAAAAGGTACAGCACAATAATCAATCATTACTGTATTGCAAATGATGAACAGGCATCCAGAGGGTTATGTGATTGCATGTCCAATTGCTGATGGTGTGTTCTGGGGCCAGAGAGGCCAGGGGTGCTCGGTGGTGCTAAGGGGACAGAGCAGCTGCATAGACACCACAGTGTCAGTGTCTGCAGCAGTGTCAGTGTCTGCAGCAGTGTCTGCAGCAGTGTCAGTGTCAGCAGCAGTGTCAGTGTCTGCAGCAGTGTCAGTGTCAGTAGCAGTGTCAGTGACTGCAGCAGTGTCAGTGTCAGCACCAGTGTCAGTGTCAGTAGCAGTGTCAGTGTCAGCAGCAGTGTCAGTGTCAGCAGCAGTGTCAGTGTCTGCAGCAGTGTCAGTGTCTGCAGCAGTGTCAGTGTCAGTAGCAGTGTCAGTGTCAGTAGCAGTGTCAGTGTCTGCAGCAGTGTCAGTGTCTGCAGCAGTGTCAGTGTCAGTAGCAGTGTCAGTGTCAGTAGCAGTGTCAGTGTCTGCAGCAGTGTCAGTGTCTGCAGCAGTGTCAGTGTCAGTAGCAGTGTCAGTGTCAGCAGCAGTGTCAGTGTCTGCAGCAGTGTCAGTGTCAGCAGCAGTGTCAGTGTCAGCAGCAGTGTCAGTCTGTAGCAGTGTCAGTGTCTGCAGCAGTGTCAGTCTGTAGCAGTGTCAGTGTCTGCAGCAGTGTCACTGTCAGCAGTGTCAGTGTCAGCAGCAGTGTCAGTGTCAGCAGCAGTGTCAGTGTCTGCAGCAGTGTCTGCAGCAGTGTCAGTGTCTGTAGCAGTGTCAGTGTCTGCAGCAGTGTCTGCAGCAGTGTCAGTGTCTGTAGCAGTGTCAGTGTCTGCAGCAGTGTCTGCAGCAGTGTCAGTGTCTGCAGCAGTGTCAGTGTCAGCAGCAGTGTCTGCAGCAGTGTCTGCAGCAGTGTCAGTGTCAGCAGCAGTGTCAGTGTCAGCAGCAGTGTCAGTGTCTGCAGCAGTGTCTGCAGCAGTGTCAGTGTCAGTAGCAGTGTCAGTGTCTGCAGCAGTGTCAGTGTCTGCAGCAGTGTCAGTGTCAGCAGCAGTGTCAGTGTCTGCAGCAGTGTCAGTGTCTGCAGCAGTGTCAGTGTCAGCAGCAGTGTCAGTGTCTGCAGCAGTGTCAGTGTCTGCAGCAGTGTTAGTGTCAGTAGCAGTGTCAGTGTCTGCAGCAGTGTCAGTGTCTGCAGCAGTGTTAGTGTCAGTAGCAGTGTCAGTGTCTGCAGCAGTGTCAGTGTCAGCAGCAGTGTCAGTGTCAGCAGCAGTGTCAGTGTCAGCAGCAGTGTCAGTGTCAGCAGCAGTGTCAGTGTCTGCAGCAGTGTCAGTGTCTGCAGCAGTGTCAGTGTCAGCAGCAGTGTCAGTGTCTGCAGCAGTGTCAGTGTCTGCAGCAGTGTCAGTGTCAGCAGCAGTGTCAGTGTCTGCAGCAGTGTCAGTGTCTGCAGCAGTGTCAGTGTCAGCAGCAGTGTCAGTGTCTGCAGCAGTGTCAGTGTCTGCAGCAGTGTCTGCAGCAGTGTCAGTGTCTGCAGCAGTGTCAGTGTCAGCAGCAGTGTCAGTGTCTGCAGCAGTGTTAGTGTCAGTAGCAGTGTCAGTGTCTGCAGCAGTGTCAGTGTCAGTAGCAGTGTCAGTGTCAGTAGCAGTGTCAGTGTCTGCAGCAGTGTCAGTGTCAGTAGCAGTGTCAGTGTCAGTAGCAGTGTCAGTGTCTGCAGCAGTGTCAGTGTCAGCAGCAGTGTCAGTGTCTGCAGCAGTGTCAGTGTCAGCAGCAGTGTCAGTGTCAGCAGCAGTGTCAGTGTCTGCAGCAGTGTCAGTGTCTGCAGCAGTGTCAGTGTCAGTAGCAGTGTCAGTGTCAGCAGCAGTGTCAGTGTCTGCAGCAGTGTCAGTGTCAGCAGCAGTGTCAGTGTCAGCAGCAGTGTCAGTGTCTGCAGCAGTGTCAGTGTCTGTAGCAGTGTCAGTGTCTGCAGCAGTGTCAGTGTCTGCAGCAGTGTCAGTGTCAGTAGCAGTGTCAGTGTCTGCAGCAGTGTCAGTGTCAGCAGCAGTGTCAGTGTCTGCAGCAGTGTCAGTGTCTGCAGCAGTGTCAGTGTCTGCAGCAGTGTCAGTGTCTGCAGCAGTGTCTGCAGCAGTGTCAGTGTCTGCAGCAGTGTCAGTGTCAGTAGCAGTGTCAGTGTCTGCAGCAGTGTCAGTGTCTGCAGCAGTGTCAGTGTCTGCAGCAGTGTCAGTGTCTGCAGCAGTGTCAGTGTCAGTAGCAGTGTCAGTGTCAGCAGCAGTGTCAGTGTCTGCAGCAGTGTTAGTGTCTGCAGCAGTGTCAGTGTCTGCAGCAGTGTCAGTGTCAGCAGCAGTGTCAGTGTCTGCAGCAGTGTCAGTGTCTGCAGCAGTGTCAGTGTCTGCAGCAGTGTCAGTGTCAGCAGCAGTGTCAGTGTCAGCAGCAGTGTCAGTGTCAGCAGCAGTGTCAGTGTCAGTAGCAGTGTCAGTGTCAGCAGCAGTGTCAGTGTCTGCAGCAGTGTCAGTGTCTGCAGCAGTGTCACTGTCTGCAGCAGTGTCAGTGTCAGCAGCAGTGTCAGTGTCAGTAGCAGTGTCAGTGTCTGCAGCAGTGTCAGTGTCAGCAGCAGTGTCAGTGTCAGCAGCAGTGTCAGTGTCTGCAGCAGTGTCAGTGTCAGCAGCAGTGTCAGTGTCAGTAGCAGTGTCAGTGTCTGCAGCAGTGTCAGTGTCAGCAGCAGTGTCAGTGTCAGCAGCAGTGTCAGTGTCTGCAGCAGTGTCAGTGTCAGCAGCAGTGTCAGTGTCTGCAGCAGTGTCAGTGTCTGCAGCAGTGTCAGTGTCAGCAGCAGTGTCAGTGTCAGCAGCAGTGTCACTGTCAGCAGCAGTGTCAGTGTCTGCAGCAGTGTCAGTGTCAGCAGCAGTGTCAGTGTCTGCAGCAGTGTCACTGTCTGCAGCAGTGTCAGTGTCAGCAGCAGTGTCAGTGTCTGCAGCAGTGTCAGTGTCAGCAGCAGTGTCAGTGTCAGCAGCAGTGTCAGTGTCAGTAGCAGTGTCAGTGTCAGCAGCAGTGTCAGTGTCTGCAGCAGTGTCAGTGTCAGCAGCAGTGTCAGTGTCTGCAGCAGTGTCAGTGTCAGTAGCAGTGTCAGTGTCAGTAGCAGTGTCAGTGTCAGCAGCAGTGTCAGTGTCAGCAGCAGTGTCAGTGTCTGCAGCAGTGTCACTGTCTGCAGCAGTGTCAGTGTCAGCAGCAGTGTCAGTGTCTGCAGCAGTGTCAGTGTCAGCAGCAGTGTCAGTGTCAGCAGCAGTGTCAGTGTCAGTAGCAGTGTCAGTGTCAGCAGCAGTGTCAGTGTCAGCAGCAGTGTCAGTGTCTGCAGCAGTGTCAGTGTCTGCAGCAGTGTCAGTGTCAGCAGCAGTGTCAGTGTCAGCAGCAGTGTCAGTGTCAGTAGCAGTGTCAGTGTCAGCAGCAGTGTCAGTGTCTGCAGCAGTGTCAGTGTCAGCAGCAGTGTCAGTGTCAGCAGCAGTGTCAGTGTCAGCAGCAGTGTCAGTGTCAGTAGCAGTGTCAGTGTCAGCAGCAGTGTCACTGTCAGCAGCAGTGTCAGTGTCAGCAGCAGTGTCAGTTTCTGCAGCAGTGTCAGTGTCAGTAGCAGTGTCAGTGTCTGCAGCAGTGTCAGTGTCAGCAGCAGTGTCAGTGTCAGCAGCAGTGTCAGTGTCTGCAGCAGTGTCAGTGTCTGCAGCAGTGTCAGTGTCAGTAGCAGTGTCAGTGTCAGCAGCAGTGTCACTGTCTGCAGCAGTGTCAGTGTCAGCAGCAGTGTCAGTGTCAGCAGCAGTGTCAGTGTCTGCAGCAGTGTCACTGTCTGCAGCAGTGTCAGTGTCTGCAGCAGTGTCAGTTTCTGCAGCAGTGTCAGTGTCTGCAGCAGTGTCAGTGTCAGCAGCAGTGTCAGTGTCTGCAGCAGTGTCAGTTTCTGCAGCAGTGTCAGTGTCTGCAGCAGTGTCAGTTTCTG
Source organism: Erithacus rubecula (assembly GCF_903797595.1). Taxonomy (NCBI): domain Eukaryota; kingdom Metazoa; phylum Chordata; class Aves; order Passeriformes; family Muscicapidae; genus Erithacus; species Erithacus rubecula. The sequence goes on along the minus strand of NC_136660.1, from coordinate 34,680,346 downwards.
CAGCAGTGTCAGTGTCAGCAGCAGTGTCAGTGTCTGCAGCAGTGTCAGTGTCAGCAGCAGTGTCAGTGTCTGCAGCAGTGTCAGTGTCAGCAGCAGTGTCAGTGTCAGCAGCAGTGTCAGTGTCAGCAGCAGTGTCAGTGTCTGCAGCAGTGTCAGTGTCAGCAGCAGTGTCAGTGTCTGCAGCAGTGTCACTGTCTGCAGCAGTGTCAGTGTCTGCAGCAGTGTCAGTTTCTGCAGCAGTGTCAGTGTCTGCAGCAGTGTCAGTGTCTGCAGCAGTGTCAGTTTCTGCAGCAGTGTCAGTGTCTGCAGCAGTGTCAGTGTCAGCAGCAGTGTCAGTGTCTGCAGCAGTGTCAGTGTCAGCAGCAGTGTCAGTGTCTGCAGCAGTGTCAGTTTCTGCAGCAGTGTCAGTGTCTGCAGCAGTGTCAGTGTCAGCAGCAGTGTCAGTGTCAGTAGCAGTGTCAGTGTCTGCAGCAGTGTCAGTGTCTGCAGCAGTGTCAGTGTCAGCAGCAGTGTCAGTGTCAGCAGCAGTGTCAGTGTCAGCAGCAGTGTCAGTGTCTGCAGCAGTGTCAGTTTCTGCAGCAGTGTCAGTGTCTGCAGCAGTGTCAGTGTCTGCAGCAGTGTCAGTGTCAGCAGCTGGCACCAGCCAGGGACCGGGACTGAGCCGCAGGCACGGCCACAGAGGCCACCAATGGCCACCAACAGCACGGCCACCAATGGCCACCAATGGCCACCAGTGGCCACCAATGGCCAATAACAGCACGGCCACCAATGGCCACCAGCCAGGGACTGGCACTGAGCCGCAGGTATGGCCATGAATGGCCACCAACAGCCACCAATGGCCACAATGGCCACCAATGGCCACCAACAACCACAATGGCCACCAATGGCCACCAATGGCCGCCAACAGCACGGCCACCGACAGCCATGAACGGCCGCCAACAGCATGGCCACCAATGGCCACCAACAGCCACCAATGGCCACAATGGCCATGAACGGCCACCAATGGCCACCAATGGCCACCAACGGCCACTGACAGCACGGTCACCAATGGCCATGATCAGCCACCAAAGGCACGGCAATGCTGCCCGTGTGGGTCACATGGAGACACAAACACTGACAGATGGACAGAGGGGCACACAGACAGACGGACACTGGGACACATGGACACAAGGACAGGCAGACACAGGGACAGACAGACACGGGGACACTCAGACATGGGGACACATGGACAGATGGACACTGGGACACAGGGACACAGGGACAGACAGACACGGGACAGACAGACATGGGGACACTCAGACATGGACACAAGGACACAGGGACAGATGGACACAGAACCCTGACCCCTTGTCTCTTCCTGTCTAGCAGCAGGTTACATTTTTATTCAAAGCATTTTCCTATGGAAGTAAAACAAATGTAAGCTGTAAGAAAATTCAACTTCCCACACTGCATCACCTTCCTCACTCTCAAGAGCCAGTCCCTCGGTTACCTGCAGGAGAAATGACAAAAGGAAGCTGCACTAACAAGTCCACAGAAGCTACTGACTTCAATGAGCTTCCTCGGGAATTTACTTATCTACCAAATAAAAACAAAAATTAACGCCTGGAGTCATTGGGGGTGATCTGCTCCTACTGTTCTGTTAAGTAATAAAAATGTCCATTTTCAGAAAGAAGACTCTTGATTTTGAATTGCAATGACTGCAAGGACCCTGACTCACCCAGCACCCTGTATAGCTACACTACTGGTTGTGGATTTCCCTGATAGAAATAAAACATAAGGCATAAGGAAAACGAGTCTACTAGCTCAGGACAGGGAAAAAAATAACTTTGCTGCTATGTAAAAGCACAAAATCGATTTTCTGCAATTTAGTATCCACATTTAGTTTTGAATTTTTAAACTGTAAATTATCAAACCAGCAATACTTGTTTCCTAGCAACATTTCAATAAATTATTAGACAAATCCAAACCACTGATATGGAATTTTTAGCCTTAAAAAATTCCAGATATATCTGCCTGGTCTTCAAAAGCATGCTCCCTACCAGAGTAGTGTGACATTTTTATGCTGGAGGTTTTACAAGGATTAGTCATCATTTTTGCCAGTGTACGCCGTATAATCACCCATGTAAACTCATGTCAGCTTGCCTTAAATTAACTTTAATTCAGGTTTGCCAAAGAAGAAAATCAGGCTGTAACTAAATGAGGTCAAGGACTTTGAGGACCTCATTGAGTGCCACAATACCTGGATCTCTTCATGAAGTTCATCTGCTCATCACGGGCCACACAAACGGCTGCAAGTATGGATGGCAGATTAAATAACTCTGTTTAATATTACTCAGAAATAAGAAACAATAACTAATATTTGAAAAAAGTTACACCTGAAATATTCCACTCTGTCTTATGTTAAATGTACTTAGCAGAAAGGTCAGAGCTCCTGAATTTGCTAGATAAATAAATGTTGGTGAGGTGGATGAATCACTGGAGAATTGGTGCATGGCAGCGAATGAATAACCTGCAAATGCTTCCCAAACCCCATTATTTCCCTTTTTCCAGTAGGCCAAAGATTCATGTCCCTGCATGCCGCCAGTTCATTACAGAGAAATATCATTCCTCTCCTGGCACTCTCTGGGCGGCCTCTCAGCCCCACCAGGACCCTTTAATGTTTAATTCCCCATCATCTGCTCCAGTGAACAGCTTAATCTCTGCTTGTATGATCAATACTATATCAGTGTAAATTAAAATGACAATTTTAAAGTAATTAAGCCTGTTAATGCTCGATTCAAATGTCATTATTTGCACAAGGGATTGAGGAGAAATTACATCGTGTCCAGGGTGACAGGAAAATGTTTGAGCCTTCTCAATCCTGTTGCCGCTGTGCCACTGGAGGCTTTAGCAAAGCAGATTAACTTCTAGCTCCCACTGCCAGGATACCTATCCAATTTCAAAAGAGGATAACACAATTTGATAAATTTAATTCCAGCTACAAACTCAATTATTGTGATAATGGATGAAAACTGGGAGGAGACACTAAACAAGACTCACATAAAAAATACACTTAACTTCAGAATGAGATACAACAGTAATTGTTTTATTTGATTTGCTCTATCCCTTTTGAAAACCCTTTAAATAATTGTGATTGTTAGAAGAATGGCCAGCATTTATTAAATAGCATGAGCTCTAAGATCAAAGTGGCTGCAGTTTAAAGGATTTTGGTCACAATGGAAATGTTTGCTATCCTTCGCTGTACAGCTACATTTATTAGACAAGTAAAATTACATCATTACAGTATTGGATCTCATAAATAGATCTATAAAACTCAACTACACTCAGATGAAATCTCAGCCCATTCTACGTGCTGGCCTTTCCAGACCCTACCTTGACAGCATGTAGTCATTTATTATTTCAAAGGAAGATTTTAATAGTAGAAAATCCTAAACTTTATGAGACAGATAGGAGTGGGCTTGGATTTCAGGCCTGAGCAGTGGAAAGTGCAGCTGAGCCATTGTTACCTGAGCTCATCTTTAACCCTGGCAAACAAATCCACAGCAACTGGGGCAAAACACTGGACAGAGCCACCAACATTTTATACTGAGCAAAAGTGAAACATGAATGTTTCCACTCAGTGGCAAGGGAAAGTCAAAAACATCCCATGCAAAGGAAACTTCAACTGCATCAAACTCCTGCTGCAAAGGTAGCACAGCCTGAGAGTCCATCAGCATTCCTGTCATGGAGATTGTTTAATAAATTCCCTTTATCTGACCGTTTGCATTTCCCAAAGTTCTCTGAAATAATTATATTGAATTTTTATTAGTGCACATGAAACATTTTTGGCTTTCACTTCTTTGAATAATAAATGGCATATATTAAAGTGCCTTACAGGTCTAATAACTTGCATCAGATCCATGTAGGCCTGTCTTATTAACTTTTAGTTTAAATTACAGCAGAATTCATCAATCAGTGTTTCTAAAAAGAAGACTGCACATTGCCACAGACTCTCAAGAAAAATGGATCTCAGGACAATTAAAACATCTACTGTGTCTCAAGTATTTAATCAGAAAATCTATCAACCTGCAGATTTTCTTAAATGAACTCTCTAACAAAGAACCCTGAAGGGGTAACCAAAGACTATTAAACATTTTTCACAATGATGAAGAAAATGGAAAGAAAGACCTGAGCTTTAAAAGCAAGCAGAAGTTTTTTAAGGAAATTAGTAAACTCCAGCACAAGCAGAGTTCTGGCATTCAGTGCAGCTGGTGGAGAGGAGTGCAGCAGGCACAGCCCAAACCAGCTCCCAAGGGCACTGGATGAAAGGAAAAAGATCCTTCCCCTGCAGACTCCAAACTGGGAGGCCACAGGAATTATTAATTTGAGTTAATTACATTTTGCTCTGATAATGCAATCTTTAAATTCCAAAGCTTCTGCACCAAAACAGAACCAAACTGCCACCTTTAAGGCAATGACCAGACATCACATCAAACAGTGGGGCCACTGCCTCTCTGGGACTCCCCAATTCCTCCAAACTCTGCTCTGTCCTCCTTCCTCTCACCAGGGACAGCCCTGAGAACTGGCTGCTGCACAGCAAATGTGCAGGCTGGGCAGGGGATACACCTCCCCAAGAAACTCCAAGGAGGAAATTAAACAGACATCTTTTGGAGGGTTTTTAAAATTAAATTAGTTAGTATGAAGTAGCACTTTTTCCACACCACAGTGAAATTATTGCCCCTAATAATTGTATGCAGTGTCTGCACTGACAGCTAGAAATATTTCCCCTGTCATGCAGTAGGAAAAATTAATCCAGAGATGAGTCCACACATGGACCCTACAGCTAGCTGAATTCCCAGGACAGACATGAAACAGGAGTGAGGTGCTGAGAGTCTTGAACAAGGCACTGCTCAAGCAGCTTTTTACATCCTGCCCACAAAGCAGAGGAGAGAAAGAAAGAGAGAAAGAGAGGAAAGGCAAGATACAACGTTCAAATGAGTGCCTGAATAGATTATTAGAATATTTTCCTTTGTATCTCACTGAAACCTGGCACACACCACTGCAGCTTTCCTGGCTTGCTCCACTAGCAGGGCGTGTTAATGGACATCCCACCGTATGGAGCAACACATTAATTGTTTCCCCATGTACAATAATTGCTCCATTTATCATGCACATGTTGACCCATGTTGGCTTTGCAAAGCTTAATGATCATCACTGATCCCAGTGCCTGAAGAATGGGGGAAGCATAGGTAAAATCTACCCCAAGTGACACATCCATTCAGAATTACTAAACATGCCTTTGCTGCTGGAGATAGAAAAAGTGTTCAACCTCACTTTGCTTTTCAAATTGCACTGGCAGGCTTTTAAAGAAATAACACAGGTCAGTAGAAACAAGCCAAACCTTACTGGGACTCCATCAGATTTATTTATCCTCACCACCATTCTGTGTGAAAACAACTCTCTTTTAGCACTGCATCTACTTTGAGCTGATTTTTTTCTGGGCTTTTATTAACCTGTGAGAAGATGAGGAAAACCAAGTGCAAATTATTAATCTGCCTTGATCTTCATTCCTCCTGTGCACACTTGGGCTCACCTGGGTGATGGAGGGTTTGTGCTCACATCAGGCACCCACCTGGGCAAGGCAGCCCCAAATTAACCCTTTCTGCTGGGGCAGCAGGGGGCCACTCAGACCCAGACACTGAGTGCAGCCAGCTCAAACCCACCCAAACACACCAGGGACAGCAGCCCTTGTAAGGAACCACTGACTCTGCTCTGGTTTGACTGAAAGGCACCTGCTGAGCTCCCCAAACACAGGTGAGAACTGGGGGGGCCCAGACCATGGAGGGAAGGGGCTCCAGGGGCCAGGAACATCCTGGTGCCAGTCCCAGCCCAACCAGGAGAGCCTGGATGGAGCAGGACAGGGAACAGACCTCAGACCTGAACCCCAAATCTGCCACTGGGACTCCTGGCTCTTCCTCCTCCTGCTCTCTGCTTCAGTGGCTTCTGTCAGCAAATGCTAACAAGCCCAGAAGCTCTGTAACAAATTTTCAGTTTGCCCCTCCAGATTCTGTGCAGAATATTTGTTTCACATGTGCTGCCATGACAGAGCACTCCATCACATTTGTCTTTTGCCCTGATATATGGCCCAGCCACAACACACTTGGTCAAACCTCTGCCAGCCTGTCACAGATTCTTGGTACTCTTCAGGAAAGTCCAGAGACAAGTGACTGAATTAAAAGACAATCTGGGCATAACACTGATTTTAACATAAACTAAACACAACCAGCAAGAATTCTGCTGACTTCTGGTTTTTTTTAATATCACAACCAGGGGAAGGTTGCTGAGGACCATGAGGTGACCATGGTGCTGCCACATGCTGCAGGATGCTCCTGATCTCAACCTGGCACTGCCACCACCAGGAGTCAGGGTGAGGATGCTCAAAGTTCTCTTCCCTGCCAATGAAATAGAAACATTTTTGAAAATAGAGAAAAATAGCCAAATAGATAGTGGGACTGACAGTGGGATCTCCTTAATTTCCAAAGGAAAACAGAATCTAATATTGCTTTTCTGCTTGGAAAGATTCTAAATAGGAAAGGAGGGAAGTTTTAGTGCTGCTGTGTTAGACACAGCTGTCAAAGATGCTCACAGGACAATGACTGCAAAGCCAGGAAGGAGGGAGAACATTTAAAGATTGTTAGGAATTCTTTCTCATTTTCCATCTCTACATCACTGCCTGTGAACCTCTATTGTTTTGCTCTTTCACTGGTTCCTTGGCCTACATTCTGAAAGGCTTATTCCCTTCCCATTTTTTTGATTACTGAACTAGACCTTTTATGAACAAACACAGAGAATGACCATTAACCCACAGTCAAAAAATGTCCCTGAAAATAAACACAGGATCTTTGTTATTTAGCACACACAAAGAGAAGAATATCAGGTTTACAAACAGCATTTACTCACATTAGTAAAAAATCAAATTTCTTTTTTTTCCCCTTTAGCCTCAGCCCAGGTGATCTGAAAGGACATGGAGCACACTGCCAGATTTGCCAGGACAAGGGGAGCCCCACCTGTGCTGCCTACAGATTCCTGTGCAAACCTCACAGCCCTGGAGCACACTGTGCCATGTCACAGGAATACCAGAAACACAGAAAAAAAAAAATAACTACTATGAACCTCAGGAAGTGCAGTCCAACTCCTGCCCACTGACAATGGCTGGTGAATAACCTGGTGATGAAATGTACCTGTGGAGGGAAGTGGACAACGACCCAAACTGCATCAGTTCCAACAAGGAATTTACAGAGATCCAGTTTTATTCCTCTTAATTGATCATGTCTCCTTGAATTAAACAGAATAAACACATTATTTTAACTGTACTGGAAGTGTCAGGGCCTGGCTAAGGAAAGCACAGTGCAGAATGGGAACTGGTGCTGATGGAAAGGCACAGGGGGGGCAGTGCCTGGGGACAGCTGGGCTCAGGACAGACCCAGCAGCTCCAGGGACTTTTCACCAGTGCCCAACCTGCTGCCTGCCCGTGGGAGAGCCCCCTCTGAGCCCCCTGGGCTCTGCTCTCCTGCAGCTCCAGCACAGAGCCAGGCTCTGCAGCAGCACAGCATCAATAACCTCCAGGAGAGCACCAGCATCCACAAACGAGAAAACGACTTCCTGAAAACGCAGGTGACTCTATTTCACCCTTCCCACTGCCCAGAAAGACACCTCCAGCCCCAGGGCACACAGGGCTGCAGTGCCAGGGCCAGCTCCAGTTGAAGAGCTCATTCCAGTGCTGCACACAGACTGCTGCAAGGATGCAAAATGAACTTAAACCAACGAAGCAAAAATAATCCATTTAATGCTTATGCTCTGTGATGCATTTCTATGGGGTTTCTATTGTTGTTGTTACAGTGCTCCTGTTCATTCTTATGCTTTAGTGGTTCAACTGCAATTCATCAGCCTGGAGTGGAAAATACCTGGCACCTACTTAAAATGCATGGAGCTAGCAATAAAATTAACCTTGTGGCAATTGTTTTCCCACATGTTTGATAGACCAATGTCAGCTCATCTGTTAGAAGGAAATAAAAAAGTCAAGCCTAAATGTACAAAAAATTATGATGGAAGCCTTAAATAAAGCAAGGGTAATGCAAGTTTATTGAGTCAAAAATCAATCAATCAATGACCGAGTGGATTAGGAGCACCTCATAAGCCCCAAAGAAATAATTTGCCCAAACACTGAGATTTAACGGTAGAGGACCAAATTCCAACACTTTTAGGAAGTAAGTAATGAAAAATCAATTTGAAAGGAAAAACAGATCAAGAACCCTGGATTCTGACACGCCGACACATTTATTGCTGAATACCATTTCTCGGCTGACCCGAAAACTTCGGAAGGTGTTTATTTACTTTCAACACCTTCCAGAGATCAATATTTTTAATTTGGATCCGAGTTATTATTTTTCACATCACAGCATCGGGGAGTGGAGTAAAGTGGCTCATATTTTAGTGCTAAAAAGATCGATATGACAGCTTCACCTTCAGCGTGGCCGCGCATCCCGGCGCGCAGCGGGTCAGCGCCGCCCGACAGCCCGTGATTTACCTGCTCCTGAAGGGCCTGAGCCCCCTCTAAACCAATCTGGCTTCTCCCACTTTATCAGGCTGTCTCTCGGGCAGCGTGTGGGAGGGGAGGGCAGGAGCAGAGCAGGGACAATCAGTTCCACAAAGCGGATTACGTCCCTCATGGTAAACGCATCCATCCGTTTTTACCTGCTCCAACCGGGCACGGCTGAAATCGATAATTAATTTTCCATAAATTTCAAAATATTGTTCTGGTGGCTGGAAGGAGCGGCGGGAGGGAGGATCCCTGTGGCTCTGGGGGCTCTGGCAGTGGGAGCTGCAGGGCAGAGGGCAGAGAGCCTGGCCAGCATCTGCTGTGCTGCCAGCAGCACCTGCACTGCCCCAGAACACGGGCACCTGCACCACCATCCCCAGGGAGACCCAGCTGCTGCACACACCCCAGCAGAGCTCTGGGAAAGGCACCAGGGCTCCTCATCCCGAGAGGAGCACTAGCTGCAGGTTTCACTGCACAGTCAGTGGTGGCAGAACAGCAGTGAGACTTGAGGTGGCAGAGCTTGGAACACTCACACTTACCTGGGCACACCCTGCACAGCTAACTCCTGCAGGCTGTCTGCACTAAGCACTCTCATGATGACAGAACAACTCAAAAACAAGCACTAACGGGACACTCCAAATGATTTTGGAACAAAATGGTGATGCCCAGCCCAAGAAGTCATGGTGATAGGATAACATAGCTGTTACTTGCTATTTAGTGCAGTAATCACTTCCTTAAAAGCCCAGCTCACTTGAAACCAGACAGATACTTTTCCCAGTTTGGTATCCACCAGTAAGAAGCATTTATGAGGGAATCACACACTTTCTTCTTAGTGTGTCACAGAAAACAAGCAGCAGAGACAAGGAGGAAATGTGTCTCTGCAAGATGGGCTGCTCCAAGGAACACGCTCTTTTCTCAGCATAATTAATAGCTCACACTCTTTAAAAAATTGCCTTCATGAAGTCGTGTGCTTGGAAGAGTGATAAATGACACTCATCCTCCTGGGGTGTGTTCCAGAATACTAACTGAAAAGTAAATGCAGGACTATTTCTCCAAATTATGTATCCGAGCTAAAGGTCGTATTACAGGAGCAGCTTGATGTAATGACATTAACTGAGAGCCAGCAGCTCCTGGCTCCCTGACAGCAGCCCTGCAAAGTCAGGGTAAGGAGACATCCTCAGGCTCGTGGGGACGTGCACAGCACCCAGCACACCATCCCTGCCCTGCCTCTCCTGCCTGGCAGGGACTGGCACCACTCCTGAACTCCAGAGTCCCTCTGGACTCAGCAGCTGGAGAACTGCAGTGACTCACAGATCACCCAAAGGTGTGCATGGTCACCTGAGTTTCTGTGAACTTTACAAGGACAGTCCTTGGATTGCAGAGCATCTCATTTCCCAATTAAATCTCACAACTCAGTAAGAACTCTTGGATTGTTGATCTCTGTAAGTCAGAAACCAAAGGGATCCAGGCTGGCAAATGACATTTTTTACTCTTATGTTAGGAGATCAGAAAACAGACACTAAAAGCTGCCTGAGACCAGCCCAAGGCTCCTGGTGCTCCCAGGGGCTATGTGGAAGCCTGGCAGGATTCAAGTTTGGGACTTGATCTCTCTCACCTGGGAGAAAGGCTGGAAAGTGAGGATGTGTCCAGACCCTGCAAAAACATCCATCACTGGCTGTGCTTTGGTGCAGACACAACCTTGGACTCCTCCACTGCCCCATCCCTGCAGAGGAGCACACCCTTCCCTCTCAGGAGCAGACACAGACACACACAGAGCTCTGCCTGGGAGCAGCCTCTGCAGACACCCAGACACTGCCAGCACCATCTATGGCTCATGCTAAAGACAAAGCAATGGAGCAGAGCTCTGGTGCCCTGGAAACCCCAGGGAACGGCTGCCAAGGGACTGTCTCCACTTTCACAACCTGGTTTAGAATTGGTGCATCTACGTTTCTTTAAGTTTGTATTTTCCAAGTGTTCTAATGTTTTTAGCTCAGATTTTTCTCACTCTTTCAGGACCACTGGAAGTACTTTTTTTTTTTTTTTTTTTTTTTTTTTGTCCATCAAAAAATAATTTCCATATACAGAAGAATAACCCCTGTCTATGTGGAGAAATGACCAGTCAATACAAATTAATAGCAAAAAGCTGTTTTGCACTTCCACAGAAAACAGCAGTCTCCAAATTACGTTTTCATCCCTTCCCCATTTACCTGTGAGGCCCCTGGCCACAGGCAGGTGCTGTCCCAAAAGCTGCAGGAGCCCAGGCTGCTGCCAGAGCCCTGCAAGGACACAGCCTGGAGAGGGGCAGGGGGCAGCAGGTGACCCTGGGTCAGCCTGGGGCCAGGGCACTCACTCTGTCCTTGGGCTCAAAGCAATGAGTCCACACAGACACACTCCATCTCTTCTGGAGACCTTTCAGGAATCAAGGCATATAAAACTGCAGCTTCAGAGCCTGGCTTGATCAGCCATTGCTGCCATTAGCTGAGAGAGAAATTATTGCAAAACCAGTTAGAGGGATTTGTGTTTTGTTCTGAGTTTCTGGTATTTGTGTCTGTTGGTTTGATTGGGTTTTTTAGATAAAGTTATGATTTACTTTGTCTTCTATCCCTTCTATCATCACACACATTTAGTGATGATGAGGACTTGGCTCCCAACACTCTCACACATTACCCACCCCTGCACAGTTCCTTCTGCTGACATGATTCCTGTCCTGTGGGGCAGACTGCTCCACTGGGAGTGCCCAAACCATCAGCTATGGATTTTAACGAGTTCCACAGGAATCCTGCCCATTTTCTGGGAGCCCTGGAACTTCCCTGGCCATGAGCTGTCTCTGCAGCAGGGCTGTCCCAGCTCCCAGGACATGGGCCAGCTCACACAGAACCAAACTCTGCTCTTTTACTGACACTGTTATTTGGAAGAAACACAGTCTGTTTCCAGATGCCCATTCCTGTTTACAGCACAGGTTTTCCTGTGCTCATTGCAAGGCACAGGAGCATTTGCCCCCAGCACCTTGCCAGGAGGGACCCCTGCCCAGGCACAGCAGGAAGGGTTTGTGCCCATCACTCCAGAAACAATGTTCTCAGTGATTTTACTTCATCCAGCAATCAGATTTCTCATTTTTCTCCAACATCTTTTGTCTGCTTGGAAGAGATGGAATAGAATGAAACCAACCCCAAACTCCCCTACACTTTGATATGCACAACCAAAAGAAGGGAACAGACAACTCTTCCCAACTGCAACTGCTGCTACCACCTCTGGAGACCTGGTAATTATCCTGTTTATTCAAAAACACTGTTATGATCAGTTGCTTTTGTTTTGCCACATTTATAAATGCTAATAAATCACTGCCAATATGACAATCTGTGCTCTGTAAAGGCCAGGAGTGAGACACAAACCCATTCCTGTACAGTGAGCCACCCACCAACAGCAATATTTGGAACTGTTTGGACAGAGGCAGCAGTGTCTCAGCCAGAATTCATGAGTAAAAATCACTAAATTTGTCAAAATGACTAAACCCCACATTTCTACCTTTTCCTCTTTTGTTTCACACACTTTGCATGTCAGACAAATTATCAGGAAAATACTCCTCGTTTGACATTTCATTGCCTAATGCTTTACTGGTGCAGTAAAACAAGACAACTGCTGAAATTATAGGAAAATAAATTTGTAATTTCTTCCTCATTTAGCCATTTTTGAAGCTTGTGTATAGGAAAGTCATTAATGTTATGTCCCCCTATCGACGTTCCAAGCCTTTCAAGGGATAACTAATGTTTTTTCTATACTCTTCCATGTGGCCAGTTAAATTAGACACATTATTTCTGTGCTGTTAGGGAGCACTGATCAATAACACTTGGAAAGCCCTCTGAAGCCAAGTGGAAGCACTTGCTCAGTGTCAGGGGCTGTGCTCTGGTCTGGCAGTGCCCCCTGCCCTGGGATGCTCACAGGGCTGAGCCCCAAGGATGGTTTGCTCTCAGCTGCACAGGCTGTGTTTCAGCATTATTTCAAACACTGCTGAGCCCATTAATTACTGCCAGTAATCACCACACAGCTGATTTTGCTACAGTCACGCTGGTCTCATTTAATATTAATTCAGTGCCTCAGACAAACACATTAGCAAGTGCCTTAAGCAGCATTTCATAATTTCTCAAGCAATTATTTTCGTATTTTCCAACCTCACATCTTCTCTTGAAAGCCAGAGCTGTTCCAAATCAAACATTTTGTCACACAGACCAAATTCCACGCCTGCATTACCTGGAATAGCTGTTAATAGCACAGAGCTTGACCAGTGTGCAACTGGCCCTGCCCTTCATCCTACCACAAACAAATGCAAACAGCATTGCTGCCTGCTCCATACATGAAGCTTTTTTTTTTTTTTTTCTCTAAAAAGACAAAACTTGGGAAGTAGTGCCCAAATTTCTAAAGAGAACACCCATGCAGGGCTGTGAAAACATCAATTTAAAGCGTTTCCTGTGTTGTTTGTGTCAGATCCTCAATTCCCTCAGCAGTAAGAGTTTTCCATTCCCACTCCTCCTCTCTGTGCAATACACCCCATCCCTGAGCACCTGGCACAGCAGGGCTGGGCACACAGGGACACCCAGCTGCCTCACAAACTGATCTATCAAACACAATTACTATTCAAGAGCTATGCACTTCTTCAACTTCCATGTTCTTCAAGTACCATGTACTATAACAAAAGGGAAAAAAGCTAAATAAAAATTGAGAATTTGAGCTTTTTTTAAACCTTTAAAAGCTTAAAATAGTTGATTTCTTCTTGTGTTCAGAGACTGTAGCCTGCAATTGAATTTCAAGTATTTCAGCTGATTTTTAGATAGATGTATTTCTGTACAACAAAAACAGGCTGTAACTATTCTTTACAAATAATTTTTTTCCTAACCATGTAGTCTATTGCACAACTGCAGGATGAAATTCTGAATATAAAATCCATAGCCCATAGAAAATTCAATTTTATATGCAAATTTCACAGCTGATACAAAACAGAGTAATAATTCTGTGGGTAAAGGAGCTGCTTTGTCACCAGTTTTCTCAGCACTAGCACACCTGTAAACAACAGAGAATCCACGGCTGCATTACTGGGCTACTGATCTGTGAAATCCCTCACTGTCTCAAATTATTCCTCCTCTCACAATTATATAAGTGTCAGAAAACAGGTGGAGGATAAGCCAGAACTCTGCTGGTGGACTGAGATGCATTTCAAAATGCACAGGAAAAAAGAGAACTCAGAACCAGAGGAAGGTTCTGCTGCAGCAACACCTGAGATTCCATTTCCCAGCCAGAAGGGACTGGAATCTACAACACACAACTCAGTTCCCTGAGAAACCAAGAGGGAGATTTCATTTCAGGCTGTAAGTGAAGTCCATGCCACAGAATGACAAAATTTTACCTGCATTTTCCCAGGGCATTGGCAGAAGCTGCAGCATTAACTCTGACATTCTGGCACTGATTGGTTTGTGTTCAATTAAAAGAAGACAGAAGCTAATGAAGAGGTCAAAGTTTGTGACAAGCATTTGAAGATGCTCCCACCTGTGCATTCACCAAAACCCACAAAGAGCAGGAAAGGGAAAGGAGCCTGAGCTGCAATGGGAACACAGAGAGGACAGACTTGCTGGGAAATGCAGAACCAGCACCAGCCCCCAGAGCAGAGCCTGAGCCCTGGCAGGCACTGCCACCACCAGGCTCCATCCTGCTCTGCATTCCCTGTAAACAGGGTGAAAATTCTCCTTGGCTCATCTCCCTTTCTCTGCACTCACCTTGCTGGAAGCACTGCTGGGCACAGCTGGGGATTTGCTTCTGGCATTACAGAATATGAAGGAATTTAGTATTATAAGGAATACTACCCTGTTTTTCCAACAGTTCTATTGCTGTTTTCATGGAGCCAGCAGAAATCAGCAGTAAAAGCACAGCACCTGCACACAGGTATTGTGCTGCCCCTCTGCCCCTGGACCCTGCACAGCCTCACTGGGCACCTCCTGCTGCCCCCAGCCTCACCCCCACTGCTGCAGGAACAGCAAAAACCCCAAAGCACCGTCAGAGTGAGACTGGCTAAAAATACTTATACTAACTTATCACTTAGGGAAAACAGTGAGGCAGAGGGAAGCACTTGCTCAGGAGTGAGACTGATGGTGACAGAACCTTTGCAGGATTCTCGTGTGCCTCTTAGGAAGGAGTCTGGACTCTTCTCCATCCCAGACAATTGTTCCCTGGGTGAAACTCTTTGGAGCAAATCTGAGAAGAGTGTGAATGCCACTGCTGCTTGTCCTGTGGCATCACCTGCACTGCAGAGCAGCCCAGTCCAACCCTCCCTGCAGAGACCTTCACATCCCTGCACACACTCAAAGCCCTGCTCCTCTGCCTTGGCACAACTTCTGCACTAACAGTATAAAACAAACACTGGCACAAGTTACCTCTCTATGGAAAGGAGGGGGAGGAAAAAGGGTAAGATGGAAACAGTCTCCTGTGAGTAATAAAAGAAAATTCACTTAAACACTACAGCAACTGAGAAGCAATAAAACACACTCTGAAGTCTCCTGTTGAGCAGTGGGTCACGGTGACAGTGACAAATCTGAGACACTGACCACAGCACAGCAGAGCTCCTGCTCTGGGCTCCCCAGGGCCAGACACTGCCCCTAAAGACTCTGTGTCTGTGTGTGTGTCCCCAGAGTGTCCCCAGTGTGTCCCCAGAGTGCCCTGCAATCCCAGCACAGTGTGTCCCCAGTGTGTCCCAGAGTGTCCCCAGAGTGCCCTGCCATCCCAGCACAGTGTGTCCCCAGTGTGTCCCAGTGTGTCCCCAGAGTGCCCTGCCATCCCAGCAGTGTGTCCCACCATGTCCCCAGAGTGCCCCCAGTGTTCCCCCAGAATGTCCCCAGAGTGTCCCCAGTGTGCCCTGCCATCCCAGCAGTGTGTCCCACCATGTCCCACCGTGTCCCCAGTGTGTCCCCAGCACACCCCCGTGTGTCCCAGCCTGTCCCAGCCTGCCCAGTGCCCTCCCTGGCTCCCAGCCTGGAGCTCCAGCTCCATCTCCTGGGGAAATCCTGCCTTCCTGCCAAGCCACAGCATCCCTGAAACTGATAACAAAGAGTGGCTGAGAACTCATCACCATGTGAATTCCCTCAATATTCAATCCAATTACAACTCTCTTCCTAAATCATCTTTTTACTTAACCAAACTCTGAATTGACAGAGCTAATAAGCTCAGGAGAATCAGTGTACACCATCCATTTCTGGGAACAGGACGATATTTTCTAAGATGCATTAATAACTATGACAGGATTTATGTACAAGATAAATTCATTTCAATTTCCTTTTTCAATTAATGGCCGATTATTTGAACTCGGCTCAACCAAAAATATTACTCAAGTATCATTAATCTAACAAAAATTAACTTTACTATTGTCTCAGTAAGGAGCAGATATAATTTTGAGGTACAATCACACACATGAATAACATGTCCCAGGGCACTGTCTCCATGGTGCTGGCTCAGGTTATGGCTCAGGACAGGGGCAGAGGGCTGCTGCAGCCACTCCACATTAAAGAAACACTAGAAAAAGGTGCCTGTGCCACCTTCAGCACCCCAAACCCCAGCCCCAGGAACTGAAGCTCAGGTCTGGCAGGGGGGAAGAAAGCTTGTCAGAAAAATGCCTCTAACCACTGTACTCTTGATTTGTCACTCAGCCCTGTCCCCCCAGGTGGTCACTGCAGGGAAGTTTCATTTCAGTCATGATCTCACCAACCCACCCTTCAAAGGGGGAGCACAGAGACCTCTCCCCTTCAGTCCACTGGTATTGATAAAGTTCAGCTTGAGCCTCTGGTGTTTGAACATCTGATGTCAGAAATGCTGGGTTTGTTTATGAAATGGGAATGAATCCCTGCCAGGCAATGAACTCACTGCAGTGCTCTGATAGAGGAGGGGGTGGAACTCAGCACATCCATTCCAGAGCCCAGAGGGATCAGCTCAGGGCAAGGTCACCGTGGGGCTGAGCAGGCACACACAGAGGACTGGTTTTTATTTATTGTTTTTAACAATAACCCATCCTGGGAAGGGGAGCAGATCCCCTGGAGCTGCTCTGCCAGCAGCCCCAGCATTGGCTCACTCAGCAAAGACTCTCACACATTCAACAAGCAAAAAGGCTCCAAATTACACTGGACTTTCCTCTGCCTTCCCTAACAATGAAAAGGAAACAAGGATTTGCCAAGCAATCTAAGACCTGAACTGAGCACCAAAAAATCAATAAATACAAGGCACAAAACAAAACTAGTCTTGATCTAATTACAATAAAAATGCCACTGATTATACTGACATATTTCCATATAAAAATAGTTATGGATCTGATGAAAACATCAGTGTATTTCTGATTGTCATTTACCTTCAGTACATTTTCTTATTCCAGAAAAAACACCTTATTTTACCATTAACTCAGGTTGTTCAAGAAGTATTGACATGCCAAAGTTCAACACACTCAACTGTATTTGAGTAATTCTTCACATAGAAAAGTGGTAAGATTTTTAATTTACCCCTTACACAAAATATACTAAGTACAATAAAATAGAGAATGTAAACAATGGGATGCTTGGTAAAAGCAATGAAAATGCAAAGAACCTTTTTATTGCAAGTAAAGTCCACCCAGTAGAGTCACAAATAAAAACCACAATGCAATGAATATTTCAGCTCCTCAGATTTTTTCCTATTTCAGCCTCCTTATATCTGTCTTTTCATTAATTGTGTATTCTCTGACAGAAATCTACCCCTGTATAACATTCCATCCAGGCCAAGAAAGCACCATGCTTTCAAAGGGGGATTTACAGCAGGCTGTGTCTCACACACTGAAATGCAGCACGAGCCAGTCTGTCCCCACTGAGCTGCTGTGGCATTTCCAGGCAGAGCTGAGCAGCAGCACAGCCAGCTCAGCTGGGCTGGAGCTCCTGGGGAGCCCCAGGAGGCTGTCACCGTGTCACCCTGCACTGCTGGCAGGCAGCACTCTGCCACAGATTCACCTGCAGGCCACTTCTACACCTGAAAAGGTGTGCCTGGCCCAGGTGTGACAGCACCGGCTTTGTCCCTGTGTGCCCTGTGACCCTGCCTGGGGCTAAGGACAGCCTTGAGTGCCCAAATCTGCCCCCCAGCCTGGCCCTCCCCTGGACAGGGACCTGCCCAAATCTGCCCCCCAGCCTGGCCCTTCCCTGGGCAGGGACCTGCCCAAATCTGCCCCCCAGCCTGGCCCTTCCCTGGGCAGGGACCTGCCCAAATCTGCCCCCCAGCCTGGCCCTTCCCTGGGCAGGGACCTGCCCAGCCCCTTCCCCAGCCCTGCACTCTCTGCTCTGGGGTTTTCTGTGTCTGTAGGAAGTTGTGAGTGGCAGGAAATCCCACACAGTCCCCCCCTCCCATCACAACAAACACCCCACTGGAGCTCAGCTCTCCCCAGCACAGCTCCTGCCCTGCTGCCCACAAACCCCAGACCCCAAACCAGCTGCTCACAACACCACACGTGGCACAAATGACTGTAAATGACAAATCTTGATATTAAGCTTTATGCCTGGGATGATGCAAAATAGTCCATTTTGATCCTTAATACAATGTGGATTATTAGTTTTTAAACCAAGTTGCTCCACCAGAGGCACCTCGTTTTTGTGCTGGTTCCCATTTCCCATGGGGAGTTTGGAGCTGTGAGCTGGGGACAGAGGCCAGACCCTGCTGCCAGCCAAGCTGAGAACTGGGCACCAAAACCTGGTCTGGCTTTGCAGGGGCCAGGCAAAGCCTTACAGAGGAAGTGATGCCAAAATGGGTAAAAAAGGGGATGTGAGAGCAGCAGGGATAAAGGTTGAACAAACTGGAACTACTTGGGCTTCTCCCTTTCTAGAGCAAATAGCATTATACAACAATACACATGATAAACATTTATATTTCAGAGAGTAATAACATAATGACAAAGCTCACAGCTGCTGCCAAGTCTGTGCCTTAGAAGGGATGGAAAAAAGCCCCAGGAGTTAGAGAACTCCCGAGGAAACACAGACATGACATGGCCCAGGGCACCAGGCTGGGGATGAGAGCCAAACCCTCCCTAGATGGACACAGCACACGTGGAGCCCTGCTCAGACACAGAGCTGGGACCTGCCAGGACCCATCCCTGGGCACCCTGGGCTGCTCAGACACAGAGCTGGGACCTGCCAGGACCCATCCCTGGGGACCCTGGGCTGCACAGACACAGAGCTGGGACCTGCCAGGACCCATCCCTGGGGACCCTGGGCTGCACAGACACAGAGCTGGGACCTGCCAGGACCCATCCCTGGGGACCCTGGGCTGCTGAGACACAGAGCTGGGACCTGCCAGGACCCATCCCTGGGGACCCTGGGCTGCTCAGACACAGAGCTGGGACCTGCCAGGACCCATCCCTGGGGACCCTGGGCTGCTCAGAGCAGGGGCTGCAGCCAGCACTGAGCCCCCAGGCAGGGGAGACTGAGCCAGGGGAGCTCACCCCCTCCCCAAAATACAGACTGAGCCAGGGGCTCAGAGCTCACCCCCTCCCCAAAATACAGACTCTAACAAATCAGGAGATTCAGGAGCTCACCCCCTCCTTTCCAACATACAGACTCTGACTCAAGTCAGGGGTTCAGGAGCTCACCCCCTCTCCTCTCCAGGGTTTGGGCTTGGTTCTAAGCCACTGCTGCAGCCTAACAATAAGCTATTGCACACTCTAGCACACAGCATTTCCTCCCAGTGACAGGAACACAAATCAGCAGTGAATTACTGCTCCTCCTTTGGCCTCTGCTTGTTCCACACTAAGCAGATTCAGCTCTAGAAGGTTCTCACAGGTTCTAAACAGCCTATCACATCAAACACATCTGTAAACCCATTTTGTATCTTTAAAGTCACCACTTCAACAGAGAGTAGTTTAAACAAACAGTAAGAACGTGGTTTTGGTTACATTATTTCCGTAATTACTTCCACAATAATTTCCATATTATTTTGGTTATATTATTTCCATAATTCCATAACATTGGTACTACCTGTCTTTTTTTTTTTCCCCTCCCCTTTTATTGAATCAACATGTTGGAAGAACCTTTTTTCCCCTGGAAGGCCCATTTTTAGTAAATAAAGGATTAGAAGAACAAAAAAGTGAAGTAATATTTATGACAAGAAAGGGAGAAACACGGAGGTTGCTGAGGAATACTGCAAGAAATACAGTGGCTAGAAAATAATGCTGGCATGTAAAACAAGAAACCACATAAGTTGTTGATCTGGGGGCCTTGTGAAGAACCCTGGATTTTGCAGAGACACAAACAGCACATGCTCTAACTGGGATTCCTGCTCAACCTCTGTAAGAGCCTTTTTATCCACCACAATGCCATCAAATCAAATCAATGTACCTCAGGGTAAATAATTTCAATACTATGAAGTACTGTGACTGCACTTAAACATGAGAAAGTTGTATTTTGTTGTGGATTGCATTAGTTTTCTATGCTGTTTCCCAAAATGAGATCACAGATGATTATCCCTTTTTCCTGTATCACAGAAAAGTCTGGAACAGGCTGGAGGGGAACTCTGGAGCTCTCCTGAGGACAGGTCAGTAAATGCAGAGCCCTTGCAGCTGCCCTGCCCTGTGTGTGGGGTCACAGAGACCCCAGAACACAGCTCTGTGCTGTGAGTGACCAGAACACAGCTCTGTGCTGTGAGTGACCAGAACACAGCTCTGTGCTGTGAGTGACCAGAACACAGCTCTGTGCTGAGTGACCAGAACACAGCTCTGCCCTGTGAGTGACCAGAACACAGCTCTGTGCTGTGAGTGACCAGAACACAGCTCTGTGCTGAGTGACCAGAACACAGCTCTGTGCTGAGTGACCAGAACACAGCTCTGTGCTGTGAGTGACCAGAACACAGCTCTGTGCTGAGTGACCAGAACACAGCTCTGTGCTGTGAGTGACCAGAACACAGCTCTGTGCTGTGAGTGACCAGAACACAGCTCTGTGCTGAGTGACCAGAACACAGCTCTGTGCTGAGTGACCAGAACACAGCTCTGTGCTGTGAGTGACCAGAACACAGCTCTGTGCTGTGAGTGACCAGAACACAGCTCTGTGCTGTGAGTGACCAGAACACAGCTCTGTGCTGTGAGTGACCAGAACACAGCTCTGTGCTGTGAGTGACCAGAACACAGCTCTGTGCTGTGAGTGACCAGAACACAGCTCTGTGCTGTGAGTGACCAGAACACAGCTCTGTGCTGAGTGACCAGAACACAGCTCTGTGCTGCTGCTGCCACCCACCAGCAATTCTGAACATCTGCAGGGTGCAGCTCCAACATCAGTGACTGGGCTTTGTCCCACTAAGGCTCAGCAAAGATGATAATCTTGTTTCTATGCAATCTGATGAGCAAGAGAAAGAAACCTGATTCTTCTCCTTCAGTTTTATCTTAGCTGAGCTTGTAGCCAGAGTTATTTAAAAATGAAGAAATAAAAACCTTTTCAGGTTCTTACTCCCTGAGCTGACACACCTCCAAGCTGTGCTGTGTGTGCTGGGCAGGTTTTGTCACTGTGTGAGCCGTGCTCCAGCCCAGCTCCTCTGAGCCACACTA
Organism: Erithacus rubecula; assembly: GCF_903797595.1. Taxonomy (NCBI): domain Eukaryota; kingdom Metazoa; phylum Chordata; class Aves; order Passeriformes; family Muscicapidae; genus Erithacus; species Erithacus rubecula. Next base: position 34,659,194 of record NC_136660.1, on the reverse strand, counting down.
AAACTGGGAGAGAAGGGGGGTTCAGCCCTGGAGGAGTCACTGACCCACCTGCAAAGGGCTGATTGCTCTGTCCAGCCCAGCAGATCACCTGCACACCTGGAGGTGCCACTGACACACCTGCAAAGGGCTGATTGCTCTGTCCAGCCCAGCAGATCACCTGCACAGACAGCAGAGCTGCTGGCACAGGGCACAGCTCTGGCACTGGCCTCACCAGCCTTTGTGCTCTGCAGGAAACCCAGCCCCACAGACATCACCTGTCCAGGTATCCAAACAGCACCCTGTGCTGTGCCAGCCTGAGCTGTGGCTGCTGCCCTGCCCAGGCCAGGGGGGCTCTCAGCAGCTCTGCCCAGCCCCATCACACCCAGGCTGGCACTGCCACACTGCCAGGCTCAGGAATGGAAGGCGGCTGAGCCACCACAGGCAGCTGGGGGAGGAAAGAAAACCTTTGATAGCTGTTTTAAACAAAACACTGTCTGCACACTGGTATCCTGCTCATTTTACATGGATGCAGCTCTGTGAAATCAGCACGTACACAGGACACACAATAAACACAGTAAAAACATCATCACCAGGATGGAAACAGCTTCCAGTCCCACATGGGGCAAAAATCCCAAGCAGAAGAAATTCCTTTTGGTTAAACTACACCAGGGAAATAAAGAAATTTACCGTGAAATGTTCCTGTGATTTATAGTTCTCATCCAGGTAAACTCGAGCTCTGTTGTAGTCTTTCATTGCATCACTTGATAACAGTTCTCTGGAAGAGAAAGAAAAGATTGAAGGTTAAAGGGAGGCACAGAGGGACTGCCCTGCCCAGCACCACCCAGAGGGACCCTGCACCCTCCTCCTGAGGAGCCCCAGGGACAGGGACAGGGACAGGGCAGCCCCACCCAGCCCCAGCACGGATCCTGAGCTCTGGGGCCACGGGACAGGACACAAAGGGTGTGGGTTTGTGTCACAGGATTTGGGAATTTGGGATTCCCACTCTGGTGTCATTCAGACAGTGCTGTGAAGGGTATGGCTTTGTCTCCCGGGATTTGGGATTCATGCCCCAGAGTCATTGGGACAGGACTGGGAATGGCACGGGTTTGTCTCCCAGGATTTGTGGATTTGGATTGCACCCGGTGCCATTGGGACAGGAATGCCATTGCACGGGTTTTGTCTCCCGGGATTTGGGAATTTGGATTCACAGCCGGTGCCATTCGGACAGGACTGGGAACGGCACGGGTTTTGTCTCCCGGGATTAGGGAATTTGGATTCGCAGCCGGTGCCATTGGGACAGGACTGCCATTGCAGGGCTTTCTCTCCCGGGATTTGGGAATTTGGGATTTGGTGCCGGCGCTCCCGAGCCGCGCCCGCCGTTCCCGCCGCCGCCAGCAGAGGGCGCGCGCGGCTCCCGGCGCTGCCCCGGAGGAGATCAACTCATTATAAATTAATTATAAACTAATTATAAATTAATTATACCGGGATAAATAATCCCGGCACGGCCCGCGCAGACTGACGGCTCCTGCCCCTGTCCCGGCTCCGCCCCGTCACTCACTTCACGAACTTGTCCACATGGGACATGGAAGCCTCGTAGTTCTTCCCTCCGAACTCCTGGCAGTGCAAAGCCATGAAATGCGGTTTGTGAGCGTGGACAACCTGCAAGCGAGACGGGAGCGAGCTGAGGGCTGGCAGCACAGCACAGCGCGACTGCAGCCCGGCACCATCGGCAGCGGGGCAGCACCACTGCTGTCCGCAGAAAATACTCATTAACACCCAAGCACTGTCTCAAATGCTCTTATGAATATTCCCTTTCTTAAGATATGACTTACTTCCTAGGCTATCTATATTTAAATATATATTTCAGTATTTATATTTAAAATATAAATAAACTTTTCCAATTCCCCTCAAAGATTACTTGGCAGGATTAAGATGATCCAAACCTCTTCCTTGTCTGGGAGGCAGAAGAGTTCCAACATCTCAATTCATTTGCTAGAGGGGATTTTTTTCCACTTCTACAAAATTTCTCAGTGCTGTTTAGCAGCACTTCAGCACTTGTGTTTGATATTTATGGAGTATCTTATTTACAAAAGTATTCAAATAACAGATGCACATGCACTCATTAACACAGCAGGCATGGAAATCCATCATGCTATTCCAGGTGTAAGTCTCCAACATTGGATATATCTGAGATACCACATCTAGATCAGCACTGGGATGCAATGCTATACAAAACCCTAGAATGTTTGTGTCTGCCCTCATACCTCAAATCAGATATAGGGTTTACAAATTTGCTGCTGTTTTGAACACACATTCAGTGTTACTCTGTCCTGTGGAATTTTCTCTGCTTTGCCTCTATTCTGCAAACTCCACATCCAAAATGTCTTTGAGTCTGCTGTGCATCTCCTACCACAGATTTACAAACAACTAAGAGTTTCTGAGAAGGTGTCCCTGCCCAGATGCTCCTTTCCCCCAGGCACAGCCCAAGGGAGCAGTGGCAGGCACCAGAGCAGCAGCAGTGAGTGACAACAGTGATTGATTTACCTGTGCTCAGTCTGCAGAGCCAGCCCTGAGCAGAGCCCACCTGTGCACCCTGACCCCAGACACACAATTCCCTGTGCTGACTGCTCCAGAGCAGCTCTGGATCCCAACTCCTGACCTTGTCTTTCAGAGGGTTCTCTCAGTGCCATCAGAGAGCAGAAAGTGCTGAACCCTGAGAAGGCACCACAGCCCCTGTCACTGCTGCTCACCTGCTGGGCTCTGGCACTCACCTAACTGCTCTGGCTCTGCTGCAGCAGCAGCTCTTCCCACACAGAAAATGTAAACTGCTAATACAGAAACACAATCAACTTCTTCAAGCAAGATTTGGGCACAAACTATCTCAGTCACGAGCCATCAGTCACAGGAGCCCTGAATGGGGAGTCCTGCAGTGAGAACACTGGAGAACAACTGCACTGTGCTGCAGCAGCATCAGGAAACACTCCCAGGCTCTGAAGATGCAGGACACAGTTGCTGTTTGCATACAAAACCCTGAGAACTTGAAATCATAGTGGGTATTAAAATAGAGAAAAAAAAATATGTCATTTTCAATGAGGAAACAGCATTAATAAATAGCAATGAGGTCCTTCCTTGGCTTTCCTTGCAGGTTAAGCCACTAGAACATACCTGAATATTAGTTATGTCCTCTCATATAGTAAGTACCCTCCAACTAAAAGCAAATTGGCTCTGCTTCATTACCTTTTACTAGTTTTCTACTCTTATGGAAGAACAAACAGTACATAATAATGAGTAATGAATACTTCAGAGCTGAAAACTCCCAGTTGCCAGAGGTTAAAGATCATACACGAGACCACATAAATAATGAATTTGCATCCACAGCAGCACTATGCATTTACAAAGCTGGGCACTACTTTCAATTCTGGATATGCAAAAACAGTGCAAAGGAAGCCACAAGCAGGAGTTATTCTGGGGATGTGCTAACTAAACAAGATGCTCCAGCAGAGCTGAGCATGGGCACAGAGCTGCTGGAGAGCTCAGGGCTGGCAGCTCCTGACTGCTGCAGGTGTGTGCTGTGTGGGGATGGGGAGGGGACCCCGGGATGGGACCCCGGGATGGGGAGGGGACCCCCGGGATGGGGAGGGGACCCCCGGGAATGGGACCCCGGGGAATGGGGAGGGGACCCCGGGAATGGGACCCCGGGGATGGGGACCCCAGTCTGGGCTGGGACTGGGCAGCAGCCAGCACAGGACTCAGCCCAGCTGTGGCCAGGCCCCTCACAGGGACAAGGGCACCAGAGCTGGACCTCACCCCAAGCACAGACTGGAGAAGAGCAGCTTGAGCCTTGATGGCATGTAAATGGCATTGCTTTAAAAAATAGCAAATAACAAGCTTTAGCTTCCAAATTAAGAGCTGTGAAACACAATTTAGCACGAGTGGCCCTAAAACACTTCAAGTATTTTCAATTTCTCTAAGCCTGAAGAGGAGAAGGCTCCTCCTGAGGACCAGGCACCCAGAAGCAGCATCCCCCATGGTCACAGCCCATGGATAAAACCAACAACATCTTTTCCTGAGGAAAGCACCCTCTGAAAAAGGAACCAGACCTCAGCCTGAAGGGCTGCAACAGAGCCCTTCCACCTCCTCTAGCTGAAAAAGCAGCATTAAGTCCACTAAAATAATTAAACACCCTTTGAGTGGCTGGGTGGGGCTGTGTTGTGTTTGGGGGTTTGGGATTTATTTGTTTGGTTGGTTTGGGCCTTTTTTTGTTTTTCTTCCTTCTCTCTGAAGGGTAACACACAAAGTTCCCACACAGCTGTACCAAGATGACCTTTAGCTATTAGGTAAACTTTTAACTTCTGTATTACTACAAATAAAGGCTCAAAATACTCTCAAACACATCAGGCAACATGGAAAATTGCATTAGGGGAAAAAACCCTCTGGCTCCAAGTTTGCATCTAAAATGACCACGTGCCACAAATGCAACACAAAAGATTGTTACTAAAATCAGTGCAGGTTTTCAATAGCTCCAGCTCCTGAACTCCTCCTGCCCCAAACACGAGGCCAGTGCAGATGGAGAAAGGGCAAGGGATGGGGAAGGAGGGAGTGAAAAGGAAGAGGAGTGCTAAGTAAAGAAACAAACCAATAAAGGTCCTCCCTGTGCTCCTGCAGCCCTTGCTTGCAAACAGCTTCCTGCACATTCCCCAGATGTGTCCTGGGGCTGACAGGGGCTGCAAAGCAGGGCACGGGCACTTGGCACAAGGGGACAAAATTCCCAGGTACATGTTCTGTGAATATTCTCTTTTGCATGGCAGCAAGTTCCCCAAATCATCCCACTTCTGCTAAGCACTAACATCTAAATCATCAGTCACCCCATTTCTTGGTAAGGACTGAATCACACATTGAACACTCCTAAACACAGTTCTCAGGCTGTTTCCACTCTCCCCCAGCAATTCCCTTCCCTCCTTGTTTCCAGTGTAGGTTTCTGGGGAAACAGAATTTTTACTGAAAGAGAACTAGGGTGTAAATTTAGCTCTTTCAGGCCCAAGTTACCAGCAGCTACGTGCAGTTAGGGGATGGGGCACAACCCCCAGCACCAGCCCTGCCTCTGTAAGGTGGCTGCTCCAGGGCAATTCCCAATTACCAGGGCCACACTGACACACTTTTTACAATTTTCTGCTTTGAACATTAGCAACCAGAGCCAGCTCTGAAACCCCTGGGATTTGCAGCAGCTTTCCCCCAGTGCTGCTCCTGCTCCTGCTCCTGACAGAGCAGAGGCTCAGCTGCTGCAGTGGCACAGGGGGGACAGCACAGGATGGGTGACAGGGGGGACAGCACAGGGGGGACAGCACAGGATGGGTGGCACAGGGGGGACAGCACAGGATGGGTGACAGGGGGGACAGCACAGGATGGGTGACAGCACAGGATGGGACAGCACAGGATGGGTGACACAGGGGGGACAGCACAGGGGGGACAGCACAGGATGGGACAGCACAGGATGGGTGGCACAGGGGGCACAGCACAGGATGGGTGACACAGGGGGACAGCACAGGGGGCACAGCACAGGATGGGTGACACAGGGGGACAGCACAGGGGGCACAGCACAGGCTGTGCCAGGAGCTGCACGTCCTTGGAAATGCACACAGCACCTGATTAGGGACTTGTATTCACTCATGACAAATACAATCCCTTGTTTTAACTTACTGGAACTACAATCCACAAAGTGCTCTTTAAGCAATCTGCTCTGACATCCCTTCAAACGCATTACGGGTTTAATTTCTAGAAATGTTTAAACTCAGAGAGGAGATGGTGCTTCCTTTTCTGTGAAGGTTTTGACTGCTTACACAAGCACCTCATCCTCAGAAGTTATGCAAACTGCCCTGACACAACTGCACATGCAAATTGAATTCCTCAGAAGAGTGGAAAGAGCTGCAGTCTGCGGTTTCTCTGGTTTCGGGTCTGGGCTGTCCTTTCCCAGAGCTGCTGCTCAGCCCCAGCTCAGAGGCTGCACCCACCAGGGCTGTGGGATCACACTGCAGCCCCTGGGGTGGCTCTGCAGCCTCAGACAGAAGGTGCTCAGTGATTTTGGCACAGGTTTGCCTTTTCCCCAAGGAGCTTTGGTCAGGTTGTGTTCAGTTCCTCCTGTGCTGGAGAGCACAGTGTGAGCAGCCACGGGCAGCAGGCTAACTTTGCCCTTTGCTATTTTTCCCTTCTTTTTCTTTTTAAAAACACAGTTCTCAGGCTGCAGGGGTATGGGAGGGAGCAGAACCTCCCAGCTGAGGGAGGCTCGGGTCTGCCCCAGCAACACTCTGCCTGGTCTGGAGCTGCAATTAATGGGCAATTTCATTCCTCTCTGGAATTCTGCACACACAGTGATATTTTCTGTGCCCAAGTCAGAGCACATTCAGTCATGTGCCAGTGGTCCCTGCCTGTTCTCCTCCCCTCCTCTTCCTGTTTCCCACAAACTTTCCGAAGCGTTTCCGCAGAGCTCGTCCCACTCCACACAAGGAACCAGGAGGGCTCTCCTTGATAAAGGCACAGAAATGAGTCATGCCATGTCAAAAAACATGCAGCCATCTAAAAAAACCCCCAAAATAAAGAGATCTCTGTTTATTTGTGCTTCCTGCAGAGGAAGAGTCTTTCCTGAAGCTGTGGAGGGCTGGAATCCCAACCAGGTGAGACACTCGTGCAGTGCAAGCTCCATGTACACACAGCAGGGACCAACCAGGGTGGAACTGAGAGATGAATCTGAACTGGGCAGGTAATGAAGAGTGAAAGAGTGGTTACTGCAGCTTGGATTTTCGCTAGTCTGTTACATTTTCCAGTAAAAGTGAACTGCAGTGTTGTACAGCAGTGCAGCAAAGGTCACAGGCTGCAATGACAACCTGAGGATGGACAGGCCCACAGGATGCCTTCAACTACAAAAGCAAAGATGAGATTCTGCTAATCATACTTTCTGCACACAGTTTAAAATTGAACAGCACAGTTTTGTTAAGTATTTCTCTGTAAGAGCTGTGGGACTGGATAAAGCAATCCTGTGGCTTTCCCATGGCCAGGGCTTGGCTCAGCCTGCTGTGGCAGGGGAGTGGCACAGCTGGCAGGTGGGGGCTGGAGGGGGTTGGGGTCTCTCAAGGCCCTTCTGGGGGACCCAGGACCCCTGAGCTCTGCAGCAGTGACAGTGACAGCAGCTCTCCCTGCCCCTGCAGAGCTCCTGCTCCCTGTTGCTGTTTCTGCACACAGACTGAGCTCAGCCAGTCTCTGCTGCAGCTGCACTGTGTGAGAGCTTCAAAACACCCCCCAAACCAGCTTACTGCACGTTTCATAACCTGGGTTCAGTGAATGTATTTTCACATTACCCAACAATTGTTAAGAAAGAGCAGACAGGACTGATTTACTGCAAACCAATGCCCAAAATTCTAATATTTCAATTTTAAGGTAAACCAGACTTCCAAACAGTTTTTTTGAAAAAGTACTCAATATGTATCTTACTTAGTAGACTTTAAAGACCATTTCATGCCAAACTGAAGCCAATTTTATAAAATCTCAATATATGTCTTAGGCAGAGAATTGTTGATGAGAACAAATTGTTCTTATATGCTGGATTTTTATAATTACTTAAAAACCCAGAAAGAGACATTTTCAGGGCTGTCTTTGACTATAAAACAAAATCATTATAAAATAGTAATTTCACTTCACAAAGGAAAAGATCCTGACCTTACAAATTAGGTCAATAAACAAAGATGGAGAGATCTCCATGAGAAAATAAAGTTTATCTTACCTGATAAAATTCCCGAAGCCAATTCTTCTGTAAATTTTCTGGCTGAAAAACAAAAGGCAAAAATTAGTTAAGAGTAAGATAAATCCATTTTTACAACAATATTGTGCTATTATTGCTTTATTATTATTGCTATTATTGCTTTCCTCAGGGTATTCAGGAAGGGAGCATTTTCCCAATTAAAGCAAGAAGTTCAAACAGGAGGATGCTCCCCCAGGGTGCCCCTGGCCAGACCTCCCCCTTCACTCCTGAGCCCCCGAGTCCCAGCCAAAGGTGCATTCTGCACAGGACAGTGAGTGTGCCCCAGGTGTGCAGGCCATGGCACACCTGAGCTGTGCCTGCCAGAGGGGCACACCCAGCACTGGGCACAGCCTCACCCTGCCCCGAGCCCAGGGACCCTGGCTGGGCTCTGGGGGCTCATCCATCACACACAAACTGGGACAGGCATCCCCACAGTGCCCCAGTTACACAACTGGGGCAGCAGAACTGCTTTAGGGCAAAGCTCTGCCCTTCCAGCAGCAGATCCCAGCCCAGAGCAGAGGGAGAGAGCTGATGTGGGCTGTATCTTCAACAACAGGACTCCTGGACAATGTCTGCATCCAAGGGGAGCAACAGTACAAATCAGACTTGCCACAGCAGGGGCAGGAACATCCCAAATCAGTGGAGGCAGCAGAACCTCTCCCAGAGAAAACCAGAACCCATCCCTGACAGAGCTCTGACACAGCTGCCCAGAGGCAGACACAGAGCCATGGAACTCCTCACAGAGGGGCATGGAACATCTGCACAGACACAGAGGGGCATGGAACATCTGCACAGACACAGAGGGACATGGAACATCTGCACAGACACAGAGGGGCATGGAACATCTGAACACACACACAGAGGGGCATGGAACTCCTCACACACACAGAGACATGAAACCTCTGCACACACAGAGTCATGGAACTCCTGCTCTGCTCTCCCATCACACATGCTCTTTTCACACAGCTGGATACAGCTTCCAAACCAGAACTGGAGCAGAAGCAGCCCTGGAGGTGCCCAGCAGGTTCCTCAGTGGCCAGTCCCAGGGAGGGAGGGGGTCTGTGCCCTGGCAGAGCCTGGTCCTGTGCCCTGCACTGCCCTGTGCCCAGCTCCCAGGCTGTGCCTCCTCCAGCAGTGCTCCCCTGCACATCACATCCCTCCTTCCCACCTTCACCACTCTGTAACCCAGCCTGAGCCTCTCCAGCCACCTCATACAAAAACAGTTTGAAGTTTTGAAGGACTGGAGATAAAAATCAAGTAGAAAGAGAATTTATCTTCCTCTTATTTTTCTGCCTAAAAATAGGCAAATTACACTTCATGTCTCCCACAGACTCTGAACTTCTTCCTATCCTTTCTCTCCACACTCTGTCCTTCATTAAATTATCTCATTCTTTTTGTAATATGATGGAAATTAATCTTTCCCTGTCCTCTTTGATGCTAAATCCTTTCATACCCATTCACCAATGGAGCAGTTTCTCCTGGGTCACTGATCCAAGCCCCACTTTGTCAGCCTCCTCCCTTCTGGCTATCCCCACCTCCAGCTCTGCTGAATCCAGTCCTTCTCCCCAAATACCTACAGACATCAACACTTTGTTAGGAATATCTAGAATATAGAATGGTTTGGGTTGGAGGGACCCTAAACCCCCCCAGTGCACCCCTGCCATGGCAGGGACCCCTCCCACTGTCCCAGTGTCCAGCCAGGCCTGGGCACTGCCAGAGGTCCAGGGGCAGCCACAGCACATCTGGGAATTCCATCCCAGCCCAACAATTCCTGCCAAAATCCCACCCAGCCCTGCCTCTGGCAGTGGGATCCATGCCCTGTGTCCTGTCCCTCCATCCCTGTCCCTCTCCAGCTCTCCTGACACTGAAGGAGCCACAGTCCCTGCTGCAGGTGAATGCCCAGTGCCCACCAGGTGTGCCCAGCAGTGTCCCAGTGCCCACCAGGTGTGCCCAGCAGCGTCCCTGTGCCCACCAGGTGTGCCCAGCTGTGCCCCAGTGCCCACCAGGTGTGCCCAGCTGTGAGCACACGAGCAGCACATGGGCTGGTACCAGCCAGGGCACAAGCAGCTTTTCAAACCAGCAATTTCTGCTGCCCACCAATTAAACCCAACAGCCACCAGCAAAGCTGGAAGCTTGTGCAAAAATATACTCAGAGAGGAAGGACTCTTCTCAAAAAATGAGAAAATATATATTTAGACAGGGTAAGGAGCTTTTCATTCAAAAGGGAAAAGGGAAAAGAACTAAATGAAACTAAATTAACAGCCTGGAAAATTCCTTTTCAGCTTTGAGGGAAATGGAAGAAAGCCGATGAATTATAGAAAGCAGGTTCTATTTTATGAAGTTTATTTTTAGCAAAGAATAGGCTCATTTTTTAAGCTAAAAGGAAAAAAAAAAAATCTTGACTTGCTTTGTGAAAACTGGGCTCCAAAATGAATCAGAGGACAACTGTGTTCTGACACTTGGACTTGCACACTGCCTGAACAAACAAGGCACAACCAACCCCAGATTTTATAAAAAAAATAAAAAATATATTATATATATATACTAACCCTAAGCCTTGCCTGACACAGCCCAGGAGTGCATGACAACCCGTGAGGAGTACATGACATTTCAAAGCCCATGCACATAAACCAACCAGGCTAAACAGGAAAACTAGAACTAAGAGTTCAAGGGAAAAAACATTGAAGGAAAAGTGCAGATTCTTCAAAAATCCAAACTTTGACTCAAACACTGAGACAGAGCAGCACTGCTGCGTGCCTGACAGGCTCTGTGCTTCCACACAGCCAGGGCTGGCTGGGACCTGAGTGCTCACACATACAGAGAGTGTGGAACATATATATAAAATATATATAGTGTGTGTGACACATATATAAAATATATATAGTGTGTAACAATAAAGAGAGTATGTGTAACACAATATATAGTTTAACATATAGAATATATATATAGAGTGTGTGTGTAACATATATATAAAATATATATAGTGTGTGTGACACATAAAATATGTATAGTGTGTAACAATATAAAGAGAGTATGTGTAACATAATATATAGTGTAAGATATAGAATATATATAGACTGTGTAACATACAGAACAGAGTGTGTGTAACATATATATATAATATATATAGTGTGTAACAATATAGAGTATGTGTAACATAATATATAGTGTAAGATATAGAATATATATAGACTGTGTAACATACAGAACAGAGTGTGTGTAACATATATATATAAAATACATATAGTGTGTGTGACACATATAAAATATGTATAGTGTGTAACAATAGAGTATGTGTAACACAATATATAGTGTAAGATATAGAATATATATAGAGTGTGTAACATATAGAATATATAGAGTGTGTGTGTAACATGTATATATGCATATATATGTAGATATCTGTATATATACTTCATATTATATTATATATATTATACTTCATATTATATCATACATATTCACATATATGTGTATATTATACTTCATACCACAACCACAATTAGTTGCTCCTCAAACAGCCCAGGACAGGGAGGTGACAAGAGCCACCTGCCTTTACCACCAGCATGGTAACAACAAATAATTTTAATAAAGAGCATCTGTGTCAGTAAAAGCACCACCAGTTTAGTTTAATTTGGAGGTTGGGATGCAGAGTCCCCTACAACCTTGAGCCCAGTGGGGACAGGTGGCAGGAGGGTGACCAGGGTGACCTGGGGGGTGGCAGGAGGGTGACCAGGGGGACCTGGGAGGAGGGAACCCCACAAACACGCTGCCTGTTGAACAGGATTGTGACTTTTCTTTCCTGCCCCAAAGAGCAGCTCTGGCTCAGGTTCTCAATGTGGGTATTTGGGAGCCCCACCTAAACTCTGGAGACAAAGGAACAAGGTCAATTCAAAAATATACCTCAAAGAAAATAGGAAAGGAAAAAAAATAAAAACAGAAAACTACTCATTGCCAATGGAAAAAGTGAAGTTTACACGACAAACTTGGAATTGTCACCTAACTCAGCATAAGCAATGTTTGCATCTAATACAAGATGATTCAGGGCAGTGAGTAAAAGCAATCTGCCATTCATAACAACAACCAAACCTCAGAAAGTTCACAGTCACACACAGCACCCAAGTTCTCACAGAGCATTTGTAACCCCCCAGAAAGGTGAGAGCTGCACTGAGGGTCCAAGGGCTGGCAGCACACCTGGGCTGGAAGCTGCAGAGAAATCACCTGTAACCCCTTCCAACCCAATCCAGCTGGGACTCTGCAATATCCCAAACAAAGCACTAATGCCTGTCCCAAGTCTGTTCCTTTCTTGGCTAATCCAGCATCACAGAACTAAAGAAAAAGACTTCTCTCAGCACTAATGGAGCTCAGCTTTCAATTACAATTCCCACATCACAGTTAATTGAAGATACTCATTTTTAGTAGAGTTTACATAGCAGGTAATTTTCTGATTATTATCATTAGATTATACTGAGATGGAGCAACAAAAGCTGCAGGTTTTCAGAACTGCTGGTGTAGAAAATAACCCAGTAGCTCTGATGGCAAATCCAGGCACACACAGTCTGTCCAGCACACACAGACACAGCCCTGGACCAAAAAGGAGCATGGACTGTGTGTAACCATGGATTCTGCAGCAGCACAATCAGGGAATGAACATGGACTGTGTTTATCCAGGGTTTCTGCAGCAGCACAGTCAGGGCAGAACCACTGCTGGGGAGGCATTTACAAACACTGCAATAAGGCAAGTCCAGAATCTTGACTCTCCTGACTCCAGGGAACTGCCCGTGTACTTCACATTTAACTTCCATTACTGACATCTTACTGAAAGCTTAAAAGCTCCTGGATATTTGAATAACCAACATCTTAAGAGCATTAACCAGAGTTAATCCAACACCACACAAACTCTAATTGTTAGCAAATAGCAAGATTAACCACATTAATACACTCAAGTTTCCCATTGCTTTGTATCCTGATTTTGGAATGACACAGCGAAAACTGAAAGAGTTTCAATCAAATAAATCTACTTGTGCACATGGATAGATAAACCAGATCTCTGACAAAATTCACACTCACACCACCATGGTCTACCCCGTGCTTTTGCAGGGTTTATTTCTGTATTTGTTTTTAGTGAAATCTTTGAAACGCCTCTGGTTGAACAGGGGGATAGCTACAACTTTAAATATCTAGATACCTAAATATTTACATATTAATGTATTAACCTAGTATTTGTATGTTATATCAAGAACTAGATATATCTATTGAGAACTTTGACATTCTGCCACATGTGCATGGCACAGAACCCTGCAGAGGGGAGCAGAGCCATCACTCAGCACCCAGTGATCAAAGCCAAAAGAACATTGAGGGCAGGAACTGCAGGGCAGCAGCTGCTACCAAAAAATGCCTTACATCAGTAAGGTACAATGTGCTCTGTGGAATAATAAAAATAATAATGCAATTCTGCCCAATGCTCATGTTTGCAGACAGTAACTCTGTGACCCAAAGCTCTAGAGTTAAGGTGAAGAGCTGCAAGCCCTGCTGGGTCTGTCAACTGCTCTGATAATAAATGCTCTTTCCTCAGGGAGATGCATCTTATTTATGAGCCCTTGCTGTGTGATGGGGCACTGCTCTCCAGGGATCAAAGTCCTTGGATTTCCCAGAACCAGGCCCAGGAGGAACATGCCAGGAGAGTGCCAGTGAGGCAGCTCCAGCACATCCTACATTCCAGTACAAAAACCACCACAGCCCCAAGAGAGCTGTGAATTGACCAAGGGAACCCCAGGGAATTCAGCACACCAGTAAATACACAGTGAACTGATAAAAGTATTTGACAGCAGAGGAGACAATGACAGCTGTTTACATCCTATTCCAGAAATAAAGGGCTAAGGGACACACTTGGGAATTAACTGCAATTGGATCTAGAGAGCAGGTTTTCAGGACTGGTGGGATTTTTCCTCCTCCTTGCTGCTATGGCAGTTCCTGCAATAAATGCACCTTTGACCAATGGCCCAGGAGCCCACAAAGTTTATTTTCAGCTTTATCCTGCACTGCTGGGTGCCACAAGAGCCCTGAGCAAAAGCAAAGTTTGGGGTTTGCTGCACACAGGAAGGATGGGGGGAAACCACCCACCCCCAAAGCAACTGAACACAGGAAGCCTCAGCTGTCCCAAGTGTATTATCAGTGACATCTTGGTGACTCAGCAGAGAAATCCCTTCCCCTCCTGCCCCCTTGGGATGGCCCAGAACAGGTTCAGGTGCTACAACTGCACTGGACATGCAGCTGCCATAAGAGCAAAAATCCGTGCAGAAAGGATCTAGGTGATTCTTTATGGTAAAAATTAAACATGCAAAGAGAAACAGGAATATTCAAAACCATAGACAACTCGGGAGAAACAATTTAGAGAAAAAGTCCTGAAAGGAAAACAGTTTTTCCCAATTAATGAAACATTGCTGATGCAGCCTCAAGGAAGACAAAGCACCAGAACTGATACATGCAACTGGAAATAACAACCCTCAATATTCCCTCAGGGTTCCACAAAAGGCCATCAGACATCTGGCAGAGAGACAAGCTGAGAAAAATAAATTGGCAGAGATGTGTGCAGTCCTTGGTGGAGTGCTTCATCCAGCCAGCTTCAGCACCAGCAAAACCTCAAATGAATTACAGATACACTACTACTGCTTTTAAAATTGATGTACATTTAAACTGGCATTTATATTCATTTAGAAATCTAAATAACAAGCAATACTGAATCAGGGATTTTTAGATGTCTGGAATGCTGCTATCTCCACATATTTATTTAGAGCAGATAAATCCCAGGGATTGTGTTTGGGCTCTTTACAGAAAAGGACCTGTTATTATATTGTTTTTAGGTCCTTGGGCTCCTCCACATCCAAACTGAGTGCACAGTGAGTGTTTCTGATTGACTCAGAATACACCTCACAGGAATACAGCAGGGCTCACTCCTCTTGTTACAGAGGAAAAGCAAGCAAAAATCCCAAATACAGTAAGTTTTGAAAGAGCATGTTTTCCTGCTCCCCCACCCCTCAGATAAATTGCATTTTATAGTCCAAAATGGAATTTTGGCAGCTTTCACGAAAGAAGGAAATAAAGAATAAACACATGAGATGAAAGAATAAATACATTCCAGAGTGATTTGTGCAAGACTGTATGAATTCCTGAGGTCCCTGCAGGCACAGCCCCAAAGCTGCACTGCAGCCCCTCTGCTAAACGGGGACAGCACAGGCTGCCCTCACCTGGCTCAGGTGTGCCTGAGCTGGGGCTCTGCCCACCCTGCACCCTGCCCAGACCCTGCTCAGGTTTCACTGACTTGTAAAAGCCAAGCAAGTGCATAAAGCCAAGAGTTAATTAAATCCATTTTACTTCCAATTATCTGCCACTTCAGGCTGGATTATTACATGGTTAAAGTATGAGCAAGAAGGGTCTAAGAGCATCATTCCATATTTACAAACGGGAATATTTTCATTTCTTTAATTATTAAAAACCCCCAGTTTCATTAATATTTTTAAGGAGTTTCTTAGAAAACTCCGGTAACTATAAATTATTTTTTTTAACTCTTCATTTTCAGTTCCAACACAACCACAAAACTAGAGATAGGCTTCCTTCACCAGGCAAAACCAAATTCCTTCCTGTGCACATGAACTCTTGAGGGTTTCACTTTGCCTTTTTTGCCATTAACTTCAAAGTGAAGTCAGGTCTCCCGTGGGTGCATTTCCACAGGAAATCCTGCCCCTTGTTCACTCTTATCCTTACAGAAAGAGTTTCCTCTGGCCTGCAGAACACAGCTCAGCACTAAATATAGGCAGGGGAAGGAAACAGCAGCAGAGTGAGTGACCTGCACTGCTGGGTGAGCACTGCCAGCACAGCTCCAGAAAAACACAGAGAGCACAGCCCCCTGCAGCCCGAGGGAAAACCCACCAGAGATGGGAATGGAAACACCCAAAGCAGCAAAACAGGCAGGGAACACAAGGTGGGACAGCACCCGGGCAGGGGGTTTGCAGGGTCTGCACTCTGCCCAGCCCCTGGAGCCCCTGGGCTGTCCAGTGCTGGAGTGTGCACCCTGAGAGAGCCCAGACACTGCCCAGAGCCCTGCCCCACTGCCCAGACACTGCCCAGACACTGCCCAGAGCCCAGACACTGCCCAGACACTGCCCCAGACACTGCCCCACTGCCCAGAGCCCTGCCCCACTGCCCCAGACACTGCCCAGAGCCCAGACACTGCCCAGAGCCCTGCCCCACTGCCCCAGACACTGCCCAGAGCCCAGACACTGCCCCAGACACTGCCCAGACACTGCCCAGAGCCCTGCCCCACTGCCCCAGACACTGCCCCAGACACTGCCCCACTGCCCAGACACTGCCCAGAGCCCTGCCCCACTGCCCAGACACTGCCCAGAGCCCCTCTCCACTGCCAGCCACAGCTCCCCTGGAACGTGAGACCTGACTGACCCCTGGCACCCAAACACACCCTGGACTGTGACCCTGTGACACACACAGTGCCACCACCCCAGCTGTGTCCCCAAAACATGTGCTGCTCCCAGGATGGGCAGTGAGCACACTGAACCCAGAGGGGACTGCAGCAGCCCTGGGGTTATCCTCACCTGGCTGGGAAAGGAGGAGGCTGCCAAGCAGCAGCTCCAGCTGGGACACACTCCCCATCTCCCCCTGGGACACCCCAAATGACAGCAAGCCCCTGGTACCCAGTGTGCCAGCTCTGCCCCTGCTGACCCTACAAACACATGCATGTGTTTTATAATGTCAACACATGTTAAAATGCTATTAAATGGGAGGAATGCAGAGTGCAGGTTGCTCAGCTGAAGCCAGCACACAGGCTGCTCTTTGGGTACACAGCCTGTCCAAGCCTCTCAAATTTTTACAGTGTCCCCCTGAAAGTTCTGTGGATTTCCACAAGGCTTTGTCCTGCAACAGAGCAAAAACGTCTCCTGGCAAATCCAGTGTGAGAGCAATCAAGACAGGAAGCTTTGGCCAAAAACAAATAAACAAAGCAAGCAACCAGAAGTCAGTTTCTTCCCACTATTGACACAAAATGTCTTGGCAAGGCTCAGCAAGCCACGGGCTTTACATGAAGTGAGGCAGCTCATCCTCAAAATAATGGCAAATGGAGTAAATGAAGAGACATGGCAAGAGAAAGATCTGTGACAGACTGAGTGTGGCAGCCCAGGCTGACAAGGTGGGGAAACCTCCCAGCCCCCAGGTGCAAAGTGAGAGCCTGGGCAGGGCAGCACAGGGCTAACCAGAGGGGCAGAAAGCTCCACACACAAAAAGAACAAGCAAAAATGACAAGGCTTAGCAATATACACACCCACAGGTAAAGGAACAAAAAGAAAAACAAAACAAAATACATTAAATAGCACTTTGCTTTTCTACACCATCTCCAACATTACTCACAAGACACAGCCAGGAATAGACACTTCCAATTTAGAAGCTGCATCTCCAGAATGTTTTCCCTCTTTGCAACCATGTCTTGCTCAGATGAGACAAGACTGCAGCAAGAGAATTGCTGCATCCATTTCCCAGAACTACTGAACTCCTCCCAGCCCACTGTGCACACACTGCCCTGCTCTCAGTTTCTCTCTGTGGCTCCAGGAACCTGAGAACATCAGCCAGGTGTTTTTAAGGCAGGGAAGCAAAGGAGTGAGACTCAGATCTCCTCACCTCAGCTCTGTTGCCACAGTTATAGTGTATAAGAATATACAGAATAAGCACATGTTGAAAAACAAAATGCAAGTCAAGCACTGCAAGAACAAGCACTCTGGGACCTGCTGCTGAGAAGTGTTCAGAGAAAAATCACTCCCTGTGTTATACAATATTCACCATCCACTGCTGCTGCCAGGACAGACTGCAGGGAACAGAGCAAAGACACCTCAGCTGAAAAACTTCCTTTAATCTGCAATTGCTGCCATCAGCAGAGAGGGGAGTGTGCCACAGGATGGGCCCAGCAAGGGGGGACCCCCTTGAGCAGGGCAGGGGGACCCTCAGCCTGACCCTGCAGCTGCTCTGAGAGCCAGAGACTGAACAGCCCAGCACAAAATCCACTCACACACACACTGTGGCACATTTACCCAACCAGGCTCGGTCCAGCCCTAAAACCAAGGTGTGGCATGGTGAAGTGGCAGTGGGAGCCCCCCTGACCACAGGAACACTGCTGCAGCCAAAATTCATCCCGTGGCCGTGGCTCCAGAAATTCGAAGCCACTATGGAAAATATTGTATATTTAAACCTAACTATTCAGAGATATCCTGTTTGCAGTGAGGTAACACCTCTATTTTTCTCTGTCACAAGGAAGTGCACTTCACCTAGTATCAACATTCCTCATGGTGCTGGAATGGCTCTTTTCCTGTTTAGGAAAATGGGCTTCAGGCTTCAGCTAAACTCTGAGAAAAAGGAAGGACAACTTCAGTGACTTTTTCTCCACGACATTTTTTCATATTTTGAAACATCCCAAATGAATTGTGGGTTACACTGGGAAAGGCCACTGTGAGTCTGGGCAGCTGAAAGAGCTGGAGCTGCAATGGGCTCACCACTGGCTGCCATGCATGAGATGCACCTGGGGACACATCTGGGGACATTCACAAGAACAGCTCCTTGTATCTGCTTCCCTAGGAGAGCTCTGGAAGCACATACTCATGCTGAATATGGTAATTTCATTTAAAAAGGGTAAAACCATCCTTAAATTCAGGACTGTGAATGGGGATGATCAACCCAACAGCCATTCCCCTGGGCTGGAAAGGGCCCCCCAGGCTGGACTGGCACCTCCCAGGAGAGCCAGAGGCAGCAGGGGAACAGAGCCTGCAGCTCAGGACACCCCAAACAGCAGCCTGTGCACCTCACTCTGCTGGGACTGTGCACACTGACACCCTGCTCTCCACTCACAACACAGCACAGCCACTGCAAAGGGGCCATGGACACTCAAAACCTGCAGCAAATAACTCACCATCACCCTAATTTCCTTTAAACAACAGCAACTGTTTCCAGGGATTGCATTCTCCAGAGCAGCTCAGCACTAAAATCTGTGTCTCACCAACTCCAGCCCTCCTGGAAGAGCAGCAGTGGAACACACCCATGGTCCCAGTGACACCAGTGCCACCAGTGTGCCACCCCAGAGCAGCCTGGCCACAGCCAAAGCCTCCCCAGACCCCCAGACACACACAGGGACAAGGAGCAGGTTCCACAGGTGATCAAGGCTGATTTAAACCTCAGATGCACGTGAGAAACAGAATTTCCTCCCTCAGAAAGGAGCTGGACTGGACTGCTGGAACACTTTATTCCTACAGCAAAGTACAAGTGGGGGCATTTCACTTGGTGTTTTAGAGAACAACTGAGCAAGTGAAAATTCTCTTCCTGCCCTGTGCTTACAAAGCCTTCTTACACACACAAATGGATTTTGGTTCCCTCTTAAGTTTTCACACAGATGTTTCACAGTAACACAAAATTTACTCAATTGCAGATACAGATTAATAAAACTAACTGGAATTATTTATCAATGCACCTGTTTTATATTTCTACACAAAACTAAAAAGGTTTGATACACTGGGATTAGCTACATCCATCCCCATCCATTGTCCAGCTTCAGAAATCACCAGTAACATCAAAACAGATGCTTCAAACTTCCTCCCAAATTCCCTAACAAAACACCAGTTTTTTGTATTTCTTTTCCAGGGCTCAGGAGCTCATTTTCCACCCGAGCTGCCAGCACAGGTGTCCTGTGTGACAAGTACCCTGCCAAGGTGTGACACTGAGCTCAGTGTCACCTCACCTGCTTTGCCACTTGCTCTGTTTTCAGAGCAGAGAGCTCAAAGTGACAGGGCACAGCTCAGTACCTGCAAATAGAACAGACCTTGTTTTCAACCATAACTGAACTGTCAGAGACCCTTAAAGTAACACCAAATGTCTGAGCCCTGTCAAACTGCGGATGGGAGACTGGCAGGGAAATTCTGGAGTCTTTAATTAACAGAGGGTATCAGCCACGGTGATCACCTCCCAGCTGGTGCAGATCAGAGTGCAGAACACAGTGCATGGTGAAGCTGTGAGTGTCCTGAGGCTCAGCAGGGCTCAGTCTCCTCACCTGAGCCAGGTGTGGCTGCCTGTGCTGCTCAGAGCCCCCAGCCAGAGCCAGGAGCGTGACAGGAGCCCCCAGAGCCCTGTGTCCCTGTGTCCCCAGGTACTTCCCAGGAGCAGGAACCCACAGCAGGGACAGCACAGCTCTGGGGGCTCCCTCAGAGCCTTGGTGCAGCTTCACAGCCAGAAACACCCAGCACAAAAAACACAGGCTGCAATCCCAGCCTGGGCTGGCAGGGAGAGACCCCCATCACACACCCCAGCTGAAATTCCATTTACAGCCCCCTGACAGGGGTGTACATGGGCAGGGCTCAAATCCCAGACACTGATAAAATTAACCATGAATTAATTAACCTGAGTTTAGCAACAGGCTGCAGGATTGGTGATGGTGCTCAGGGTCAGGACTGGCTCCAGCTCCAGGCTGCAAATGCACTGAGCCCAGAGGAACACTGTGCCCATATATCTGTATGTATATATATATATAACACCTGTATATAACACCTGTACACATGGGGAGGGTGCACACCTGTGCACCTCTATCTGCTGTGAGGAATTACAGCCCTGCAGATGCCAACTCTGGCACTGGCAGGTTCCTCAGTGCCACTTCTTGCTGTGGCAGCAAGACAGCCCCTGGTGCTGCTGGATTAATGACCCAGGGGAACAGCAGCCTGCAGCCCACAGGGAAAAGCAGGTGTGCTCCAAAACCAGCACTGCCAATACTGAGGTGAAGATCTCACTGATGTGTAAAAGCCAAGCTGATAAAGTCAAGAGTTAAATCTATTTTACTTCCAATTATCTGCCATTTCAGGTTGGATTATTATATTGTTAAAGTATGAGCAAGAAGGGTCTAAGAGCATCATTCCATATTTACAAACAGCAGCATTTTCATTTTTTAATTATTAAAAAAACCCAGTTTCGGTAGTATTTTTAAGGAGTTTCCTTGAAAACTTGGATAGCTATGGATTACTTTTTTGTTTTTAAATTCTTCATTCGTAGTTCCAACACAACCACGAAACTGGAGACAAAATCACTTCACTCAGTAGCCTGAAAACTCACAGTCAAGGTGACTCAGGAAACACCTTCTAACCCCACCAGGGTGATGTTGGAAGCAGCCCCAGGGTTCCACTGCTGAAGGCAGTGCCTGCTGCTCAGAGCTGCTGGACACACTGACAGGAACAGAGAGAATTATCACTGTCCCCTGGGCAAACCTCCATCCTGCAAACAGCCACAAACACCAGCACGAGGCCTTTGTGCCCCCTGAACCTGTGCAAACATCTCAGTAAGGTTTTACTTCCCTTTCACAAGGCTCACATCCCAAAACATTCCCTCCTATCAATTTCTTGTTGACAAAACAGGAATAAAATCCTGATTTCTTGCCCTCACTGTTGATAGGGGTGAGGCTGCTGAATCTTCTCCAAAGGAAACCAGCAGGAGAGATGCACTCCAGCCTCAGACAGGTATTCAGCCCAAACTGGAGGCAGCCTGAACACTCCTGTTCAAAGCCAACAGGTACTCCCCAAAACCACTGCTATCAGACTTTTTAACTAAGTGTCAGATCTTGTAAGATATTTAACATTAAACAGACATTTCCACCACAGGAAACAGAGCAAACATAGCAATTAAATTAATATTTAAATATCAATAAAAATACTGAGGACTTGTTTTCCAAGTCCATTTTGGATCTTTTGAAGCATTTTGACCTGCACTCCCCCCTGAATTATCCAAAGTCCATCATTCCCCCAGAGACACCAAGCAGTCAGTGCCCAGGCAAAGGCAGACAGATGTGAACATCAGAATTTCTGCTGCCAAGCCAAGAGCTCTGCCAGGCTGCAGAGCAGTGCACTGAGCCCCATCCAGGAATCCAGGGAAATGCCAGCCAAGGAACAGCCCCAGCTGCAGCCCTTGGCTTTGCTCAGAGAGCATTAACCCCCAAACACTCCCTGACTGACTGCAGACCCATTGAAATGATAGATTTCCTCCAGGTCTCAAATTCCTCAGCCTTATAACTGCAGGGAAGCAGCTTTGCCATGTCAACAGCCAGCAGCAGCTCGTGATCCTGCTGCACATGAACCTGAGCTGCACACAGAAAACCTGAGCTGAACATAAACCTGAGCTGCACACACACACCTGAGCTGCACATGAACCTAAGCTGCACACACACACACACACACACACACCTGAGCTGCACATGAACCTGAGCTGAACATAAACCTGAGCTGCACACACAGACACACACCTGAGCTGCACATGAACCTGAGCTGAACATAAACCTGAGCTGCACACACAGACACACACCTGAGCTGCACATGAACCTGAGCTGAACATAAACCTGAGCTGCACACACACACCTGAGCTGCACATGAACCTGAGCTGCACACACACACACCTGAGCAGCTGCACATAGAAAACCTGAGCAGCTGCACACACACAAACCCAAAGGCAGCGCACAGCTGGAGCCCAGCACAGCTGGAGCCCCCCGCACAGCTGGCAGAGGCACTGCAGGGACCCAGCACAGCTGGAGACCCACACAGCTGGAGCCCCCTGGCACAGCTGGCAGGGGCACTGCAGGGACCCAGCACAGCTGGAGCCCAGCACAGCTGGAGCCCCGCACAGCTGGCAGGGGCACTGCAGGGACCCAGCACAGCTGGAGCCCCGCACAGCTGGAGCCCCCTGGCACAGCTGGCAGGGGCACTGCAGGGACCCAGCACAGCTGGAGCCCCCTGGCACAGCTGGCAGGGGCACTGCAGGGACCCAGCACAGCCTGGGGAGGGATGCAGGGCACTGCAAGCCCGGGATCCATGCTCAAGCACAGAACAGGGAAATCCTGAAAAGATTTTGCCAGTCCTGGATTGGCTCCTCCACCTTCCCAGCTGCTGCAGCTCACTCAGGCAAGCTAAAAATACTTTCCTTTCTAAAAAACCCTTTTCCACAGGAGGCAGAGCTGTGGTTACCACAGAGATGGCACCACCCAGTCCCACAGATCTCCCCACACCCCAGCCCTGTGTGGAGCTCTGAAATAACTCCTGATTGAACTCCATGGGCAGCAGGAGATCCATCACCCAGGGCTGCCAGCCTGGCTGCACCACAGGGGAGGAAACTCCTTTTTCATAGAGCAAACACCCACAGAAAACACTGCTTATATCCCAGGATATTCCATAGAGCTTCACTTGAACTCATTCACTCATGATCTTGCTTAGGGACACTTAATCCTGATGGATGGGACACCTATTCAGAAATTCCATTTCCTATCTCACCCTCAAACACAGCAATTGCTCAGAGCCAGGGGCACAGCAGGCTCCCCACAAACCCAACAAATCATGCTGCTCATGAGGCAAAGCTGAGCCTGCTCTGAGCCTTCCAGAGCCCAAGAAAACATCACTGGTGTGTTTCTGAAAGATTTTCCTATTTTAGTACAAGGGACTTAAAATTAGAGTTCTATTGCTCTACTGCTAGGTGAGCAGCAGGAAAAATGCTAAGAGAAAAGATTGTACAGTGTGAAAATGAGGACATGTACAAAAGGTGATGTCTGAATAAAAAGAGAAAAAAATAATATTCCTGCATAGCAGATTTAACAAAAAACCATCCCAGATTAATACATTCTCTGTACAGCCTTGCAAAAAGCTTGATAGTCCAACCACCAGTAAGAGATAGAAAAACCAGGCAACAGGATGGTTTTGAAATAAGAAGCCACCAAATTTTCCAAGAACATCCTTAGTACAAAAAGCAAATGAATACCAAGCCAAACCACCCTCCTCAAAGCCCTCAGCAGCTGGGTCTGGATGCCCCAGGCAGGGCAGGTCCCTCTGCTGTCCTCACACAGCCAGTGACAGACACCTCCACACAAGCCCTCAACTTCACAGAAGGACATTATCACCTTCATTTACTGCACCTGGCTTCAATAAATTGATTTCAAAAGACTTTTGATCAGTCCAGTTTAAGGATGTATATCAGTAACAAGAGTGGCAATAATTGCAATTAATTTCTCCAGTTTAGAAAGCTTACTGCACATTTCCTCATCCAAAGGAAAAGGGGGAAAACACGCAATCAATCAATCACATTATGAATTCTGAGAAGTCCAGATACACAAGATGCTCCATGGAGAGCAGGAAAAGCAGGAGCTTGCCTTTAGGAAGGCAGTGCTGGGAGGAGGCTCCTCTGCTGGAGCCAGACTGGAGCCAGGCTGGGAGAGCTGGGGCTGCTCAGAGGGACCCAAGGGGGGCTGAAAGCCCCTCCAGTGCCCAGAGGGGCTCCAGGAGTGACAGGACAGGGGATGGGTCCCACTGCAGGGGCAGATTGGGGTACTGAGGAGAGCCCTGGCAGGCTGGGCAGGGCTGGCACAGCTGTGGCTGCCCTGGCAGTGCCAGGGCTGGGGACAGGGGCACAGCCGAGGGGTCCCTCCATGGCAGCCCCTCCTGCCACTCTGAGCAGCAGGGTCACAGTGCCTGTGCCCCTGTCCCAGCACAGCAGCTCACCCAGCACACTGCAAACTGCATTTCCTCCCTTGGCTGCCCAGTGCCCCCACCCAGCTCAAACAGCAGCCATCACATCCACACTGAATGGAAACATTCCAATTAATCTCCATACCATACCAACTAACAGCTTTCTCTAGAGTCTAAAATCCAGCAGCTCTGTTTCTGGGAGGCTCTCACTCTTGAATAATTTAAAACAGTCTGTCTCACTTTCTCTGTGTCTTTCCCTCCTTCCCCCACCCATTCCTCACTCCTGTCAGTCCATACAAACATTCTGCAACAGCTTTCAGAGCTCAGAAGGAACCACAACATCACAGCTGGCCCCTGATAAATTTCACCTACATTCCCATACACGGGCTGTGGAACTTTTAATTTAAATATTTCTATTCTCAGCAGATTAGACTGCTGAGAGAAAGCAGATGCCAGGAGAGCTGGAAGCATCATTCTGCCAAGGGCTCCTGCCATGCCTGGGAGTTAATTAGGTGAGATAAGAATGGAGATGATGGAATAAAGGAACCCACAGGCTTTGCTGCAAACCAAGGGGAGCAACTCTGAAGAGCTCTGTAAAACCAGGCTGCTGGCACATCTGAAATAATTTCACTGCAGAATTCATCTCTTAACATGCAGCACGTCCCAGGGACAGCTGCTGCTGAAGTCACTTTTTAAAGAGAAGGATTTATCAGAATTTCAGATTTATCAGAATTTGGCACAAAAGAATGTTTGTGGAAGATGAAAAAAAACCCAAAATTGCAGTTTTTGTCCTGCACTGAAAACACTTGAACTGCATTGCAGGAGCCCATGGAAAGAAAGTGCCCTGAGAGTGAGCAAACACTGCACCCTGGCAGTCCAAGCCCAGCCTCCTGCTCAGCCCCTCCACCTCTGTTTTACCCAGGGACATCTGTGTTTGTGTCATTACAGCCTCACCTGAGCACCAGGTACATCCAGGCACAGGACTTGAAGGCAAACTAGACACAATCAAAACACTGCACTAGTGCAAACTTGGTTTATCCATTTGCAGAAGGCTGTCCAAGGAGATGGTTCACGGGAAAAAAAATTAAAATGCAGCAGCACTTTCAGGCAGCTGTTAACTGCAGTCACAGCAGTGATGGTGGAGGATTTTCAGCTGGAAATGCACATTATTTGCTCTGTAACACAGAATATCACAGCAGAGGCTCCGAAGGAGCCTGGGACTGGAAGGGCAGAGCTGCAAACACACATGGCCAGTCCTCCACAGCCACTGATGCAGCAAGATCACTTTCACAAAATCACCTTTCCAGTCATTTCTACAATTTGAGAAGAAAGTCATTTCAGTGAGTATCTGAAAAAAAAGCCTATTAATCCCTAACACACAAAGGTCTCATCAAAACCTCATCAAACCAAAAAGATTTGCTGAGCACAGTTATTAATAGTTTGCCTGTCTGCTTTGATTATATTTGACATAGTTTCCATATGGAAACTTACACTAAATTTCATCAAGAGCTTTACTTTGTTTAAAACATCAATCTAACATAATAAATATTTGGAGATATAGGAAAACATCACCTTTGGGTTATCCTTACACAGAAGGGTGAGAATTCACCCATTTTCACTGCAATGCTTCCTATTTCCTTCCTGAATAATGCACAGCTTATCCTCCAAGCCAATCCTCAGCTCTTTCACTCTGAATACACCCACTTTGGCTTCACTGCTTGTATCTGTGGAAAATCCTGTTTGTTTTCTTTGCATCAAGAGGCTTGAGGGGTCACTGAAGTTACATAGATAAACCTTATGAAATCTCCCATAAAAAAATTTACAGCATCATGCCAAGTAAAAAAATAAATAGAGCTGATAAACCAGTGAGACCAGATACTAGTCCTGTCATCCCTTGTACACAATCAGTTTTTCTGTAATATTTAATGAAAACCCACTAGTTTATGCAAGACACAGAAGCAGCCATGTCAAGGTCAACACCTGCATAAATAATTTCACACCATTTTCATTGGACTGCCATTGCAGCTCACTAACTGCCCAAGCACCAGGGTTTGCTGCTGCCAGGATCAGCCACACCTGGGGCAGCCCCAGCTGACCCCAGAGCCCTGGACAGCCCCAGCTGAGGGTCAGCAGCTCACAGCCCCCCAGGGCAGCCCCAGCTGAGGGTCAGCAGCTCACAGCCCCCCAGGGCAGCCCCAGCTGAGGGTCAGCAGCTCACAGCCCCCCAGGGCAGCCCCAGCTGAGGGTCAGCAGCTCACAGCTCCCCTGGTCAGCCCCAGCTGAGGGTCAGCAGCTCACAGCCCCCCAGAACAGCCCCAGCTGAGGGTCAGCAGCTCACAGCTCCCCTGGTCAGCCCCAGCTGAGGGTCAGCAGCTCACAGCCCCCCAGGGCAGCCCCAGCTGAGCCCAGAGCCCTGGACAGCCCCAGCTGAGGGTCAGCAGCTCACAGCCCCCCAGGGCAGCCCCAGCTGAGGGTCAGCAGCTCACAGCTCCCCAGGGCAGCCCCAGCTGAGGGTCAGCAGCTCACAGCTCCCCAGAACAGACCCAGCTGAGGGTCAGCAGCTCACAGCTCCCCAGAACAGCCCCAGCTGAGGGTCAGCAGCTCACAGCCCCCCAGAACAGACCCAGCTGAGGGTCAGCAGCTCACAGCCCCCCCAGGGCAGCCCCAGCTGAGGGTCAGCAGCTCACAGCCCCCCCAGGGCAGCCCCAGCTGAGGGTCAGCAGCTCACAGCCCCCCCAGGGCAGCCCCAGCTGAGGGTCAGCAGCTCACAGCCCCCCAGGGCAGCCCCAGCTGAGGGTCAGCAGCTCACAGCCCCCCAGAACAGACCCAGCTGAGGGTCAGCAGCTCACAGCCCCCCAGAACAGCCCCAGCTGAGCTCAGAGCCCTGGACAGACCCAGCTGAGGGTCAGCAGCTCACAGCCCCCCCAGGGCAGACCCAGCTGAGGGTCAGCAGCTCACAGCTCCCCTGGACAGACCCAGCTGAGGGTCAGCAGCTCACAGCTCCCCAGAGCAGCCCCAGCTGAGGGTCAGCAGCTCACAGCCCCCCAGGGCAGCCCCAAACACGGGGAGAATCCACAGACTGAGAATTACACTGGAACCTTTGTGCTCCCTGAACACAGAGATGTGACAGCTCATCTCCCTGACAGGCAGGAAGGGCTGACATCAGCACCACAGCACACACTGCTGCCACAAAGCAGCCCTAAAAATCACCCTAAAGGAAGAGTACAGCAACGGGGCTTGGGGATTTTACCTTCAGCTGCTTGCCAGGTTCAAAACAAGCAGAGTATTAAACTTGCTTTATCTTGAAAATAACACATTCTGCTTGAGAAATTAAAAAAAGGTCTGATCTAGACGTGCTTGCCCTAAACACTGCTGAGGTACCAAAACTTGGTAAAAACCCAGGAGCTGGCATGTTTTCATTTCCCTGTCATCTCCAGTACAGAGCTCTGGGCTCACCCTCTGCTCCCAGCAGCTTCCCCAGGAAAGGCTGTTCTCAACCCTCACTGCTGGAATGTCTGGGCTGAGTCAAGAACAGCGACTTGGGAAGAAAACTGAAATAAAACCCAGTGCACAGACACTTGAGAAAAAAACTGAAATAAAACCCAGTGCACAGACAGCACACAGGGCTCCCTGTGGCCAAAGACTGAAGGGGGCCTTGCCAAGCAAGGATGGCAGACATTTCAAAAAACATTCAATTAAACAAAATTAGGTAGAGCAGAAATGGCACATTGCCTCCTTTTCTTTGAGGCCAAATCCAGTGCTGCTGTTTGCAAAGAACACTCGAGGAAGTAAACAAGATGCAGCGATAAATTCCAGTGAAAGCTGGAGACACAGCTCAGTGAAAGAGGCACAGTCCTCTCCCCTGGGCTCTGCAGGTTTTCAGAGGAGCAAAGGGCAGTGTGCAGAGAGGACACTCCAGAGCTGTGCCCCCAGCAGCACAGCAGCTAATGGGGACTCATTAATTACCAATGAACTGCCATGCAAACACCAGGCAGAGCGCAGGCTGATCCCAGCCCTGGTGGAGGGAGCAGCAAAGCTGCAGACAGGCTCTGCAAACCCAGCAGGAGCCCAGGGCTGAGCCCACGGGGCACCTGAGCTCTGCCCACAGCTCTGCCCTGCCACGGCCTTGGGCATCTGCTCTCTAATTCTTCCACAAGGTAAGACACCCACTGTGCTCCAGCTTCTGCACCAGGCACTGAATTTTGAGGAGGTTTCACAAACAGTTTGTTTTGCCATATTGAGATCTTGTCTCCTCAGCACACACTATCATTACAATGCATTTATACTGCCAGTTGTACTTGGGGCTCTCCAGGCACCATAACGTTAATTAATCACAAATACTGCCTGAGCTCAGTTCACTCTTTGAGATCCCTAAACAGCCAGCACATCTTGCAATATACTACAGAAATACTGATGCAGAGAGACTTTGTTTGACTTTCCACTGCCCAGTAAACCACCGGGAGCAGCAGAGTGCCCCGACCATGGAGACATGGAACCATGGAGCCCTGTCCCACACCCTGACCCCATCCCCAGAGCCCCTGTGCCACACCCTGACCCCGTCCCCAGAGTCTGTGTCCCCCACCCTGACCCTGTCCCCAGAGCCATGGGGCCCCTGTCCCACACCCTGACCCCATCCCCGGAGCCCCTGTCCCACACCCTGACCCTATCCCCAGAGCCCCTGTGCCACACCCTGACCCCATCCCCAGAGCCCCTGTGCCACACCCTGACCCCGTCCCCAGAGTCTGTGTCCCCCACCCTGACCCTGTCCCCAGAGCCATGGGGCCCCTGTCCCACATCCTGACCCCATCCCCAGAGTCCCTTTCCCACACCCTGACCCCATCCCCATCCCCAGAGCCCCTGTCCCTCATCCTGACCCCATCCCCATCCCCGGAGCCCCGCACAGCCCCGCAGAGCCAGCCCCGGCTGGGGAAACAGCAGCAAGGCTGATCCCACCCAGGGCTGAGCTCTGGGATTCCCGGCACAGGGAAGGGAAGGGTCTGAACCTGCCCTGCTGCCGACGGCACGGCACGGCACGGCACGGCACGGCACGGAGCCGGGTCCTGCCGGGACGGGACAGCCCGGGACAGCCCAGCCCAACTGAGCCGGGTCCTGCCGGGACAGCCCGGCCCGGGACAGCCCGGTCCTAGCCGGAACGGGACAGCCCAGCCCGGGACAGCCTAGCCGAGACCAGCCCAGCCCAGCTCATCTCGGTCCTGCTCGGGACAGCCCGGCTCATCCCGGCCCAGCCCGGCTCATCCCGGTCCAGCCCGGCTCATCCCGGTCCGGTCCAGCCCAGCCCGGCTCATCCCGGTCCAGCCCGGCTCATCCCATCCCGGCCCAGCCCCGCAGAGCCGCCCTGCGCTGTGACACGGGCACTGCACAGGAGCGCACCTACAGCACACCTGCTTTCCCCTATCCCGCGGTGCTATTCCCAGCTCTCAGCACCAATCCCGCCCCAGCCAGGCCCGGCAGCGCTGCAAACGCACAGCTAAATGGGGAACAATCCCACAGGGGTAGCAGCTCCTCTGCTTTGGAATCGCTCCCCAGCACGGGCTGCGGCTTCACTGCGGGGTAAATGCCAGCAAACCCTGCTCACCCGCTGCCCCCGCTGCCCCCGGCACTCGGAACGCGCTTCTGGCTCTTTCCCACTCCTAAAGTAACCGGGAACAGGGAGTTTATTTGCTACTGAAACGTCAACAGAAAAGCAAACAAACAAAACCCATCGGAGCTGCGAGCCCGACTTGGAGATCCCCGTTCCCACACACTAAGAGGGCACGAGGAAACTTTCACAATATTTAGAGACTGTGCAAGCTGACAGACAACATGCATGGTTTCCCTCCAGTTTTTAGGAAAGCATGCACACGATCCAGTTCCTGGACCAGTCACTCTGCAAAGCATCTGGAAATGGTCCACATGCACAACAAATGCAGATAAGGAATGAGGATTTGCCACAAAACAATGAGCACAGGAGTGTTCTGTCATCCCTGGCAAGCGCTGGAAAGCAACAGGCAATGGCACCAGCAACAGGGACAAAGCCAAGGGAAAGGTGTGCAGTGCCTGGTAGAGTCACAGAAGGTGGTGGGGCTCTGCAGGTCCAGTCCCTGCTCAGGCAAAGGCTCCCAGAGCCAGGAGCTCAGGGTTTGTCCAGCTGGTCCCCAGTGCCCCCAGCAATGGGCACACCACAGCCCCTGCACCTCCCGAGGGCCCTTCCTGAGTCAGCAGCTCCTACCTGCTCAACAGGCACTTTCATCACAACACAACACTCAGGGATTCTTTTTAAGAAACACAATCAAATCTTGCACTGAAACTCATCTATTTATCAAGGGTGTCTCCCTTCACCTGACTGACAAGTTCTGCCTTCATCCATGCTGGGAAACCGCTTTCTGCTCACCAGCCTGCAGAACAGGCAGGTCCACAACGTTCATGTGATTCGGGAAAAAGTGGGAAAGGAACTGCAGATCTTTCTTTTCTGAGATCAGTAAAAGGTGCACGATGGTCACAAATAACAAACAGTTTGATATTTAGCAAGGAGAGCTGAGGAGAAAGGGGTTTGTTTCCTTTTTGCTAAAAGGCTGTCCCACAAGACAAATGAGAACTGGCTGCAGAGCCTGGTGAGCAGTGGAGTCCAGAAAAACAACACTGCCAGCTCATGAAAATAAACTTGTTTTAGCAGAAGATTTTTGGGTCACATCCAGTTCTCTGAAGTGCGCGGGTTGATCCCATCACACTGTCCCACCCAGTTCTTGACTTCTTCATGTGCCTGGCGGCATTTGAAATTAAAAATGCATATAAAAAATACCCAAACAGTTTTTCAATTTCTTCCTCCAATAAAAAGCACAATAAGAATTCTAGATCAAAAATTTCACTCTGAACAGATGGTTTTTAAAAACATTTTGAACACTTTCAGGTCAGGGACACAACCAACCAATGCTCTTGTCAAAGGGAACCTTTTTTGTGCAAAGGTGCTGCAGTGCTGGACCCAGTGACAGCTGTCTGCCCAAGAGTGAACAGAAAGGTCTTCTCTGCCAGAGTCTGAGAACAGCACAAATTCTGTCCTTAAATAAAAATCCTGAAGTAATTTAAACAGAGCCAATGCTGGCTGATGGTGCTTCACAAGTACAGGATTTGTTCAAGTGATTTCTGTGCCATTTCATATTCACTTGACACAGAGCTCAGCACACAGTTCTGGGCTGCTCCTACAGGAAAACTGGTTTTGCTTTCCCAAAAGGATTGTTAAAGCCTCTAAACTCTGAGAGTTTGCCACACCAAGAAAAGAATAAAGCTTCCAAACAAGCTCCCAGCACACCACTTTAAAGGCTTTAGTGAAAGAACTGAGAATGAGGTGCTGCTCCAATGCTGTGTGCTCTCACTGCTCACCCACCCCAGTGCCACCAAGACACATTCAAGCATTCCAGGACAATTAAAAACTTCTTTTCAAGAGTGCAGTGGAAAATGGAAGGCAAGGAGTGAGCATGTGGAGGCAGCTCTGCCCCAGGCAAAGTACAACAAACAGGTTCTGGATGCTGGGCCCCCCGGCACCCAGAGCCCGTGAGAATGAGAGCAGGCCTGGCAGCAAGGGCAGGTTCAGAGAAGGTGACGGTATCCACATCCTGCCAGCAGTGTCTGTCACCTCAGCAGAGCACAGAGCATCTTCCCTGCCCCTGCTCAGCCCCACAGCTCAGGGAGCCGGCTCTGCTCTGAGCTCCGCAGGCCAAGGGGCTCGGGGGACAGGAGACCCCCAGCTCTGGCACCTGAGCCCCTGCAGCAAGGCAGGAGCTGCACCTGTGCTGCACCTGTGCTGCTCTGCCTGCGAGCACAGCTGAGGGAACAGCCCACGGCCACACCTGACTGCAGCTGCAGAGCCCTGCTCACCTGCCAGCACTGCGGCAGCGCCAGCCCCACCCTCCAGAGCATCCTGCAGACCCTCCCCTCCACACCCCTCCCTTCCCCATCCAGGCAGGGCCGGGATGCTGCAGACACATCCCTGAGCTGGGGTCCGTGCATCACAGCCAGGGGCTCGGGAGGGCTGCAGGGAGAGAACGCCCAGGGGTGAGAGAGCCACGCCCCAGGGGAGAGAGAGAGCCACGCCCCAGGGGGGAGAGAGAGAGCCACGCCCCAGGGGGGAGAGAGAGACAGCCACGCCCCAGGCGGGAGAGAGACAGCCACGCCCCAGGGGGGAGAGAGACAGCCACGCCCCAGGGGGGAGAGAGACAGCCACGCCCCAGGGGGGAGAGAGACAGCCACGCCCCAGGGGGGAGAGAGCAGCCAAGCCCAGGGGGAGAGAGACAGCCACGCCCCAGGGGGGAGAGAGACAGCCACGCCCAGGGGGGAGAGAGACAGCCACGCCCCAGGGGGGAGAGAGACAGCCACGCCCCAGGGGGGAGAGAGACAGCCACGCCCCAGGGGGGAGAGAGACAGCCACGCCCCAGGGGGGAGAGAGACAGCCACGCCCCAGGGGGGAGAGAGACAGCCACGCCCCAGGGGGGAGAGAGACAGCCACGCCCCAGGGGGGAGAGAGAGACAGCCACGCCCCAGGGGGGAGAGAGACAGCCACGCCCCAGGGGGGAGAGAGACAGCCACGCCCCAGGGGGGAGAGAGACAGCCACGCCCCAGGGGGGAGAGAGACAGCCACGCCCCAGGGGGGAGAGAGACAGCCACGCCCCAGGGGAGAGAGAGACAGCCACGCCCCAGGGGAGAGAGAGAGAGCCACGCCCCAGGGGGAGAGAGAGAGCCACGCCCCAGGCGGGAGAGAGACAGCCACGCCCCAGGCGGGAGAGAGACAGCCACGCCCCAGGCGGGAGAGAGACAGCCACGCCCCAGGCGGGAGAGAGACAGCCACGCCCCAGGCGGGAGAGAGACAGCCACGCCCAGGGGAGAGAGACAGCCAGCCCCAGGCGGGAGAGAGACAGCCACGCCCCAGGCGGGAGAGAGACAGCCACGCCCCAGGCGGGAGAGAGAGACAGCCACGCCCCAGGCGGGAGAGAGACAGCCAGCCCCAGGGAGAGAGACAGCCACGCCCCAGGGGGAGAGAGACAGCCACGCCCCAGGCGGAGAGAGACAGCCACGCCCCAGGGGGAGAGAGACAGCCACGCCCCAGGCGGGAGAGAGACAGCCACGCCCCAGGCGGGAGAGAGACAGCCACGCCCCAGGCGGGGAGAGACAGCCACGCCCAGGCGGAGAGAGACAGCCACGCCCCAGGCGGAGGAGACAGCCACGCCCAGGCGGAGAGAGACAGCCACGCCCCAGGCGGGAGAGAGACAGCCACGCCCCAGGCGGGAGAGAGACAGCCACGCCCCAGGCGGGAGAGAGACAGCCACGCCCCAGGCGGGAGAGAGACAGCCACGCCCCAGGCGGGAGAGAGACAGCCACGCCCCAGGGGAGAGAGAGACAGCCACGCCCCAGGCGGGAGAGAGACAGCCACGCCCCAGGGGCTCACCTGTGCTGCAGGGAGAGAACGCCCAGGTGTGAGAGCCACACCCAGGGGTGAGGGACAGCCACGCCCCAGGGGCTCAGGTGTGCTGCAGGGTGACAGCCACACCCAGGTGTCAGGGACAGCCACGCCCCCAGGAGCTGCTGGAACCCCCCCAGGGTACCAGGAGAGAACAGACCCTGTGCACCTGCACAGGTGAACTGCCTTGCTGAGCTTTAACCTTCTGCTCTCCAGGATATCATTTGCTACAGCTGACTGACTCATGAGGATGAGTGCTTAACAACTTGAAGACATTAATGAAAACCATCAATTATATCTGACTTCAAATATCATGTAAGAACAATGAACACTTTTGTTTGCTTTGCTACATGCTTTAACTTCAAGCTTTGCCAGTAACAGGAAAAGTGTTAGAAATTAAAGTGATTAAAGAAAAAATTTACATTTTAAAATTGTGTGCAAATACTGATAGTAGTGCCAAGAGTGTTGAATAACTACTACACACCATTGGAAGAAAAGAAGCCAAAGTAACATTTTACTTTTAATACTTGCTCTTCCCCAGAATAATGATTATTGCACTTAATGTGACCTTCTCCACAACACAAAAAATAACATATTTCCATGGGAATTCCAGCAGGGGAAGATGCCACAAGGACTAAAGGGCTCTGACAGGCCATTCAAGCAGCCACTGAAGTCAGAGGGTTCTGTTTTCCCATGACCACCTCCTGTTCTCCACAAAGGGTAAAATATAGTTAGAGAATATGGAATAAAGTATTAACCTACACCACACAGATGGATTTTGAGAGCTTCCCATACTGAAGGGATACAACTGGCTTGCATCACACCTGACTTGTTCTGTTTTTTCCTTCCAATTTCAGGTGAGAGTTTGGGGGCAGAGGACAAGGCAAAGCCACAGCCAGAGTGGCTGAGCCTGTGCAGGGTGGGGGAGACACTTTCCAGAGCCACACCTGAAGCCAGTTTGTCTTCCCAGGTCCTTCAGCCACCGGATTTCCTCTTCCCACTCAGCCCAGCAGTGCCCACAGGCAGCAGGGAAGGATTTCCAAAGCAAAATCCCTGGCCAGCATCAGGCTGCAGGGCACACAAAGCTGGGACAGCTCAGAGTTCCACCTCCTGCTCAGGGGTGCAGAGTGCAGTCAAACCAGGAACCCTCCACAAACACAAACAAGTGCGGCAGAAACTGAAAGGAAAACACTCGAGTCTGCTACAGAAAACCAAACAGACAGAAGGGCAACAATGCTTAAAGAGTAACAGAGCCCCTCCCACAACAACATAAAAACCCAGAAAGCAGCGCCAAAGCAGCAGAAAGTAGAAAGCACAGAGAGCAGAGTCAGAGACATGACAGAGCAGTGGGAAGACTCACACAGCCTCAGGTGCTGAACACACCTGCAGCAGCAGGGAGAGAGCAACAACCACCTCAGACAGCAGCTCACCTGCACAGCCAGGGCTGCCCTCACCTGCCCTGCAGGTGACACCAACACTGCCTGGCCCTGCCTCAGGGCAGCCAAACAAACTTCTGACAACTCACAATGAATCAAACACCCCTTGCACTCAGTCCCATAGCTGTAATTTGAACTGGGGTGCCTTGAATTGCAACATGCTACTCCAAACGCTTATTTAGAAATCAAAAACCTAGCTAAATACATTTCCCATCCTAACACATTTGAAACGTTCCATTAAATTCAAATATTTATTCATGGGGGAAAAAATAGAGAAAAACAAAATGAAAGCCAAAAAACCTTTTATAGTTATCAGCTAATACCAATACAGATGTCCAATACCAAAACAAACTTACACCCACTGCTTCAGAATCAGAAAATCAGCATCAGACGTGATAAACAGAGACTACACTGTGATCACCACCCATCAGAAAGGCAGGTTGTTTGGAAAAATTATTATGGACACTATTTCTGCTTCAAATTCAACTGACAGACTTCAGCTTCTAACAGAAGTAAAGAACACTTCATGTTCATATTCAGAATTAGAGAGTAAATGATTCATAATAATAGTACAAGCAGGGTGACAGAGGAAGCCCCATGGCTGCCTGTGTGTGCTGTGTGGACAGGGACACTCACCCAGGGTGGAGGTGAGACCCCCTGGCAGGTCACTGCCCCACCAGGCCAGGCTCTGCAGAGAGCAGGGCAGCACTGCTGAGCCCTTCACAGCCCTGGGCACTCCTCCCCTCCTCTTCTACACTAATAAAATAAAGTGTTCTGGAAGCTTTTACCTCCCTTGGCATCCCTGCACACCTCTTCTGACTAAACCTGTCCTGACAGCTCAGGAATTGCACACATCCAGTATGAAATGGGAGGGTTTTGGAAGCTCTGACCCGATTGAGGCTCATACGCTGCAATTTCAAAGACAACTGGAACAAAGGAACTGTTTTCCAACCCGGGGAGAAATGTCAGAACCTGTACAGGTGCGTCTGCTGGGCACCTCAGAAATCCTCTCCCTAAAGACCTGCACGGAGACACTGAGCCAAAAGAGATTGGCAGAGTCACCTGGAGTCACACCTGGTTCCAGGTGTGAGCACCAGGAGCTTTTCTAGTGTTTGAACCTGCACCAGACACAGCACAGGGCAACAGAACTGGGGCAGCCACAGGAACAGGAGTGCAGATCCCTGTACCTGGGGCAGGCACAGGAACAGGAGTGCAGATCCCTGTACCTGTACCAGCCACAGGAACAGGAGTGCAGATCCCTG
Source organism: Erithacus rubecula (assembly GCF_903797595.1). NCBI lineage: Eukaryota > Metazoa > Chordata > Aves > Passeriformes > Muscicapidae > Erithacus > Erithacus rubecula. The sequence continues at coordinate 34,622,754 of NC_136660.1, read as the reverse complement.
TACCTGGGGCAGGCACAGGAACAGGAGTGCAGATCCCTGTACCTGGGGCAGAAGCAGCCACAGCTCCCTCCTGCACTGGCCATGAACTGAGGGAAGCTTTGTCCAGGCCTCACCTCCAGGGTCTGTCACAGGAAAAACAGCAGCACTGTCCAGAGACAACTGAGCAGAATGAAGGGGATATAGCAGATTGGAAACAAAAACAAAGGACATAAATTAAACATCTGTACAGCAAAAGCAGCACAGTGCCAGGCAAATGGATTCTGTGCCCAGCACTCAGCTCATTGCAAGGCAGGTGTGAAATTCTGTCACTGCAGAGAGAGGCAAAGGAAGCAAGGAATCAGGGAGGGAGAGAAAGAGGGAGGAGATGGGATCACAGGTTTGGGTTGGAAGGGACTTTTAAAGATCACCTAATTGAATTCCCCTGCCACAGGCAGGGGCATCAGAGGAGAGGGAAAAGAGAAAGAGTGACTCATGGGTAGCCTGAACTCCATCTTTTTTTACTGTGCATGCTGTGACAAAACCAGGAAATGCTCCTATAGGAAGAAAAGCATTAAGTGCTTAAGTAAACACAAAGATACCAAAAATCATACACATTTATATTCATGAGATGCACATATTCATGTAACTTGGAAGAATATTTGAAGATCTAATACTTCATTAACATTTTTAATGAAGCAGCAAAACTACTAGAGGAAAGAACAGAACCCAGCTCAGTCCCTCCTCACTTTGCCATGTTTATTCATGAGCTCCCAGGTCACCACTGCAACAGGCAGTTAGTGAATGGGGACGGCTGGCAGGAGCAAACCCATGTGTTATCATAACCTGCTTCTGGCAACCAGAGAGCAAAAAAAGCTATTTTCTGCTCTTTGTAAAGTACAGGCAGGTCAGCAATGCCACAGATCTAGGAAGAACTGTCCCACCAGGCAAACCTCCTACCAAAGGAGCTATAATATATATAATCATATAGCTATATATATAGCATCATATAGCTATGTATATATATAGCATCATATATATATATATATAATTTAAAGCTATAAAATGCTGGTCTCAAGAGCATTTGCACACACAAGTGCTCCCACAAAACACACCTGGAGTGCAAACCATGCTGCTGCCTGAGAGCAGCCCTCAGGAGCACCTGGAGAGGGGCAGGCAGAGCAGCCTGTCAGGGGCACCTGCCCAGGGCTCCAGGTGGGAACGCTCCCCAAGCAGGTGGGGCCCCACGGGAGGCAGCAGGGCTGTGTGAGCGTGGGGTGCCTGCAGCACTCAGTGCCACACTGCCCCAGGTCTGCACACCCCACCAGTGCAGCGTGCAATTACGGATCACCCACTGACTCCAGAAATAGAAAACCCGAGTTAAAGGAATGGCTAGTGGTTTCCCAGCCCAGCTCTGGCACAGTCCATCAAAGCAAGCCCTTGTGCAGGACTGAAACCATTCCAGTCACAGCACAGAAACCTCTTCCTCGGTGGCAGGGGAAGGGCCAGCAGGCAGAGCAGCCACTGACAGCCCCCGCACACATCTGGAGAGCCAAGTCCCCAGGGCAGCCAGTGCCACCCTTCCCGCAGCCACTGACAGCCCCCGCACACATCTGGAGAGCCAAGTCCCCAGGGCAGCCAGTGCCACCCTTCCCGCAGCCACTGACAGCCCCCGCACACATCTGGAGAGCCAAGTCCCCAAAGCAGCCAGTGCCACCCTTCCCGCAGCCACTGACAGCCCCCGCACACATCTGGAGAGCCAAGTCCCCAGAGCAGCCAGTGCCACCCTTCCCGCAGCCACTGACAGCCCCCGCACACATCTGGAGAGCCAAGTCCCCAGAGCAGCCAGTGCCACCCTTCCGGCAGCAGTGCGACCCCAGCAGCCGGGCAGGCAGCCCCGGTGCTGCAGCACAAGCACAGCCCCGGTGCAGAGCAGCCCCTCCGGCCCCCAGCCCGCACTGACACCGCTCCCAGCGCGCCCGGTTCGGTTCCGCCGCCGCACAAACCCAACTTCTCACGGCGGGTCTGGTCAGAACTGTGAACTGTGGCACGGGAGAGCCGCGGATGGCGAGAGGGACAGCAGGAAACGGCTGCGGCTGACACCGCTCCCACCGCGGGGCTCACAGGCTGAGCAGCTCGGTGACACCGACGTGTCCCCAGAGCAGGGAAAAGGCAGGAGCCACCTGCGGAAACCCCGCCGAACACGCCGGCATCACCCAGACATACACACTGCGTGCGCCCAAGGCCACGGCCATCACCAGGAAATTAACATTTTCCCAGCGCTCGTTTAATACAAAGTGACACGCTCGAGTGTGAAACTAACTGTGGTGACAACATAAAAGGCAACTTAACTTCCTGGACTACAGCTGTTACAACCCAAGTGGGAACCGTCAGAAAGTGACAAAAGCAAAGCAGACTCTGAAGACCGGACCAAGCAAGCCCTGGTCAGTGCACCCCGGGCTCTGAGCAAAGCCCGTCCTAAGCCACAGCGCGGACCCCGCTCCGGCCAGACGCGCCGCGCTTCACCAGAGCGACCCGGGACACGCTCCGTCCCGCGGGCCCGGCGGCTCGGGGCAGTCCGGGCTGCGGGACCGGGCCGCGCTCAGCAGCCCCGCACCGAACCGAACCGGACCGCACCGAGCGCTCCTCGCTCCGCCCGTGCCCGCGGCGCCTTTTGCCGCGATGAGAAACGCTCCCGAGGCTTGTCCTCACACCGCGCCGCACACAAATTACGCCGCATTTCGGTGTCACACCGTGCCCGAGGCCGGGAGGAGCGCCGGGAGGCGGGCAGGGCGCTGCGGGCGGTGTCACACGGTGTCACCGCGGGGACAGGGCACGGCAGCGGCGCTCCCAGGGCTGTGCCAGCAACCCGCTCCCGGCCCCGGCAGAGCCCCGGCCCCGGGCTCGGCAAAGAGCTCCAGCCCCGGCCCCGGGCTCGGCAAAGAGCTCCAGCCCCAGCCCCGGGCTCGGCAGAGAACCCCGGCCCCGGCCCCGCGGCCCCGCTGCCCGCGGTACTCACATCGTCGAAGAGCGAGCCGACGTTGGCGGTGACCAGGAGCACCCCGGCGCCGGCCGCCGCCGCCTTCCCCGCCATGGCGCGGGCGGAAGCGCGGCCGGGAGCGGCGGCGCTGCGGGGAGCCCGGGGGCGGGCGCGGGGCGCTGCGGCGAGCGGGGCGCCGGGCCCGCCCCGTCAGCACGGCGAGAGCTCCCGGCGCGGGCAGCCCGCGAACATCCGCGCCCCGCGGGGCCGCGCTCAGCGCTCGCCCGCCGCCGCGCTGCTGCTGCTGCTGCCGGGACGGCTCCCGCCGGCGGAGGCTGGCGCCGGGCCGCGGCGCATGGCAGGGCGGCGGTGCCGGCGGGGCGCTGCGTGCGGGCCGTGCGGGGCTCGGCGGGGCCGGTGCGGGCGGGTCCGGGCGCTCGGCGGTGCCGCCGCCGCTCCCGGCTGTGCGGGCGGGCGGGCGCGCCGGGATAGCGCTCTGCGCGCGCGACGTCACGGCCGCCTCGCGCCGCTCTTAAAAGGGCAACGCCAGCCGGTGGGGCGCGTGCCCGCCCGGCGGCGCCGTCCCGCGGCACGGCACGGCACGGCACGGCACGGCCCGGCCCGGCCCGGCCCGGCCCGGCACGGCACGGCACGGCCCGGCACGGCACGGCACGGCACGGCGCGGCACGGCCCGGCCTGGCACGGCGTGGCACGGCCCGGCCCGGCCCGGCCCGGCACGGCCCGGCACGGCACGGCACGGCACAGCACGGCGCGGCACGGCCCGGCCCGGCCTGGCACGGCGTGGCACGGCCCGGCCCGGCACGGCACGGCACGGCACGGCACGGCGCGGCACGGGTGTCCCCGGTTCCCCGCTGTACTGCCCGGCCCGGCCCGGGGTACACAGCAGGTTCCGCGCGGGGCCGCTCCCCCACGGCCGGGCGGGCCCCGCGGTGCCCAACCTGCGCGCAGCCGGGGCGCGGACGGGGCGGGGCGGGCGCTGCCGCCCGCGGGGAGCGGCCCCTCCGGCCACCCGGGCTCTGTCCCCGGGCTCTGTCCCCCGGGCTCTGTCCCCCGGGCTCTGTCCCCAGGCTCTGTCCCCGGCTCTGTCCCTCGGGCCCTGTCCTCCGGGCTCTGTCTCCAGGCTGTGTCCCCGGGCTCTGTCCCCGGGCTCTGTCCCCCGGGCTCTGTCCCCAGGCTCTGTCCCTCGGGCTCTGTCCCCCGGGCTCTGTCCCCAGGCTGTGTCCCCGGCTCTGTCCCCGGGCTCTGTCCCCAGCCTGTGTCCCCGGCTCTGTCCCCGGGCTCTGTCCCCCGGGCTCTGTCCCCCGGGCTCTGTCCCCCGGGTTCTGTCCCCAGGCTGTCCCCCCGACTCTGTCCCCGGGCTCTGTCCCCGGGCTCTGTCCCCCGGTCTCTGTCCCCGGCTCTGTCCCCGGGCTCTGTCCCCCGGGCTCTGTCCCCGGCTCTGTCCCCGGGCTCTGTTCCCAGGCTGTGTCCCCAGCAGCGGGGCTCCCCGTGTGCGGTCCCGGCCCCGGAGGGCGCGGTGCACATGGCGATGGGGCCGTGCCGAAGGGGACGGGGGCGGGGGGCGATGCTGGAGCAGCGAACGCCCCTGGAGCGGAGCCGCGGCTCGGGGGTCCGTGCAGAGCCCGGGGGTGTCTCCCGCAGCTCAGGCGGCCCCCGCTGCGGGAGGAACCTGCCCGGTGACTGCCGGAGAGCCCCGGGCAATGACCGGTCAGCCAGTGCTGCCCTGCCCGTGGCTCCGTGTCCCGGCTGCTCAGAGGGACGCAGCGGCAGCCGAGGTGAGCTGAGCTCACGGGTCACTCCTCTCGAGTCTCCTCTGTGGCAAACTTCACCAGGCGGGGATGCAGCTGGAATGGCAAAAGCTCTGCCAGATCCTGAGCACTGGCCGTCCTTGTCAGAAAGTAGAGATGAAATATACAACTAAATAAGAAGGATTCTGGAATTCTTCCTCATCCATGGGATGACCTCCAGTGATCTGTGGCACACAGATAGATGCAATGCAGAGACACGAGCGGTGCTGGACTTCTCTGGAAAGTCTTTTCCAAGATTTTGTGCAGCTTCTGAGTCCATAGCAGAAAGTTGCACTGTAGATCTGATGGATGCAGCCATTAGAGCTGTCAACAGTAGCAGATCCAAAGCACCGTCCTGGTATGTCTTGATACATTCACAGATAGGGAAAAAGAAACTAAAATGGGGAAGGAACTTGTGCTGCTGTTGTATTTTTGGCAGGGTCTCGCAGCTTTCGGCCAACAGCGATTACATCAAAGCCAGGGCACGCTGGAGGGAGCCGTGTCGGGTTACACCAGCTGGAAAGGGATCCCAAGCCATATGGCATCCAGGTGAAAAGTTTGGCAGGGCTCAGGAACAGGAAACTGGAATGAAAAGAAGCCAGTGAGGAATCGCCCTGCGATTGCTGGGCCTTTGGCAATTGCCCAAGCAGAGGGAGCTGAGCAGTGTGAGCAGTGTCTGCCCAGTGCCGGGCTGGGGGCTCTGAATCCCTCACCCCCTGCACGGGCAGGGGTGGGTAAGAGCTTGGAGAACAGAACTGAAAGAATGACAGCATTTTCTTAGAAAGCATTTCCAGATGAGTGCCCAAGAGCCTGCTGTATCCAGGGATGATCATGGAACTGTTTCCAACAGAAAGGAACACTGAATGCCAAATGAGGAGCAGTGGCACCGAGAGCAGGGCTGTGTGTGGGGAAGCACAGGCCAGACAGAATATCCCAGAACATCCCAGAACATCCCAGAACATCCCAGAACATCCCTGTCCCCACGGAGGAGGGGACAGGAGCAGCCCAGACATGTGGCCTGGGCAGCTCCAGCAGTGGGCTGTGGCAGGAATGATTGAACTGGATTCTGGGCTGCTCCAGGAGCCAGGACAAACATGATGGAAGGGTAGAGAGAGGGGACATCAGCTGGTCTGCAAAGCAACTTGTGCAGGGCTGATAGTTTGGTACTTGTTAAATTTGGATGAACAAGGTCTGTACCAGTGCTGTGTGGGGAAAAAAATAACTGGGCAAATCCCAACATGAAATGTGGGAATGGAAATGAAAATGAATATGAAAGTTTGCCCTGGCAATGGGGAAAGGAGCAGTGAGTAAAGCACTCGTGAAGGGTGAGGGCTGAGTTCAGTGCCCTGAGTGGATGCTAAAGCTCAGTGGGTGCTGCAGAGCTGGTGCTCTCTGTCAGAGGGCAGCTCTCAGAGGGCATGGCTCAGTGTCGTGGTGGGGGGACAGGAGAGAGTGTGGAAGTGCCCCCTGTGTCTATAACCTTTACAAATGCCATTTCTTTATCTAATTTTTTTTTTTAATCAGTTCTGTGATACAGACAAGAAAATTCTTTCTGTTTCCTGGAGTGGATCTCCCTTACCCCAACAAGCACTGAATCCAGTGGCAGTCCATGCTATGCACTGAAAACACTGCTTTAAAACAAATAAATAAGATATAGTTACTGAATTTGTTATTCAAAAGCAATTTCCAGGGGCACCACAATGTTTCCCAGTGTGCTTGAGGATGTTTCTGTTCTGAGTTTACAGCCAGGGTAGTTTACAGGAGGGACAATGTGCACTTTGAGGGTGGTGAGGCACTGGAGCAGGTTGTTTACGGGGCTGTGGCTGCCCCATCCTGGAGGTGTTGATGGCCAGGCCGGGTGCAGCACTGAGAGCCTGGTCTGGGGAGGTGCCTGTGCCCATGGCAGGGGTCCCTTCTGACCCCTCTGTGACTCTTGCAGAGGGTGGGATGTGATTCACTCTGTGCTGCGTGGGCAGGAGTGAATCGGGGCAGAAAGGACACCACAGGCTGGTGCCTTCAGCGGGACTGCTGCACTGCTCAGGAAGGGAGATGCTGCTGCTGCTGCCCTGTGGCAGGACAGGCTGGTGGTGCCTGCTGCAGCTCCTGCAGTGGGTGAGCCCGGGAGCAGCACTCATCCCTGCAAACAGCATCAGGACAGATGGGGAAAAGGCAAGTGGTGGAGTTTGCACCTTCACTGCCCTGGGCAGCCGTGTCAGTGTTTGTCACCATCAGTGACAAAGTCCACAGCTAAAGGGATCCCAAAGAAAAGGGCAGGAGCACACAGGAACAAAACTGAGGGCTCACAAATCCCCCCCTGTGACAGCAGGCAGCTGCTGCAGCACCTCTGCAGGGTCTCAGTCAGGTTTCCTGCATCACTGAGCACTCTGTGAGCAGCAGAATGCAATCCCAGGACGGTGTCTGTGCCCAGCTGTGAGCATCTGTGTCAATGCAGGAGCCAGAGGCTCAGCAATAGCCCGGGGCTCTCAGGGAGCTGTTCCTGCCATCAGCTTCTTCCAGCAGCACAGAGCTTGCTCAAGGGCCTGTGTCCAAACCTCTTGAGCAATCAGGAAAGTTCACACTGATAATCATCTGTGGCAGCTGTATTCACAGAAGCACTGAGGTTGGAAAAGCCCTCCCAGCCCATCAGGAGCAGCTGTGCCCCATCCCCACCCTGTCCCCAGCCAGGGGCACCCAGTGCCTCCTCCAGGAATTCCTGGGACACCTCCCGGGATGGGGATCCCACCCTCCCTGGGCAGCCCCAGCCGAGGCCAGAGCCAGTGAAGATTTAATGCACAATAGGGACAGTAATGTCAGCTTCCCCGCTGTTCCCCGGGTGTTTTGGGATGACCCAGGTGCAGCCTTGTCCCCTCGTGGCTGGGTGTGCTCTTTGCAGTGACCATGATGCACACTCATCACAAGTCCAGGCAGAGGCAGAGAAATTGCCAAGAGCCCGTGGTGGGTCAGGGTGGGATGTTTATCTGAGCCCCACACTCCTCACTCAGCAGTGCCCTGCATCCCTGTACTGCCCATTTCTGACTGCCCAGCCCTGCTGCCACTGGGCACTCACAGGCAGCCCGTGTGAGCGAGGGGGAGGAGCTCAGTAAGTGTTTCATCATCCTTTGAAAGTCTTTCCAGTCCCTGGATGAGCACTGGGAGGTCCTGGCACAGTGTGGAGCCAAGTTTGGGTCCCTGGCACTGTCGTGGCTGCTCCTGCACTTCCTGGAGCTCACCTAAGGCCCAGCCTGTGACTAAGCCTGGCTTGAGGGGAGCCTGGCTCTGCCACTGTGCTGCTGTTTCCTGCTGTGCATCCCACGGGTGTTCTCACACAGGGCTCTCAGATTCTGGTGGGTTCTTCATGTCTGGCTGCCTTTGCAGTGTTCTCACACTCATCCAAATGAGACTGGAGCTGCTCTAACAGCAAAATGAAACCTACACATGGTTGGGATGGTTCCTTCTGCATTTGTCACTCATCAAATAAAGATTAACAGAGAGTTTTGAGCTTTTAAACTTCAGCCAAAAGAAGTATTATTGTAAAACCCAAACAACAGCCCTACCCCCAAACTGTTTGCTGCTCCTGTTTTTAAACATTTTGCTGAATAAAAGATTTTTTTGTAGATTCTTTCACCTCTTTGTGTTTCTCATATTTATTCTCTCCTCACAGTTCTTTCCCTTGTGAGGGTTTAGCCCCAGATGGATCTGTCTGGTCTGCTAAATGCTATCCAAATATTTACTTTTTACAGCTCATAAAGAGTCACACCTTGCAAACACTTCTTGGGAAATCCTAAAGCATTGTATGGGCTTTGTTTTGGGGTGTTTGGTAGTGAGGTGCAGCCGCTCATCACAGGGCTGTTCCCCTCCCAAGCAGTGCTGGTAGCAGGGCAGTGCCAGTGAGCACTCGCCCTTCCTGGTGAGCAGGGATCCACATTCCAAGCACCAGCAGGTGGGAAAGGCTGGGCTGCCCTTGGAAAGCTGCAGCACCATTTATCTGTTCACCAGAAATGTGCATTGAGCAGTGATTCATGGCAATGCAGCAATAAATGTGCTGCTGCTGGGCTGGGTCTCAGCTGCCCTGGGTGCTGTGAGCTCAGCAAACCCAGTGGGACAGCAGGGACAGCAGGGACAGCAGGGACAGCAGAGTGCTGGGGAGTGTCCCTGGCAGTGCTGGGGATGGCAGTGCCAGCACCTGGGGGCTGTGTCAGCACAGAGAGTTGGTGACAAACCCTGAGACTCTTCTGACTGCCCTGGTTTGCTCCAGGTGCCCCAGTCTGACCCTGCTCCACTCCAGAAACCTCTGCAGGTCTTTGATTTCAGGGCTGAACAACGTGCCCCCAGGCTGAGCAGCCTTGTCCCCTGTCCCTCTGTCCCTCTGTCCCTTGTCTGTCCCCCTGTCCCTTGTCTGTCCCCTGTCCCCTGTCCCCTGTCCCCTGTCCCCTGTCCCCTTGTCCCCTGTCCCCTATCCCCTGTCCCTCTGTCCCTTGTCTGTCCCACATGTCCCTTGTCTGTCCCCTGTCCCGTCCCTTGTCCCCTGTCCCCTGTCCCCTGTCCCTTTGTCCCCTGTCCCCTGTCCCTCTGTCCCTTGTCTGTCCCACATGTCCCTTGTCTGTCCCCTGTCCCCTGTGCTCACCCTGGCACAGCCATGGGCTGCTGCCTGGGCAGGGGCTGTGCTGTCAGTGCAGCATCTCAGCCAGGCTGCTCTTGGCTCAAGCAGGAAAACCTTTGGCTTTTCTTGCCCTGTCTGCTCCCTAAGGCAGGGTGTGAAATGGGGCTCTGTCTCCTGGATCTTTTGCTGATACAAAAGTGAAAAAGTGCCCAAACCCATTGGCACAGTGGCAGAAGAGTGAGGACACAAATGGCTTTCAAAGCCAAACCTTTCCCTGCCATTCCCTGGCACAGCAACAGGGCAGCTGGGACCCTGATTTTCTGCTGAGAGCATTCAAAACTTATTACTGTTAGTTGGATTATTACTGTTACTTAGTTGGATTTGTGCCTCTGCCAGCTGGGATGGGCTGTCTCTGCTCTTGGCTAAACTTTAGTCTTGGTTGTAAAGAAGCTGTATGCATAGAAAGGTGTGAAATGGGAAATTGTATAAATTAGTAATATATGGATGACATTAGAAAAAACAGGATATCTGAACAACAAATTGGCCATTCTGTAACAACTTCCCAGAGCCCAGAAACACCCTGAGACAAGGTGCTGGGGCAGCACTGGGATCTGTGTGGCTGCCCAAGGCTTTCCCAGGGTCATGACAAGGAAATTCCCCATCTCATAAGCAAATCATTCACACATGAAGCAACTGATTTTTAATTGAAGCCACTTACTGTTTCTCAGAATTTGGATTCTATCAAAGCAGAGCTGTGATATAATTGGGGTGTCTGTCCCTGTGATTTGGCCAAACCTGCTGTCTCCAGCAAAACAACTCCAGTTCTGTTTCTGCACCCAGCTTTTTGTAGGAATCTGATTTTCCTCAAGGCTGGTTAGATACCTTGGGCTGTGGGAAAGGCACGGGTGGGACAGTGAGGTGCAGCAGCAGGGAGCCCTGCTGGGAGCCCTGGAGGGAGGGAGGGAGGGAGGGATGTGCCCTCAGTGTGGCTGCACAGCTGGAGCCACTCCTCACCCATCCAGTCTGTCCCTCCCTGAGCTGGGGCTGCCCCACAGAATGCACAGAGGAAACCCCTGGGGCAGTTAGAATGGCAACGAGCAATGGCAACAGCACGAGCCTGCCCTGCACAGCCCCTGCACCTTTTTACCTGCCCTGAGCTGGGATGGAGGGGCCGAGAGGAACAGAACTTCTACAGAATTACACAAGGAGTAACAGTGTCAATATCACTGCTGCACAGAGGCTATTACCTAATCACCTAACATTAAAGAAATAGATTAACGTGGTGCCTGTTCTCCCAGGACCATAGATATTTTTGTGGGATATGGCATTATAATAAAAATTCCCCAGACTTCTACTTAATCTAGAAAACTCATTAAATAGATTCAATACACTATGGAATTCTATATAGAAATATTATTGTTAAATGTGTACCATATTTCTCTGCCTTCTTTGCCCAATCATTTTCATCTTGTAGCATGTTTTACAGTGTGAAGGAGATAGAGAGAAGACTCAGAGCTGGTGCAGGCTTTACAGACCAACAACCTTTCATAGAATCACAGAATGCTTTGAGTTGGAAGGGACCTTGGAGCTCATCCCATTCCACCCTCCTGCCATGGGCAGGGACACTTTCCACTGCTCCAAGCCCTGTCCAACCTGGCCCTTACTGTGTGGGAAGATGGGAGGAAATGGGCCATAATTTGTAAATTACTTTATCATAAAAGATGAGCTCAGCATGAACAGAAAATCAGGATTAATCCACAGCCTGGTGAGGTTTTGGATCCTCAGCCAAACAAGTGTCACAAACCACACACATCTCACCTGAACTGCAGCCACACAACTTTGCTGAGCCCAGAGCAGCAGCCTGTGGGAGCTGTACCTGCAGATTTCCAGGCATGTCTGACCATGCAGGGGCACAGCTCTCCACTCCAGCACAGACCTGGCAGCCTCTGCCAAGCAGGATCTCCTTGCCAGGCCCCAGAGCACTGCAGCACACCAGGGGACGTGCAGGGAAGGTCGTGGCCAGCAGCTCTGCTCATCTGGAAAGAGATGGTCACCTGCAAAGCTTTGACCAGAGCAGGAAGCACAGTGGGAGCAGCAGCTGGAGATTCCTGCAGAAACTCCTGCAGGACCTGAGGCTCACCGTGAACCTCAGTGGCCTTGCCTTGCTCACTTGGGTACTGGCGTGTCCCCATGGATGTTGAAGTGCTGGAAATGAAAATGCCCCTGACACGTGTGAGTGTGCAGCAGAGAGCAGCCAGGCCCCCTGAGCTCAGCCAGGCTGCATCAGGGAGCCTGGAATGGCCCTTGAGGGATGCTCTGCTCCCCTCTGCTAAAAGCACTGCTGGGAGCTCCTGTGCAGCAGTCAGCTCGGGTGTGGTGGGACTCAGCACCAGGAACATCCTCAGGCTCTGCTTTGGCCCTTTGGGACCACTGAGATTCCATGAGTGAGTTCATGGAGGGGCTCTGGGGTTGTACCCAGGCAGAGCTTTCCTGAAGGAAATTGTCCTGCCAGGCAGAATCCTTGTTTTACAGCAGCACATGGGAGCAATAGCTCCAAAAATGCCTGGAATAAACTCTCCTGCTGCAGATAAACAACAGGGCACTGCATGGAGTGGCTGCACGGCTCTGGGGCTCTCTTGGACACCACTTGTGTTTAAAAATAAGCTGTTTGGTTTTGTAGCACTAGTGAAAGTAGAGAATGTTCTTTTTTGGGAGGAAATGGCTTCCCATGCAGAGCAGGGAGGGAGGCAGCAGGGCAGGGAGCCAGAGGGGAGGAAGAGGGAGTTGAAGGCTGAGGCTCCTCCTTCCCAACTGAGTAATGGAAAAACGATGTAAGAATTCCAGCATCTGAATAAATATGTGCCCTATGACCTTAATCCCCTAGGAACCAAAACCATCCAGAGTCAGATAAAAATAGTAAACCCTTTACATTGGCGAGGGAGAGCAGCCCTGCTCACAGCTAATTAGCTAAATCCTGTTAATGGTGGGGAGCTGGGCAGCCAGGAGGAAGCAGGTCTTGCAGAGATGGCTGAGCTGCAGGCACAGCCGGGGATGGAGGCGGGGATGAAGCTGAGGATGATGCTGAGGACACACACACCTGTTGAACCACATGGACAGTGAATGGCCAGGGAGGATCCACCACAGCCAGACACCGAGTGAGACCCCCAGAGCGACTCCTGCCCGATGGCAGCTGCTGATCTAGACCCAAAATTCACATTACACACCTTGCTGGTGCTGGGAACCGTGGCAGGACAGCAAGGATCCCTGAAAAAAAAAAAAATTAGATAATTACAGTGATCCTGACAACAAATGCCAATGCATTGTTCGGGTTCAAGTGTGCCACTTTATTTAAAGTATGACAGCTTCACAGTGAGCCAAAGCTGAGCTTGTATTCAGCCTGTGGTGGAGACAATGGGTTGCTTCAATCAGCATTCACAGGTACTTGCTCTAGTCCTGAATACCTGTGCCATTAGTCAGCGCGGGGTTTTCCTTACAATTCCCGGTGTGCAAACATTAACCCCAGGAGAGCTTCTGTTCACCCTGCAGCTGCACAGCTGTGCAAGGCTGTGCACAGCCAGGAGTCCTGTATCAATTACATTTTTATTGCTGGCTTCCATTTTCCCAGCCACAGGAGAGCTCTCAGAGGGCTGTGGATGTCTCCACTCTGCACCAAGAGCTCTGGGCTCTTGGCAGCAGTGGTGCTCAGAGCCCCCAGCCCCCTGCCCGAGCAGTCCCTGCCCTCTGCCCCAGGGCTGCTCCTCGGTCACCCCTGGGCTCAGCCCCTGTCCCTGCCAGGAGCTGGGGAAGCCTCTGCTGGGATGGCAGCACCTCCCCTGCACTGGCACTCTGCAAAGCCAGCTAAGCCAGCCCCAGTGCCACAGCAGTGCCACAGCAAGCAGACACCAGAACTGCATCCTGCGGCAGCTCCTGGCCAGGTGACCAGGCACAGCATTCCAGTGGGACTGTCCATGTGCTTACACTGATAGGGAATGAGGGAATCTGCCACAACAAAAGCATCTCACCCTGAGTGCCAGCTCCTCTGGAGAGTTTCCTTCTCTCCCTTGTGTCTCCCACTGAGCAGTTTAAGGAGAGTTATTCCCAGCAGCAGGCACAGGCCCTGGCACTCAGTGCCAGAGCAGCCCCAAAGCAAAGCCTGTGCCAAATCCACCTCTCCTCACCTGCAGGGAATGCTGAGCACTGCTCCTCTCCAACAGGACCTCTCACCCCTCATAAACCCCTGGGCATGGCTTTAGAACTCTGTCCATCCCCTGAAGCAGGAGCATTCTGCACGACATCATATCTGCAGGTTACCTGCTGAGCTGGCAGCAGTGTCCCACATGGGCTCACTGTGCTTCCCATGTCACTGTGAGGGCCATGGAGAAGCCCAGGAATGGACAAGCCCTGGATGTGGTTAGAGCAAAGTGCCTTTCTCTAAATCCAGCATTTAACAGAAAAGATGATATAAGGACAGAATTCCCTTAATTGTAAATAGAGGCAATTAATTAGGAATAACCTTTTCTCCAGACTGCCCCAGCTGCTCCCTGGGTTTGCTCAGGGCTCCAGCCTGGCATGGCCAGTGTGATTTCACTCCCCTCCCCAGGTGATGGAGCAGGAGCTGCAGAATGGGAATCCTGGGCCCTCCAGGAGTGTTTGGCTTTGGAAAACCAGAGCTCTCAGCACCTTGGGAGCTCATCTCAGGGGGAGACCAAGGGTGCACAGGGCTGGGCAGCTGCTGCCCCTCTTGGTGCATGTGCAGAATTCTGGCCTGATTTTAACTAACTTGGTTTTGCTCCTCCAGGAGCTGTTTGACACCAAGGGGAGGTAGGAGCTGAGACCACCCACTGGCTTAGCCTTATGTAAGCCTTTTAAAAACTGCAATGGGCCCATTAAAGGGAATAGATTTTTATCAGGACAGAAACGTGGTGAGCAGCAAGAGACTTGGCTGCTTTGGGTATGGATTCATGAAAGTCATTTCAAGGCTCTCTGGGAGCATAATTAGAAACATGAAGTCCTGGGATGTCTTCCTTCTTTTTAATCCAAAACTACTTTTAAGAGCTGCTGGCAGCTTGAAAAATGGTTATTAAAAGAGAAACAACTCCAGCCAGTTTGAGGGACAATCAGCCTGTAAAGTTTCTCCACAAAATTTTAAGGTTTGGAAAAAGATCTACTAATTCAATTGGGACCAGGACACAGGCTGATTCTGGAACAGAAAGGGATGTCAGAAACATGAAAGGAAAGCTGTCCTTTAATCTCCCACACAGTGATTGAATTCAAGGTGACAGATACCTTTGCTTTTTGGAGCAACACCTCCTGCAGAACTTTCAGATGAAGGGAGGCTTTAAAAGTTCCCACAATCACATAAAGGGTCCATGGGAGAGCCTGGCAGAAGCTTGTCCCTGTTACATTGTCTAGGGACAACAAATCAGGCATAGAGATGAAATGTTAATTCATCCAAGATTGATCCTCAAAGGCTTCTCTGCCATGTTAAATAATATTTGCCTTTGAGCAGAGCAATAGGTAAGGACAAAGCAGTTACTGGCCATGTGTTAAATTGCTGCAGGGTGCTCAGACAGCACTGCAGGCCTGGAAAAGGAGCCAAGATTGGTGCTTTTCCATGACTGAAAGACAGCTTTATTCTGTTTATTTATTTATTTATACCTCTGGTATTGGATGACAACATCCCTTCCCTTCTGTGGGGCTTGTACAGTGATGTAAAAGTGGACCTGGGCTCCTTTGGGTGCTTACTCTAAGGGCAACACATCTCTTTCCTGCTTTCTCTCCTGAAAAGGTTCTGTTGATATTTTAGAGAAAATCACAGAATCTCAGAACTATTTGGGTTGGGAAACCCAAAATCTCCCCAGTGCCCCCCAGCCATGGGGACAGCTCCCACTGTCCCAGTGTCCAACCCCAATGTCCAGCCTGGCCTGGGCACTGCAGGGATCCAGGGGCAGCCACAGCACATCTGGAATTCCATCCCAGCCCTGCCCACCCTGCCAGGGAAGCTTAAATTGGAGGATTCTGGGGTGCAGGGGCAGAGCAGAGTGGAATGCCCTGCAGGTTTTCCATGACAATGACTCAAGTGGGTGAACAAAGGCTTTAAAAATTAGTTTAATATTTTCCAAATGTTTGGCAATGCACAATGTGTCACAGAGATGTGCAGCAGAGCTGAGAGGCTTTGCAGCCTCTCCCTGGGATGCAGAGGAAATGTCAAGCTGTCCTTAGCCTGGATATGAAAAGGTTACACTGAATTAGGAAATCAGCACTGACTGAACGACTTTTTCCCCCCCTTAAGTCTGACAAAATGTCAAGAAGCTGCCCAGCCTGCAGCACGAGGATGGGGGCCAGGGCAGCTGGGGACCACGGGAGAGCTGGGGGGCCAGGGGGGATTGGGGGGGACCAGGAGAGAGCTGGGGGGCCAGGGGGGATTGGGGGGGACCAGGGGGACCAGGGGGACCAGGGCTCTTCCAGGGCTTGGGGACCCTTTGTGGCTCTGGCTGAGCAGGGGCACCCTGGTGCTGAGCTGGAGCTGCCTGCTGCCCTGAGGGGTGAGCAGTGGGGGCAAACCCAGCTCTGTCTGTCTCCAGCTGATAAAGAGGGCAGCAGGACAGGAGGAAACAGCTTGTCAGAGAGAAAAGCCAGAGGAAAAAGTGACTCATGGCTTGGCCCTGAGGAAGTGCCATCCCAGAGCAGTCCCAGTGTGCCAGCAGCAGCTCCTGTGCCATCCTGGGATGCACCCAGGGCGCTGGGACAGCTCTCCTCCTCCAAGCAGGACAGGAATGTGTCAAAGTGGGCACTCTGGAGCATCTGCCAGTCCCAAGCACGCTGCAGACTGTTCCTGTGTGCTGTGCTGGGGTGAGGCCAGCTGGGCTGTGCTGCAGCAGCAGCAGTGCAGCAGCAGCAGTGCAGCAGTGCAGCAGGGTCTGCAGAGGGTCCCTGAGTGCTCCCAGGCTGGCTGCTCACAGTGTCCCCTCTCCTCAACATGGGCAGTCTGCAGTGCCAAGTGCCTGTAACTTCAGAGAAAGGATTCTTGGTGTACCTAGAATTCTTTCTTTTACTTTTTCTATAATTGAGGTGAATTAGGAGTAATTGGAAGCATCTGCTCCGGTTTTGGCGCCCGTGGAATTCTGCATCTCCTGGAAGACACTCTCCTTCTCCAACTCCCACCAGATCCAGCTAAAAGCAGTTCATCTAAATCACATTCTCTCGGGCAGAGGTGCTCTCCAGCTGCCAGGGTTTGCCCCTCTGTGGTAGTGGGTTCCTTGTGCTGGCAGGGGCAGGGGGAAGGCACCAGGCCCTGGGGGGTGCAGGGGACAAGCCCCTCACTGTCACCAGTGTCCCCGCTGGGGGAGGTGGCACTGATGACTCCCAGAGCTGTGGCAGCAGGGAAAGGCCACGGCCCTGGCACGGGCAGGCTGTGACCCCAGGGACCCCAGGGACCCCAGGGACCCCAGGGACCCCAGGGACCCAGGCTGCAGTGCCTGCAGCGGGGCTGAGGTGCTTCCCCTGCTGAGCTGGGTCTGCTGCTCTTTGGGTCACTCCTGCAGGGAGAGGAACACGCTCACAGCGATGGCATCAGCTGCTCTGCAGGGCTGGGGAGCTCCTCTGGCCCTGCTCCTCACCTGTGCTCCTCACAAGGGTGACTGCCTCTCCTAGGGTTAGCTTGTCCCCCCATTCTGGAGCTTAGCACAGGCTGAGCAAGCCTAGAGGTTTCTGGAGAGGAAACAGAGGAAACTGGTACCAAAGGGTTTGCATGGATGCCTTGGCACAGAGCAGAGGGCTGTGGCAGAGTCTGCAGCTGCAGGCATTGCCTGGGAGGCCAGGCTGTTTCCACAGAGCATTTGGGGAGGGCTCTCCTTGTGCCACCTCACCCCAAAACCATCCCCTGGCTGAGGGGTCCCCTGGCTGAGCTGTGCTTGGAGCCACGAGCTGCACACTCAGGATGTGTCCAGACAGGAAAGGTCACAGGGGTGTTTCAAATGCCCAAAGCTCTGCCTGTATTTAGTGCACACATTTACACACAAGTGTTCATTTCAAACTGGTTCCCAGCTCCATCAATCCCCTGGTTCCCAGGGTATAAAACTGAGCATTGCTCTGTATGACAGAAATTGGTTCGTTGAGCATTATTTTGTCTAAAATTTATCATAACAGAAGGTACATGTTAATATTACATGTAATTCTGCTTGTAGGCAAGGCTTAGTCCTTTCCTGGGAAGGCTTACAGTCTCAGAGCAGGGTTTTGATCCAGTTCATGTCCCCTGCAGGAGCTGCCACTATGACTGAGTCAGGATTGAGAGTACCTGGAGAAGGAGATGAATAACACAGTAAGTATGTTGCAGTTTCACTAGAACAATAACTAGAGATTCAGAAAATTCATTTAACCCTGAAAACTAAAAGCAGTGGGGCTGTGAAGAAAGCCAGGGTATTTGCTCAGGTTTCCTGGTCTCCTCCCAGCCCATGCCAGCACACCCCACCTGTGGGAAGGATTCCCCAGTGAACTCCCTTCAGAAAGTGCTCCAGGGTGTGAAGCAGCTAAAGCACAAACACCCAAGTCATGAAATAGCAGTGTCTGAAGACCTAACAGATGATGACAGCCCAGATATTAAGGTTATTTTTTATTTCCTAGTGGGAATGAAGCTTCAACAATTTGTCTTCCTCACTCTGCTAAGCCTGAAGGGGTCAGGGTGTGAGTGGGGCACCTGAGGGGACCTGGAGGACAGATGGGGTCAGGGGGCTGCAGCTCCTTCACTGCCAGGCCATGGGTGTAGGAGCAGGGGCTTGTCCTCCTCACCTCCCCCCTGCCCCCCTCTGCCAGCCCAGTGGGCTCAGGCAGATTCCCCCAGGCTGGATTTGGGTATCAGAGAAGAGAAGGGCTGGGGAAGGCTGGCTAAGTTGTGAATGTCACTGTAACTCTGCTCCCTGTGAGCAGCAGCAGTGCTCCCCAGCACCCTGCACCCCCCTGCACCACCCTGCACCCCCCTGCACCCCCCTGCTCCCCAGGCTGCCCTGGCCCCTGGCCCTGCTGCCCCCAGCCCCAGGCAGCAGCGCTGAGGTTCCTGCCAGGCCCTGCAGGCTGTTCCAGACTGTTTGTGCTGGGGGTTTGGTCCTGAGGGGCTGCAGCACAAACGGAGCTCCAGGATCCCGTGCCCACCTGGCAGGCTGCCCTGGCCACCCTCAGCCCCCTCCCCTCCCTGGGCTCAGCCCCAGAGGCTGGTGGGGTTCAGGCTCAGCTCTGGGCAGGGCTGCTGGACATCCCTGTGCTCCCAGACCACCACGGGCACGGGGCACCTGCCTGGGACCCCCTGTGCCCCCAGCTCCTCTGGCAGCTGCCAAGGAGGAGCAGAGTGACCACTGACCCCCCACTCCTGTGCCCCTGGACAGGGACACGTGTCCTCTGGGGCTCAGGGACTGGGCCAGCACCCTCTGTGTGCCCTGGGCAGCTCAGAGCCCCCTGCTCCTGCCCTCAGTGCAGAGTGTGGGGCAGCAGCACAGAGTGTGTGGGGCAGGAGCACAGTGTGTGTGGGGCAGGAGCACAGTGCCAGGGGCAGGAGCACAGTGTGTGGGGCAGGAGCACAGTGTGTGTGGGGCAGGAGCACAGTGTGTGGGGCAGGAGCTGCACAGTGTGTGTGGGGCAGGAGCACAGAGTGTGTGGGGCAGCAGCACAGAGTGTGGGGCAGGAGCACAGTGTGTGTGGGGCAGGAGCACAGAGTGTGTGGGGCAGGAGCTGCACAGAGTGTGTGGGGCAGGAGCACAGAGTGTGTGGGGCAGCAGCACAGAGTGTGGGGCAGGAGCACAGAGTGTGTGGGGCAGCAGCACAGTGTGTGTGGGGCAGGAGCACAGTGCCAGGGGCAGGAGGACAGTGTGTGGGGCAGCAGCACAGAGTGTGTGGGGCAGGAGCACAGAGTGTGTGGGGCAGGAGCTGCACAGTGTGTGTGGGGCAGGAGCACAGAGTGTGGGGCAGGAGCACAGTGTGTGGGGCAGGAGCACAGAGTGTGGGGCAGGAGCACAGTGTGTGTGGGGCAGGAGCTGCACAGTGTGTGTGGGGCAGGAGCACAGAGTGTGGGGCAGGAGCACAGTGTGTGGGGCAGGAGCACAGAGTGTGGGGCAGGAGCACAGAGTGTGTGGGGCAGGAGCACAGAGTGTGTGGGGCAGGAGCACAGTGTGTGTGGGGCAGGAGCACAGAGTGTGTGGGGCAGGAGCACAGTGTGTGGGGCAGGAGCACAGAGTGTGTGGGGCAGGAGCACAGTGTGTGTGGGGCAGGAGCACAGTGTGTGGGGCAGGGGAGCACAGTGTGTGTGGGGCAGGAGCACAGTGTGTGGGGCAGGAGCTGCACAGAGTGTGGGGCAGGAGCACAGTGTGTGGGGCAGGAGCTGCACAGTGTGTGGGGCAGCAGCACAGTGCCAGGGGCAGGAGCTGCACAGAGTGTGGGGCAGGAGCACAGAGTGTGTGGGGCAGGAGCACAGAGTGTGTGGGGCAGGAGCACAGTGTGTGGGGCAGGAGCACAGAGTGTGGGGCAGGAGCACAGTGTGTGGGGCAGGAGCACAGAGTGTGGGGCAGGAGCACAGAGTGTGGGGCAGGAGCACAGTGTGTGGGGCAGGAGCACAGTGTGTGGGGCAGGAGCACAGAGTGTGGGGCAGGAGCACAGTGTGTGGGGCAGGAGCACAGAGTGTGGGGCAGGAGCACAGTGTGTGGGGCAGGAGCACAGTGTGTGTGGGGCAGGAGCACAGTGTGTGGGGCAGGAGCACAGAGTGTGGGGCAGGAGCACAGTGTGTGGGGCAGGAGCACAGAGTGTGTGGGGCAGGAGCACAGTGTGTGGGGCAGGAGCACAGAGTGTGTGGGGCAGGAGCTGCACAGAGTGTGGGGCAGGAGCACAGTGTGTGGGGCAGGAGCACAGTGTGTGTGGGGCAGGAGCACAGTGTGTGGGGCAGGAGCACAGTGTGTGTGGGGCAGGAGCACAGAGTGTGTGGGGCAGGAGCACAGTGTGTGGGGCAGGAGCACAGTGTGTGTGGGGCAGGAGCACAGTGTGTGTGGGGCAGGAGCACAGTGTGTGGGGCAGGAGCACAGTGTGTGTGGGGCAGGAGCACAGAGTGTGTGGGGCAGGAGCACAGTGTGTGTGGGGCAGGAGCACAGTGTGTGGGGCAGGAGCACAGTGTGTGTGGGGCAGGAGCACAGAGTGTGTGGGGCAGGAGCACAGTGTGTGTGGGGCAGGAGCACAGAGTGTGTGGGGCAGGAGCACAGTGTGTGGGGCAGGAGCACAGAGTGTGTGGGGCAGGAGCACAGTGTGTGTGGGGCAGGAGCACAGTGTGTGGGGCAGGAGCACAGTGTGTGTGGGGCAGGAGCACAGTGTGTGGGGCAGGAGCTGCACAGAGTGTGGGGCAGGAGCACAGTGTGTGGGGCAGGAGCTGCACAGTGTGTGGGGCAGCAGCACAGTGCCAGGGGCAGGAGCTGCACAGAGTGTGGGGCAGGAGCACAGAGTGTGTGGGGCAGGAGCACAGAGTGTGGGGCAGGAGCACAGTGTGTGTGGGGCAGCAGCACAGACTGTGGGGCAGGAGCTGCACAGTGTGTTTGCAGTGTTCCTGGGATGAGTGCTGGGCTGTGAAGCACATGAGGCCACGTTCACCCCATAGTTCAAGCACAGCTCAGAACAGGCAGTTTTACAGAATGATTTCTCCTGATCCTGGCTCTGCCTGCCTTTGCCTGTGGCCATTGGACCCGAGAGCAGCTCCAGGATGCCAAGGGGGAAAAGGTTTGATGGTTTTCCTTCTCCTCAAGCCCCCCTGAAGTTGCTGTGGAGGTCAGCAAGAGCTCCTGCCCACAGAGCCAGGGCTCCCTCTCAGCTCTCATCCATCTTGTGCTCATGAGGGCTATAAATACATCTTGCATTCTATACAAATCAGGCATGCACTGAAAATATTTATACATTGCATCCACTCACACAGTCCTCTGGATTCCAGCCCCTACAGCAAAAGCTATCATTACTCCATAGTGTGGAGGGGAGGAAATTCTACTGTGGAAGCACTTTGTCTTTTAGGGACTTTGAGGAAATTTCAGTTCTGCACAGGCTGCAGCTCTGGCAGCTGAGCTGGGCCCTTTAAGGAAATGTCCTCCAAAAGAAGGCAAGGTTTATTGGGTTTTGTGCTGTTGCACTTTTAGACTGCTCAAAATTCTCCCAGGAATCCTTTTAATATTCCCATAAAATTGAAATATGAGTTATGCAATTATAATTAGAGCACCATATTCTTGATAACATTCACTTCAAGTCTCCAAGCTGTTTACTTCCTAACTTGTACCTAGAAGAAATCTTAAAACCTTAAAAGGTTCCTGCCTGGAAAGGGCTGCCAGGGCAGGTTTGGTGGGACATTGGGAATGTTCCTGCCTGGAAAGGGCTCCCAGGCCGGGTTTGGTGGGACATTGGGAATGTTCCTGCCTGGAAAGAGCTGCCAGGCCAGGTTTGGTGGGACATTGGGAATGTTCCTGCCTGGAAAGGGCTGCCAGGGCAGGTTTGGTGGGACATTGGGAACATTCCTGCCTGGAAAGGGCTGCCAGGGCAGGTTTGGTGGGACATTGGGAACATTCCTGCCTGGAAAGGGCTGCCAGGGCAGGTTTGGTGGGACATTGGGAACATTCCTGCCTGGAAAGGGCTGCCAGGGCAGGTTTGGTGGGACATTTGGAATGTTCCTGCCTGGAAAGGGCTGTCAGGCTGGGTTTGGTGGGACATTGGGAACATTCCTGCCTGGAAAGGGCTGCCAGGGCAGGTTTGGTGGGACATTGGGAATGTTCCTGCCTGGAAAGGGCTGCCAGGCCTGGCAGCTGGCAGGGAAGCAGGGGAGTCACCAGTGCTGGGCACAGAAAGCCAAGTGGCACCTGGGGACCTGCTCCAGTGCTGCTGGCACTGCTGGGCTCAGTGATCTCAGGGAGTGTTCTCAGGTTAAATGAGCTCAGACACCTCATTGACCCTTCTGGGGCACAGGACTTCATCACTGAGGGGCTGGTGGCTCCTTGAAGGAGGAATTTGTGGCATTGAGTCCTGATGTGTCTCAGGTAGCTCAGTGAAAGACAAGAGATTAATGCTGAGGCACTCTGTTCTCTTCAGTCCAGTTTCATTTGAAAGTAGAAATTACACAGTTTAAGCCATTTATGCCGTGGTTTGACAGCTGTTAGAGCCCAATAAAAGAATTAGCAAGTAATTTCCCTTTTGCTTCCCTTTGATTTTAACACTCTTGGGCCTAGTGCTGACACCTTTAATTATTAGGCAGCGATATCTGTGGTGTAACTCACAGAATTTAAATTCTGCAGACTGCTGGGGAGCACAGGTGTTATTTTATTCTAGAGGAGCTCACACAAGTGAACAGCAGAGAGATGATGGACTGACTGTGATGAGCCCTTGGGACACCATCTCAGAATTTTGGCACATGTGGGGCAGTCCCAGCCCCCTCCCCATCCTGCAGCCAGGAGCTGCATCCTCCCAGATTACCCTGTGCTCCTGACAAACACAAACTGCTCCTGCAGAACAGAGCCTCCTCCCCTGCCTGCACCCACCTGGGCCAGGTGTGCCCAGCCCGGGAACAGGAGCTGCCCCTTGCCCAAAGCTCTAAATTCCAATTCCAGCCCCTCATCTGCAGGGGATCTGTGCTGCACTGTCCATCCCAGAGCACCCTGGCCAACAGTCCCACTGGGATTTTAAAGTCAAAATGTTTAATTCCCCTAATTACACTGAGGTTTAAAGGAATGTTTATCCCAAGTACTTCTGTCCTCACTTCACACATCCTCAGAAGTCTCCAACATATCTTTGCCAGTAGCTAAAATATTCAATGAACCAGCCCCTCAGATGTGAACAGAGAGGGAAACGAATGCAAGGGGACAATGGAACAGCTCCAAAGCTGCTGCAGCCAAACTGGGGCTGAGCTGTGCCAGAGCCCCCAGCACAGACCCCTTCTCCAACAGCCAGGGGCAGCAGACAGATGTGTCCAGCAGCAGACAGATGTGTTCAGCAGCAGGTAGATGTGTCCAGCAGCAGACAGATGTGTCCAGCAGCAGACAGATGTGTTCAGCAGCAGGTAGATATGTTCAGCAGCAGACAGATGTGTCCAGCAGCAGACAGATGTGTCCAGCAGCAGGTAGATGTGTCCAGCAGCAGGTAAATGTGTCCAGCAGCAGACAGATGTGTCCAGCAGCAGACAGATGTGTTCAGCAGCAGACAGATGTGTCCAGCAGCAGGTAGATGTGTCCAGCAGCAGGTAAATGTGTCCAGCAGCAGACAGATGTGTCCAGCAGCAGACAGATGTGTTCAGCAGAAGGTAGATGTGTCCAGCAGCAGGTAAATGTGTTCAGCAGCAGACAGATGCGTTCAGCAGCAGGTAGATGTGTCCAGCAGCAGACAGATGTGTCCAGCAGCACGTAGATGTGTTCAGCAGCAGACAGATGTGTCCAGCAGCAGGTAAATGTGTCCAGCAGCAGATAAATGTGTCCAGCAGCAGGTAGATGTGTCCAGCAGCAGGTAGATGTGTCCAGCAGCAGATAAATGTGTCCAGCAGCAGATGTGTCCAGCAGCAGACAGATGTGTTCAGCAGCAGGTAGATGTGTCCAGCAGCAGATAAATGTGTCCAGCAGCAGACAGATGTGTTCAGCAGCAGGTAGATGTGTCCAGCAGCAGATAAATGTGCTCTAAACCTTGGCAAGGAAGAGCTCTGGGCTTGGAATTTGCCCTTCAAAGCTGGAACCAATGCCATCCTAGAGGACAGAAGAGAGGAGCAGTGTGACTTTGGCACATAAATACTTTTGAAACCATGCAGTGTGAAATGCTGAGTCCTGTGAGCTGGCACAGAGCTGAGTGATGTTATTGTCAGTGATGTTATTGGACCTCAGACAGCACGGGGCACCCAGAGCTAACAAGGTCCTGCTCAAGTGCCTCAGAAGAGCGGGGCAGGTTCCAGGTGGCTGCAGAGCCCAGGAGTGGCACACCTGTGTGATGGCAGCACAGCCCTGTGCTCCAGGGGCTCAGCCAGGCTCGGGATTCCTCCCAGCTGTGCTGCTGTCACCTCCCAGCACCCCAAAGGGACAGCCCAGGCATGGCCATGCCCGGGGGGGGGCTACTGGCAGCCCCTCTCCCCAGGATTTAGGGGGTGAGGAGCATGGACAGTGTGGCTGCTGGGTGGGAGCAGGGGATGCTGAGGGATGGAAGAGCTCCACCAGCCACCCCTGCCGGGAAAAGGGACACCCTGCCTTTCTTCCAGGCCTGACAGGTTGGATTTCCATGCAGAACCACCAGTTTCCTGAAGATCCCAAAAAAGGAGACTGACAGTTGACATTAAAATCTAATAAAGTTAGAAAAGCAAGGGGACAGATAGTTTAACAAGGAGCCATTTCTGGTGGTTACTAGATAAGATTTAAAAAAATTGTTTCATCCTGACTTGACCTAAATGGAGTGGAAAATTACCATGACTACATTTATCTGAAATCATAAAGTGTGTTCTGATTAGAGCATGATAAAAAGGATGGTATAAATTGATCCAAAGATAAAGAAAGGGCAGGGGAAATGAGATTAAGAAAAGAAGCAGACACTAAAAAGGCAGGATAATACAGCAAGTCTCTGAAGCTCTATAAAAATAGCTGTAGGAACTGGAACATAAATAGTTTGGTGCTTCACTCTGTGCGTTGGGCTGTGGCCCAGCCCGTGCTGGAGCCCAAGTTATCACCTCGTTAAAGGCAGGGCACAGCAGCAGGGCCGGGCCAGGGCTGAGCCGGGCTGGGGAGCCCTGGCTGTGCATCTGTCTGCTCAGGGCTGTCCCTCTGTCCATCCCCAGCAGTGTCTGTCTGTCCATCCCCAGCAGTGTCTGTCTGTCCATTCCCAGCAGTGTCCCTCTGTCCATTCAGGGCAGTGTCCGTCTGTCCATCCCCAGCAGTGTCTCTCTGTCCATCCCCAGCAGTGTCCGTCTGTCCATCCCCAGCAGTGTCCCTCTGTCCATCCCCAGCAGTGTCCCTCTGTCCATCCCCAGCAGTGTCTCTCTGTCCATCCCCAGCAGTGTCCCTCTGTCCATCCCCAGCAGTGTCTCTCTGTCCATCCCCAGCAGTGTCCGTCTGTCCATCCCCAGCAGTGTCCCTCTGTCCATCCCCAGCAGTGTCTCTCTGTCCATCCCCAGCAGTGTCCCTCTGTCCCTTCAGAGCCCTCCCACCGTGCAGTTCCTGGCTCTCCTGGCCGTGCTCTCTCTGCAGGACCTGCTGCCTCCTCCCCTCAGTGAACCCTGCAGCTGGCTCATGCTTCAGCCAAGTTTCATGGAACTTGGTCAAGACTGGAAACTGTTGCAGTGGGTCTGGAACCAAAGGCAGCCCAGAGAGCCTTTGGCTGCACTTCCCTTCCTGGAGAGCCAGCCCTTGCCTCTGGCAGAGCCCTGCCTGGTCATGGAAGCAACTCAGCTCTGATGGAAGCTGCTCCAGGAATGCTGCTGCTGGTACCTGTGGTTTGGGAAGGGATGAAGGGCTGACACCACCTTCCTTTTCAGCTGTTTTTCTCTTCTGCCCAATGCCTGGATGTCCAGCCCCTCTGTGCAGAACAGGAAAGCAGTTTATTTACCTAATCCCTGATGAGTCTGATCTCAATCTATTTTTCCGAGTGCTGCACTGAAATCCCCAGCACCCTGTGTCCCTGTGCCCCCTGTGCCCCTGTGCCCCCTGTGCCCCCTGTGCCCCCCAGCACAGAGCTCCCTCCTGGGCCTTCCCTGGGCAGCCCAGCACGGTTGTTTCCTCCAGGGAGTCTCAGCAAACTGCTTCTCTCTGCATTTGGTGCAAACCTTTCCCACTCCCTGTTGACACCAACAGACATCTGTGAATCCTGCACCAGGTTCCCTCCAAGGAGAAAGGCAGGGAGGGAGAAGGAGCCCCATCCCCCAGGACTGGGATGGTGTCACAGGAGCCTCCTGGTGTCCCCTCCCTGGCCCTCCAGGTGGCCCCAGCACTGCAGACACTTTCCTGCAGGACTCCAGGAACATCTTGGGGTTTTCCTCCTGTGTGAGAAATCCTGGTATCCATGTCTGCTCTTACTGTCCTTGCCAGTGCCACAAGCCCATGGCAACATTATCATTCTCTCACTGGTGAGCAGTGCCATTAACCAGTCACAGATCATTGAATATATTTAATATCCCTGGATTTGTTTTAATTAAAGTCCAGCTACTCAGCTGTTCCAAAGGGTGCCTGTGCTCCCCCCTCTCCATCTGTGGATATTCCATCCTTGAAAACAGGGCTGACCCAGCTGATGGGGAGGGATGCTGAGGGGATTAGAGCCAGAGCTGAGCCCACAGCCCCGTGTCATCATCAGCTTTGTCTTGCCTTGTTCTCCTCTGAGATCTCCAGCAGAAGGGCTTGGAATGATGTTCTGAGTGCTGGGTGATGTCCCTGGGAACTCTCAGCCCTCTGATTTAGGAGGATACAGGATGAGGGCTCA
The DNA here is from genome assembly GCF_903797595.1 of Erithacus rubecula. Taxonomy (NCBI): domain Eukaryota; kingdom Metazoa; phylum Chordata; class Aves; order Passeriformes; family Muscicapidae; genus Erithacus; species Erithacus rubecula. The sequence goes on along the minus strand of NC_136660.1, from coordinate 34,595,957 downwards.
CTTACTCCTTACACAGGCTCCAACTAAACAAACCAGGCAGGGATTTTGTGTTGCTGTGGCAGTAAATTTGTCTTTGCTGCTCAAAGAAACTCGGGAAGATGGCAATAAAGCTGAGCCTGGGTCCTGAGTTCAATGTGATGAAAAAGAGCTCCGTGCCATGCCTGGGAGGTGACCCCAGGCAGGCAGAGGGTGCCCAGCTCCCACAGGCTTGGCAAAGGAACCAGCCTGGCTGGGGAAACTCAGTCTCCTGGGAACCAGAGGATCCAAGACCAATAGAGATGGCAAAAACAACATCCAGCCATTCTCTGGGCTCATCTGTGCTGAAGTCTATTTTCATTCATGTGAGTCTGCCATTGCTGCCATGGTGACCAACTTAGAAATTAATTATATAAAGACGTTAACAACATATTTAAATAGGAGCATTCAACCCACGGTTCTGGCAGGAAGATCCACGTATTCCTGGATTGTGCCCTCCCACCTTCCCCTGAGTCCTTAGATATGCCATTTCTTTCCCACACTTACCTCTACGCTGATGTTAGCAAATAGAACTCGTCTTCTTTTTTCATTAAAAATAAGATCTGACTTATATAAAGCAGATGTCCTTTAACCAGCTCTGCTGTGTCCCAGCCCGTGTTGCTGTGGCACAAGGCAGCCCTGGAGGTGTGGGTTGGCAGCCCAGGGGTGCCTGCAGAGCAGGGCTTGCTGTGACACGCTGGGCTCCTGCCTCTGCTTCTCTGGCTTTGCCACAGGACACAAACGTGCCCCAGAACCACAGGCTGGTCCGTGGCTGTGCAGGGAAGGGGCCTGGCAGAGCTGCCGTGCTCTCAGCCAGGTAAGCCCCTCTGGCAGGGGGAGGCACCATTCAGCCTTGCCCTGCTCCTCTGGGCTGCTCTCCAGGCAATGGGGCTCCCGGTGCCTGAGGGACACCTCCCAGCTGGGACCCAGCTCTGCTGCCTCCCCTGTCCCTTCCCAGCTGTGCTTCCATCTCTCTCATGGCACCTTCTGTGCCCTCCTGTCACACGCAGCCTTTGATGTTGGCGCTGGCATGGGAATTATTTTTGTGCTCTTTTCTGAAACTTCTTTACCATTGACTCATGTTGTTTCTTTTTCCTGTGCTATTTCAATGCATAAACATCCATCTACCCTTGCCACATCCCTTTCTGTTCAGCTTTGTGCTTTCTCAGGAGGTGGGGACAAGCAGGAGGGGAGTGAACTGCACCTGAGGGCTGGAATTGGCTTTGCAGAGCATCCAGTGACTGCAGAGCAAAGGGAGCTGCAGGGAAGGTGTGCTGCTGGCAGGGACGTGAGGAGGGAAGGGCTCAGCCCTGGGATCAGCCTGAGCTTTCCCACTGCACCAGCTGGTTTGTTTTGGCACTCTCAGGCCAAACATGCCCCTGCATCCAGCCACTGCTCAGCTGCTGAAGCGTTTCCCTTCAAAGAGCTCCTGGGAAAACTTTGCAGAGATGCCTGTGCTGGTTCTGCTGGGAGGGATGCTAACCAGAGTGCTGTGACAGATGCCTTTCCCAGAACAAGGATTGGTAGAGCTGTGGCTGATGACTGGTGCTGTGGCTCCATCAGAGACAACCAGCCCTCCCAGGATTTGTTGTTCAGGGACTCATTTTCAGAGTTATCAGCCTGTGCAAACAGGAAATAACAAAAGAAGCAAACAAAAACCAATATCAGGAGGACTCAATGCACTTACAGAAAGAAGGTGAGTTCTCCATGGATGGAGTTTGCTGATCAGCTGAGATGGAGCCTGTTCTTTCTCACACAGACCTCCCAAGAGATGTGTTAAAGCTGCTGGAAGGTGCCAACATCTCACAGAAGTTTATTCACAACCACCTGGAAAAGGTTTAATCTGCTCTTCCAACACAGCCTTCCTGGGAGAGGAACACAGTGAGTGGAGAGATGTAAAGGGTGCAAGGAGGTAAAGAGGGCAGGAAAGAATGAAATGAGAGAGTAGAGAAAATGCAGCTCAAATGAGCAGATATTCAGGATTGCCAGGAGAGTGAAGATCAGTGCACCATCACCTTTCAGATGGATGCCATCCCAGGTGCTGTTCTGTGCTCACACAAGGAAATGGTTCACTCTCAAATCACTACTGTGTCTCGATTAAAAAGTCTCCTTTAACGATCAGCTGGGGCAAGACAGAGCAAGATCTGGTCCTGCCTCACCAGGAGGGTTCTGCTGTGCCTGAAGCTCTGGGAACAGAGGCCTGGTGCAGGTGGCAGGAGGAAGCACCAATCTTGTCCCTTTGGAGCAGAGATCCTGTGAGGGTGGCAGCACAGGGTGAGGGCTGAGTGCAGGCATCTTTTCAGCTTTTTGGTGAGAAACACTTGGGTCCTGAAGACAGCCAGTGTTTGATGGACAGAGAGTCTGGGGTTCAGCAAGACAAAGCCATCGTGTCTCTGATTTGGTGGCTTTAGGGATCATATAAACCAGGAAGAGGGTAAAATGAATGTACAAAAGATGAGCCCAGAGCAGCATCAAAGAAATAAGAACTCTTATTTCTGAATAAAAAGAAGGCTGAGACTCAACTCAAGTCAGCCCAAGGCCGGTTCTTGGAGCTGCTGGGGGAGGTGGATGTTCAAAATGCCCTGAGGCTGAGGGGGAATGTCCCCATGGGGTGCCACCCATGGGGTGCCCTGCTGGAGCCCTGCTGGGTGCTGCTGCTGGCAGGGCAGGGTCAGCCTGAGCTCCACGGAGCTGCCAGGGACGTTTCCCCACCTGCCTTGCCAGGAGTGCCTTGAGCCATCACAGGAGGGGAGCTGCATCCCACCCTTGGGAAATCCTCCTCCCTCTGGGGAGGGAGCAGAGCGGCTGGCACAGCCCAGCAGGCAGAAATGCTGTGGTGAGACAGAGCAGGGACACTGAGCACAGGCCAGGGCAGGGGAGAGCAGCCAGTGCTGGGCTGCACATCCACAACAGGCTGAGGGCAAACCCACCTTCCCTCAGAGCTGAGCAGCCCCCCAAGAGCTGCAGGAGGGGGTGAGCCTGGCACTGCCCAGGGCAGGTACAGCATTGACACCCTGGGGTGACCCCTGGCACTGCCCAGGGCAGGTACAGCATTGACACCCTGGGGTGAGCCCTGGCACTGCCCAGGGCAGGTACAGCATTGACACCCTGGGGTGAGCCTGGCACTGCCCAGGGCAGGTACAGCACTGACACCCTGGGGTGACCCCTGGCACTGCCCAGGGCAGGTACAGCATTGACACCTGTGGGTGAGCCTGGCACTGCCCAGGGCAGGTACAGCACTGGCACCTGTGGGTGACCCCTGGCACTGCCCAGGGCAGGTCAGGACTGGCACCTGTGGGTGATCCCTGGCACTGCCCAGGGCAGGTACAGCACTGGCACTGCCCAGGGCAGGTACAGCACTGGCACCTGTGGGTGAGCCTGGCACTGCCCAGGGCAGGTACAGCACTGCAGGACTGTCCTGTCCTGCCCCCAGGCTGTCCCTGGCCAGGGCTTCCTGCCCCCAGCTGGGGCCTAAACACGGATCTCAAGCGTTTCCCCTGCAAACCCTTAACAAAGATCAGGCTGACATGCAAACAGCAGAATGGTGAACCAATATGTGACAGCCACCTTTCTTCTCTCTCTGGAAAACTCAGATGTTTTCTTGTCACAAAGCTGCTCATTCTTCCTCTTAACATAAACATCGTAATGAGAATAAAATGGTTCTCTTTTATAAAATGCTGTGTGTTGGTGGCTAAGCAAAATTAACATTTTGTAAAGCAAATGAAGGAGAAAGGCAGCTCTCTGACAAATCCTGGGCTGCTGGAAGGTGCCTGCCCATGGTGGAACGAGGTGAGCTTCAAACTCAAATGCTGAGAATCTGTGACTCTGTAAATCAGGAATCCCAAATAAACTGCGGTAATTTTGTGTGTTATCACCCACATCAACAGTCTGACTGATTTTTGTGGGACTCTCAGGATGGTCAAAGTTTGTCAGTGTCAATTTTAGCTTCAGGATAATATTCATATTAGTGGTTTCCAAGAAACAGAATGAAACTGCTCTGTTTGGTGACAGCGAGGAGACAAAATTAAATTGGAATTATTGTCCTCTTTTGCTGGAGATTTTTTCTTTTAAGTTGGAGAAGTGCCTATAGCAGCAGTCAGGAATCTCCTGTTGAGATAAATGGGAATTACGTTTTTGGCATCCGTTCCTGAGTTGCTCAATGAATTCCATTGCATTTCACAGCAAAGACTGTTCCTCAGCACAAGCCCTTCCTGTTCCAGACCTTGGAGTTGGGAATGTGCAGATTAAGACATTATTTTGACTACAATCTAAAGACCTTGTAGAAAAGTTGAAAAAATTCCAAGGTGCTGCCAGTGGTTTTTCTGGGGACAAGATTAATATTGGCTGGATTTGCAGTATCCTTTTAACTGCTGCTTTCCTCCTCCTTCCAGTAAATAAATCTGCCTATTAGTTAAACAAACTGACTCTGATAGAAACCAAACACAAGAAATGTATTAACAATAACCCGCTGCTCTTAAAATAGAAAGGCAATAGTGGAGAGAGCCCAGGGCTGCTGCTGGAACTCCTGGAGGGGACAGAGGGGCTGCAGAGGGCTGGAGCCTGTGGTGACAGCTGTGTCACCCTGTGGGGATGGGGAGGGCAGTGCCACCTCTGCAGGTGACACAGGAGAGGAGGGGACAGGGGAGGGCAGTGCCACCTCTGCAGGTGACACAGGAGAGGAGGGGACAGGGGAGGGCAGTGCCACCTCTGCAGGTGACAAACGAGAGCAGGAGGGGACAGGGGAGGGCAGTGCCACCTCCTGCAGGTGACACAGGAGAGGAGGGGACAGGGGAGGGCAGTGCCACCTCCTGCAGGTGACACACGGGTAAGGACGGGACAGGGGAGGGATGCAGCAGCTGATGGAAGCTTTTTATAAAAAGTGCAGGTTATTTGTTCCCCAGAAAGAAGCAGGAATGTCTGGCATGCAGTTTCTGCAATGAGCATCTGCTCTGCTGTGTGACAGTGAGCACGGGCTGGGGACAGCTCCTGGTGGCTCTGCTGGGTGCCAGGGATGTGCCAGGGGGATGTGCCAAGGGGGATGTGCCAGGGGGATGTGCCAGGGATGTGCCAGGGATGTGCCAGGGGGATGTGCCAGGGGGATGTGCCAGGGGGATGTGCCAGGGGTGTGCCAGGGATGTGCCAGGGATGTGCCAGGGGTGTGCCAGGGGGATGTGCCAGGGGATGTGCCAGGGGATGTGCAGTGATGTTGCCAGGGATGTGCCAGGGGGATGTGCCAGGGGATGTGCCAGGGGGATGTGCCAGGGGTGGCCAGGGATGTTCCAGGGATGTGCCAGGGGTGTGCCAGGGGTGTGCCAGGGGTGTGCCAGGGGGATGTTCAGGGGTGTGCCAGGGATGTGCCAAGATGTGCCAGGGATGTTCCAGGGATGTGCCAGGATGAGCCAGGAATGTTTCAAGGATGTTCCAGGGATGTTCCAGGGATGTTCCAAGGATGTTCCAGGGATGTGCCAGGATGAGCCAGGAATGTTTCAAGGATATTCCAGGGATGTGCCAGGGATGTTCCAAGGATGTTCCAAGGATGTTCCAGGGATGTGCCAGGGATGTGCCAGGAATGTTTCAAGGATGTGCCAGGGATGTGCCAGGGATGTGCCAGGGATGTGCCAGGGTCTCCCTGCTGCCTGCACAGTGGCACACCACACATCCTTCTCCAGGCTCAGCTCCCACAGGCAGCTCAGCACATTCTGGGAGCCTCTGGGGCCCTCCCTGCCCCTGCACTAGGAGCTGCAGTTTTGGGGTTCTCTCAGCCCACGCCTGTCCTGCCTCCCCAAATCCTACTGCTGCCTCCACCAGCACTGAACAACTTGTTCTGCCCTGATTTTACTGCATGCTTGGGACTGTAGGACCGTGCTCTGGGACACCCAGAGGACAATTCCTCGAGCTGTGGCTGCTGTCATGGCCAAGGTGCTCCTTCCCTCACCCTCTCTGGGATGCAGGGCCAGCCTCAGCAGTCTCCCTTCAATGCTTGGGATGAATGATCATTGTTATTTAGGGACGTGTGGAAAAAACCCCGAAACCCACCAGGACCTGGGGATGCCTCATCCCACTCCTTTCTAATATTTACATTGGAGTCAGTCTGCCCTGAGCATGGCAGGAGCTGCTTTCCCAGGGGGAAGGGCAGCACTGGTCTTGTGTGGGGAGCAGGGGGTTTGGGGAGCAGGGTTTTGGGGAGCAGGGGTTTGGGGAGCAGGGGTTTGGGGAGCAGGGGGTTTTGGGGAGCAGGTTTTTGGGGAGCAGGGGTTTGGGGAGCAGGGGTTTTGGGGAGCAGGTTTTGGGGAGCGGGTTTTGGGGAGCAGGGGGTTTTGGGGGGCAGGGATTTTTGGGGAGCAGGGTTTTGGGGAGCAGGGTTTTGGGGAGCAAGGGGTTTGGGGGGCAGGGGTTTGGAGAGCAGGGATTTTTGGGGAGCAGGTTTTTGGGGAGCAGGGGTTTGGGGAGCAGGGGTTTGGGGAGCAGGGGTTTTGGGGAGCAGGTTTTTGGGGAGCAGGGGTTTGGGGAGCAGGGGGTTTTGGGGAGCAGGCCAGAGCTGCTCTGGCCTTTTTTGGAATTGCCGGGCCCTGGGGCTCAGGGAGGCTCCTCCAGCACACATTCCTTGCTAATTTTAACCAGCTCCCTTGAGAAGGGCCTGCAGAAGTTTGAGCCTGATTTATTTGTCTTCTCCTTCTGAAAACTTTGTTAGAGTGTCTTGGGGCTGAGGTAAAACCAGACTGGGATTCTGAGCCTGGATCCTGGCAGATGTGGAGGGAAGCACAGCCTGGGACAGCCTGGGATAGCCTGGGACAGTCTGGGACAGCCTGGGACAACCTGGGACAGCCTGGGACAGCCTGGGATAGACTGGGACAGTCTGGGACACACCAGGGACAGCCCTGGGACAGCCTGGGACAAACCTGGGACAGCCTGGGACACACCAGGGACAGCCCTGGGACAGCCTGGGACACACCTGGGACAGCCTGGGACAGCCTGGGACAGTCCTGGGACAGTCTGGGATAGCCTGGGACAGTCTGGGACAGCCTGGGACAAACCTGGGACAGCCTGGGACACACCAGGGACAGCCCTGGGACAGCCTGGGACACACCTGGGACAGCCTGGGACAGCCTGGGACAGTCCTGGGACAGTCCAGGATAGCCTGGGACAGTCTGGGACAGCCTGGGATAGACTGGGACAGTCCTGGGACAGCCTGGAACACACCTGGGACAGTCTGGGATAGCCTGGGACAGTCTGGGATAGACTGGGACAGTCTGGGACAGCCTGGGACAGCCTGGGATAGACTGGGACAGTCTGGGACAGCCTGGGACAGGCAGGCATGGCTGAGCCCTGCAGCAGCAGCCAGAGCCCCAGAGCCCCAGAGCCCCAGGGCCATGCAGGGTTATCCTGCACTGCAGGGATGGGGCTCCTGGAAAAGCTCCCACCCCTCTGGCTGTCCCAGCACTTCCTCGGGGTACCAGTCTCAGTCTGCACAGTAACCAGAGCAGCAGGAAATACACAGGCTGGGGATTTGTGTAGAAAGCATTCCAAAGGGAAATACTGAATGTTTTCTGCCAGCCAATTTCACTTCCTTGTTTCCCATTTGGATTCTGTGTGTGCCTGCTCTCACATCCATTGCCAAAATGCAGCTGTGCTGCTGGACAGCCCACAGGAGAGTGCTGGTTGTGCTTTTTATTTTCTCTTCTTGTTACAATGCAGAGGAAAAGATGCTCTGTGCTTCTGCACCCCAGGTGCCATGGGGAAGGTGCTGGGGCTCTGGCACTGGGTGCTGTGCCCACAGCAGCACCCCAAACCCACAGGCTGCACCTTGGAATGGAGCAGCTCTGGCCCTGCTATTCAGACAGAACTGAGGATTTCTCTAAGGTGTTTTGTACTTAAGACTGAAGAATTAAGCAATGCCTACAGTTTAAGGAGGTTTGTTTGTTTGTTTGAGATTTTCCTGTCCAGCTGCCAAGAGTTTCTGGCTCAGCTTTCAAATAAATTAACTCTGCTCTGACCAACCAATTGAAATAAACACTGGTTGAAATCTGAGCCTTTGAGCAGTGGGGAAGGTGGGACTGGAGATGCTGCAGACGCTGGCGGGGGCAGTGGGGCCCGAGCCCAGCCTGGAGCACAGCCCTGTGCCCTGTGCGAGGGGTGAGGGCAGCAGGTGGGCACTGAGTGCCCCTGGGCAGCCTCTGCTGTGCTTCTGCTGGCAGGTGAGGGACTCCTGCAGTCACCTGCATGTGCTCCCAGCTGGGCTCTGCTGGGGCTGCTCCCAGCTTACCTGGGCTGCTCACCTGGGCTGCTCACCTGGGCTGCTCCCAGCCCAACGACCCTGCTATAATTGAACCATAGGAGCAGAAAAACAGAAATTAATAGAAAAGGAGAATGCTAATTAGCCTCGCTGTTCCTGGCAATGCTGCTGCTGGTTACTGTGGGGTTTGAATTTCGAGGTGCACTGTGATTGAGGAGGGGTCTCACAGCAGCATGCCAACACCTGGCACTGGACAGAGCTCCCAGGACATGCCAGCAGCTTTCCTGCCCCTCCCTTTGTGTCTCTCCCTCTTCTTTCCCTCATCAAACTGCTCACTCTGCTCACCCTGCCCAGATCTCTCACCCTCCCTGGCACACAAAGTCAGTCCCCATTACCTTTTGTGTTTTCTGTTCAATTCCCCACTTTCCTGTGGGCTCTGTGTGGGAACACCTTTACTCTGGCTCCTGTTCCCCATCCTCCTGTCAGGCTGTAGGTCATGGTTAATGTCCAACCCCACTGAGTCCATGAGCCCTGTGGGCTCCCAGGAAACTCTCCATGCAGGGAACAAGCTCCTGTCACCATTCCATGAAAACTGTTTTTTAATTCTTAAAGTACCCTTGAACCCAGCTCAGATTTGTGCACCTTTCCAGCCATATTTAATATGTATTATTACTTTTTAGAAGTAATTTCAATTTCCTTAAGGAATGTCTGTTACCATTAAAGCTCAGTGGCAAAGGCAGGCTGAGATATCTTTAGGGTCACAGCCCTGAGAGCCCCTGGAGCCCAGAACAGCCCTGAGCAGCCTCCCAGCAGGAGTCACCCCCTGACACACCATATGTCTCTTTACATAATGTGCTTTTATCTCATGGACTGAATCTCCTCAAAACAGAAAAAACAAATAGTATCAGGGTAACAATGAGATGAGGAAAATGGATTTAGGGAGACAAGAAGTTTAAGCTGATGTTGCTGACATCAGCCCATTGAACTGCTCCTGCAGTGCTCAGCAGCATTTGCCTCTGGGACTGTAAACTGGAATTCCTAATCTTTGATTTGCTGCAGCCCTCATGCTTTAATCCACGTTGTTTTCTCCTCAGATACTTCTCTGCTGATCTCATTGTTGCCTGATTAGAAGTAGTTGAAAACAATCAAACATCCAGGGAAGAAGGAAAAAGAATATCCTAGTGAGAGGCACTTTTAGAAAATGGGATTACATTTGAAAAAAAAGAGTTCCCATGTTTTCCAGAAGGAACAGTCCCATGAGCTAGAGCAGCTGAGAATGGATTTACTTTGCTCAGGATAAATTGATGCTGTTTATCCCCGACATGCGTCATCATTTCCTGTTATTCTGGAGATGGAACCAGCAAATGAGAAAATTAATGCACCAAATATCCATATCTTCACTTTTAGGACTTCAAGATTGCTGTCAGTACAGCTGGCTTGGGGCCAATACCTGAAACAGACAGGTGTGGGTGCCAGTGCCAGGTGTGGGTGCCAGCTCCAGGTGTGGGTGCTAGTGCCAGGTGTTGGTGCCAGCTCCAGGTGTGGGTGCCAGCTCCAGGTGTGGGTGCCAGGTGTTGGTGCCAGCCCCAGCCCGGGCCCTGGCCCTGCCCGGTGCCCCTGGCAGCTGCAGCAGTGCCACAGCCTCGAGACACCCCTGGCAGCCCCAGGCTGGGGTGGTGCCACTGCCCCTCACTGCTGCTCCCTGCTGACAACCTCCCCCTGGGGCTGACACTCATTTCTGGGTGTTCCCTGTGTGCTCCCTGGGGCTGACACTCATTTCTCAGTGTTCCCTGTGTGTTCCCTGGGGCTGACACTCATTTCTGGGTGTTCCCTGTGTGTTCCCTGGGGCTGACACTCATTTCTGGGTGTTCCCTGTGTGTTCCCTGGGGCTGACACTCATTTCTGGGTGTTCCCTGTGTGTTCCCTGGGGCTGACACTCATTTCTGAGTGTTGCCCTGTGTGTTCCCTGGGGCTGACACTCATTTCTCAGTGTTCCCTGTGTGTTCCCTGGGGCTGACACTCATTTCTGAGTGTTGCCCTGTGTGTTCCCTGGGGCTGACACTCATTTCTGGGTGTTCCCTGTGCTGTTCAGCCCAGGTCCCCAGACCTTGGCCATTGGACACCCAGGTACCACCCAGCGCTTGTGCTCTCCTCTCCAGGTAGAAAAATCAATCAGAGGTTTTCACTGTGCAGTAAATGTCAATTGTGCAAACATTACAAACCCAGAAACATCTGTAACTATGGAAACTTTACAGGCAATACTCATTTCAAGAATAAATTATGACAAGAAGCTTTTTATGGCTGGTTTTTTTTTTTTTGGAAGAATAAACATAAATAAAAATGAGTTAATTTCATAGGCACAAGTTAATTTTACTTTTTAACCTTTAGTGCTATAGCTTTTCAAGACACGTTTATCAATATTGATGTAGAAAAAAAAAGGTATTTTATCGATGTTTGCATCCTAAGAATTGGCATCACTATTTGTATCCCTTCAAAATGTTCTGCTAAGGCAATTTCCACTGTATTTCAGAGGGGAGAACACTTTTCAGATGACTAATGGCCCACCCTTAGAGTTGATGGTGTTATTTATGCTTTTTGCTGCATTTTACAGTTAGGAAAAAGAATCATCAAGTGTGTGAAAGGAAAACTCCCCTAGTGCATAGAAGGCAATCACTAGGAGATAGAGTTTGCTGTTACTTTCAGAAAAGAAGAAAAGCCAAATCCCAGAAGGTTTTGCTGGGACAGCTGAAGGGCTCTGACTGGCAATTTGCTGCCCATTCCTTGTCTGTAGCACATAAACCCTGCCATGGTCTGTGCTCTGTGTTGGAGCAGCACTGTGACCATCCCATGGCACTCACCCCTCACTGCTCCCACCTGCAGCTCAGCAGGGTCTGCTCTGCACCTACCAGAATCCTCTGAGACAAACCTGGATGCAATTCCATCCCAGAACACAGAAGCTTAAGGACGTGCTGACACAGCCATTTCCCTGTGTCCGTGGCAGTGTGTGCTGGGCAGGTGCAGGCTGTGCTCTGTTTGCAAAGACTCCTCTCAGCACCTCTGACCTCTGAGACCAGCACGGTGTGACCAGCACAGTGACCAGCACGGTGTGACCAGCACGGTGTGACCAGCACGGTGTGACCAGCACAGTGACCAGCACAGTGACCAGCACGGTGTGACCAGCACAGTGTGACCAGCACAGTGACCAGCACAATGACCAGCACAGTGACCAGCACGGTGTGACCAGCACAGTGTGACCAGCACAGTGACCAGCACAGTGACCAGCACGGTGACCAGCACAGTGACCAGCACAGTGTGACCAGCACGGTGTGACCAGCACAGTGACCAGCACAGTGACCAGCACGGTGTGACCAGCACAGTGACCAGCACGGTGTGACCAGCACAGTGTGACCAGCACGGTGTGACCAGCACAGTGACCAGCACAGTGACCAGCACAGTGACCAGCACAGTGTGACCAGCACAGTGACCAGCACGGTGTGACCAGCACAGTGACCAGCACAGTGACCAGCACAATGACCAGCACAGTGACCAGCACGGTGTGACCAGCACGGTGTGACCAGCACTGTGACCAGCACAGTGACCAGCACAATGACCAGCAGGTTGTGACCAGCACGGTGTGACCAGCACGGTGTGACCAGCACAGTGTGACCAGCACAGTGACCAGCACGGTGTGATCAGCACAGTGACCAGCATAATGACCAGCACAATGACCAGCACAGTGACCAGCACGGTGTGACCAGCACAGTGTGACCAGCACAGTGACCAGCACGGTGACCAGCACAGTGACCAGCAGTGACCAGCACAGTGACCAGCACGGTGTGACCAGCACAGTGACCAGCACAATGACCAGCACAATGACCAGCACAGTGACCAGCACTGTGACCAGCACAGTGACCAGCACGGTGTGACCAGCACAGTGTGACCAGCACAGTGACCAGCAGTGACCAGCAGGGGCCCTGCAGGCTTGCCCAGCCCTGCCTGGCTCCTGTTCCCTGCACGGCTGTTCGTGAGCTGAGTTTGTGTTCAGAAACCTTTTCCTCCTCCTACAGAATCTTTGGGAATCAGCAGAACAAGGAGTCAGTCCCAAGCAGGCTCAGACTCCCTCTGCCTGCAGAAACACAAACAATCTCTCCTGGAAAAGATCCCTGTGGCTGCCAGCTCTGCCATCCGGGCAGGACAGCGCTGTCCCCTGCAGAAACTGCACAGCTCACTGGGAACTCTTCCAGGAGCCACTTCCCAAAATCAAACCCCACGTCTGCCAGAGTTGGCTCGATCATGCCAAAGTTACTGTGAGTTACTGTGAGTTACTGTGAGTTATTGTAAGTTACTGTGAGTTACTGTGAGTTACTGTAAGTTACTGTGAGTCACTATGAGTTACTGTAACTTACTGTGAGTTACTGTGAGCTACTGTGAGTTACTGTGAGTTACTGTGAGTTACTGTGAGTTATTGTAAGTTACTGTGAGTTACTGTGAGTTACTGTAAGTTACTGTGAGTCACTATGAGTTACTGTAACTTACTGTGAGTTACTGTGAGCTACTGTGAGTTACTGTGAGTTACTGTGAGTTACTGTGAGTTATTGTCAGTTACTGTGAGTTACTGTGAGTTACTGTAAGTTACTGTGAGTCACTATGAGTTACTGTAACTTACTGTGAGTTACTGCGAGTTACTGTGAGTTACTGTGAGTTACTGTGAGTTACTGTGAGTTACTGTGAGTTACTGTGAGTTACTGTGAGTTACTGTGAGTTACTGCGAGTTACTGTGAGTTACTGTGAGTTATTGTGAGTTACTGTAACTTACTGTAAGTTACTATGAGTTACTGTAACTTACTGTGAGTTACTGTGAATTACTGAGAGTTACTGTGAGTTACTGTGAGTTACTGTAAGTTACTATGAGTTACTGTGAGTTACTGTGTGTTACTGTAAGTTACTATGAGTTACTGTAACTTACTGTGAGTTACTGTGAGTTACTGAGAGTTACTGTGAGTTACTGAGTTACTGTGAGTCACTATGAGTTACTGTGAGTTACTGTGAGTTACTGTAAGTTACTGTGAGTTACTCTGAATTATTGTGAGTTACTGTGAGTTACTGTAAGTTACTGTGAGTTACTGTGAGTTACTCTGAATTATTGTGAGTTACTGTGAGTTACTGTGAGTTACTGTGAATTACTGAGAGTTACTGTGAGTTATTGTGAGTTACTGTGAGTTACTCTGAATTATTGTGAGTTACTGTGAATTACTGTGAGTTATTGTGAATTATTGTGAGTCATTGTGAGTCCTTGTGAGTGTCCTGCAGGCTTTCAGGAAGTGACAGACTTGGCACATGTTACACCAGGAGCAAACTCATTGTTAACAATGCCTGGAAACGAGTGTGCCAGTGGATGTGTGGGTGATCCTTCCAGAAGTGCTCAGCACAGTCACAGGGGCAGGGATGGCACAGGAGACAGAGGATGTGAGACATGAGACAGCATCAGTGCACAGCATGGAGCCCTGGCCCCCATTGCCTCCTCTGCCTCTCATTTGCCCACCCTGAGCAGTCCCTCAGAATTTGTTTTGCTTGCTACCCTTATGTGTTATGGTGTTATGGGCAGCAGGCAGTGGCACCTCACTCCCATTCTTTTACAGGTGTTTCTTTTTGTAGGTTTTGTTTTGTTTTGGGCGTTGGTGGTTTTTTGTTTGCTTTGTTTTGTTCGTTTTGCCTTTTTTCCTTTAACACCAACTCTCTCTTCCCACTGGAACTGCAGCTGACATCAGCTGTCAGCTTTGGATGCAGAACTACAAAAAGCTGTTTGAAATCCAGGTGCATTTTATCAAACACAACCCCTCTCTCCCACTGACCCTTTCAGAGACCTCAAGAGACTTACAGGGAACACCTTCCTTCCACAGCCCCCTGCTGCCTCCCCACCACATCCCCTGTGATCACATCTCATCACATCACCTGTGATCACATCACATCAGTGATAACGTGCTGGGGCAGAGCCCACTCAGGGTAAGTCCTTCCTCCTCAGGAGTTACATAAAGGGATTCCAGTCCCACACACACGGCTCAGGGGATCAATGTAGTGCACTGCAGATTAGGAACACCAGTTGGACATTTCAGCCTTAAGCCTGCTTTTAGTTCCCTCCCTCCCTCCCTCAGTGTCCTGTTGCTCTGGCTGGGGGCACCTCCAGGCACCTCCTCTGGGGCTGAAGGACAGAGCAAAATTTCCAGGTCCTTTCTAAATCTAGGTCTTCCATAGGGGCTGCCATATACCAAGGCCTTAAATGAAAGCTAGGAAGGCACTTTTCAGAATAAAAGGGATATTTCCACTGTAAATTGCACAACCAATACAGCTGTAAAATACAAAATCTAATTTTAAAGTGTCTTACTAAAATCAAACAAATTAGAGCTGTCTGTTTGCAGAATACCTCCCAACAATGCAGATTGCAGGCAGGAAATCAGTGCTGCTGCTTGGCTGATGCTGCCAGCCCCCTCCTGCCTCCAGTGCATCCCCAGGGTGCAGGGGAGGTGAGGGTGTGAGGGCAGCAGGCACCTTTCCCCAGGGAGCTGGGGCACAGAGCCCCCAGAGCCAGACACAGTCTGAGTTATAGACAGAATAAATAAACAGGTAATAGAATCTGTCTGTTCCCTCCTCTTGTCCCACACAGGAGCCTCTGTCAGGGGCTCCTGCTCTTCCAACCCATTTCAGCCCTGCTGCCCTTGGCTGGGGCACTGTCATCCCATCAGACACCTAACTGGGAGAACTGGAGCAAAACTTCAGCCAGGATTCTTTCATTTTCCTCCTTGGCCAGTCAAACCGGGATCTGCTCCAGGGAACAGGGACAGGAGCAGAGGGAACAGCCTCAGGCTGGTTCAGAGGACATTTAGGTTGGTTATTAGGGAACATTTCTCCCTGGAAAGGGCTGTCAAGGCCAGGATGCACAGAGAAATGTCCCTGCCCATGACAGGGTTTGGAACCAGGTGGTCTCTAAGGTCCTTTCCAACCCAAACCATTCTGGAATTCCACAGAATCCTTGAATGAAATGGGTTTGAGACGCTGAATCCCTGGGACCCCTCGATGTGCCTTCAGCTTCACTCAGCACAGGGTGAGCTGTGGCAGCTGCTCCTGAGCTGCTCCCTGGAAATCCCTCTGCAGTTCCACCCTGTCTGAAGTGCCCTGTGATGGTTTTAAAATGAAGGAGCCTTGAAAAATAAACCTGGAATGCTGCTCCAGTGGTGTTTTAAAACATAATAAATTCCCAAAGAGAAGACTTGGCAGAGGGGAGGTATAAAGGGATTTTTTTTGGCACTTGCACTGCAGCCAATTTAAATTAGGTAACTGAATATCTATAAATTGTCTAATTAGGTCAACTTTCATTGCAACCTCGGCCTGACATGCCCCAGCAATAAGCTTTCTTCAGAGAATGTCTTCCACACCCCTCGATCTCACACAGCCCTTCAAAATGATAATGATCCCCTCAATCACCATAACTGGCTTGGGGTTTCCAGAAAACACTGGAACCTCACACCAATACATTTCTCAGGAATGCATCAGGTCTCTTGTATGGAAGGATTTGTCCTGAAAACCATAAAATCTCTAACAGAGCTCTGCAATAGAGTTGCATAATGATATAAATGGTGGCTTCAAAAGGGCAGTCATGTCTGCTCTTCATAAAGCCCTGAAATAACAGAATTAACTAAGAAAAAGCCGATTTTGCTAAAATAAACCTCTCATTAAGGAGAAAGAGGACTGACATGGTCACAGGCCCATCTGGCCAGAGCTGCAGGTGTGCCTGGGCACTGAGAGCTCTGAGCTGCTCTGAATTCCTGTCCCTGTCCCTCCTGCCCCCCAGGCTCCTCAGCCCATTGCCCCAGTGGGAAATCATGGAATTATTGATGCCAAGAAAGCCCTCTCAGACCACCAGTCCAGCACCCAGGAACCCACAGCTCCAGAGACCACATCCACCTGGCTTTGTGACTGCTGGGAAGAGAAACTGGAAAAAATGGAGAAACGGGAGGCCAAAAACCTCATCTTGAAATGCTGAATTTCCTCTCTGATTTGGCCATGGGATCTGTCCCTCACAGCAAAGATAAACCCTTTGCCTTTGTTTATCTGCTCAGAAACAGATCATCACTCCCGAAATGAGGGCAACCCTGCAATTAGTCCTTAATTGGTTTCATTTTTTTCCTGCCATTCCAACTAATTGGAATTCCCAGGCAGTGTCTTTCTTGGCTGCCTTGAAGAGGATTTTGGTTTAGGTAAGGGCAGGGGCTGACACAGCCTGGGGGGATCTGCAGCCCCTGGGAACACCCCAAGGTGAGAAGCTGTGCCCTGGCATCAGCTGCTGCTGCCCCAGCCTTGCCTGAGCAGTGCCCCAGCACCCACCCTGCTCCTGCTGCCCATCCCATCCTGTCTGTGCTGCCCATTCCAGCCACAGATGTGCCAGCCACACCTGCCAAACCATCCCATCCCATCCCATCCCATCCCATCCCATCCCATCCCATCCCATCCCATCCCATCCCATCCCATCCCATCCCATCCCATCCCAAACCATCCCATCCCAAAACATGCCATCCCAAACCATCCCAAACCATCCCATCCCATTCCATCCACACCTCCTGTGCCAGCCACACCTGCCAAACCATGCCATGCCATGCCATGCCATGCCATGCCATGCCATGCCATGCCATGCCATGCCATGCCATCCCATCCCATCCCATCCCATCCCATCCCATCCCATCCCATCCCATCCCATCCCATCCCATCCCATCCCATCCCATCCCATCCCATCCCATCCCATCCCATCCCATCCCATCCCATCCTATCCCATCCCAAACCATCCCATCCCATCCCATCCCATCCCATCCCATCCCATCCCATCCCATCCCATCCCATCCCATCCCATCCCATCCCATCCCATCCCATCCCATCCCGTCCCGTCCCGTCCCGTCCTGTCCCATCCCATCCCATCTCATCCCTGTATCCCATCCCATTATCCCATTATCCCATTATCCCATTATCCCATTATCCCATCCCCAGTGCTCTCCAGCACAGGGGGTGTGTCAGGCCGTTCTCCTGGGCAGTTTTGGGGCTCTCAGGTGGCTCTGGGCTGCCCTGGGCTTGGGGACACAGTGAGGGCTGCAGCAGGACAAACACAAACCCCCCTGAGCCACCTGAGGGCAGGGGGCTGCTCCTCACCTGTCACCTGGGCAGGGCAGGGGGGCTGCTCCTCACCTGTCACCTGTCACCTGGGCAGGGCAGGGGGGCTGCTCCTCATCTGTCACCTGGGCTGGCACTGAGGGCAGGGGACTGCTCTCTCACCTGTCACCTGGGCTGGCACTGAGGGCAGGGGGCTGCTCCTCACCTGTCACCTGGGCTGGCACTGAGGGCAGGGGGCTGCTCCTCACCTGTCACCTGGGCTGGCACAAGCAGCACCTGGTGAACCCAGCAGGGACCAGCAGCAGCTCGTCCCCGAGTCCCCGGTTACCTTCACCCTCAGTCTCACTCCCTGACATCTTGCTTATTAGATAGATCATTTTTATGGATTATGTCTCGCAAGGGCAGCATTTTAATGAATAGTGGAATTAAATGTTTGCCAGGATTTTTGATATAAATGATCAGTTCCCGCTGGGCGCATCCATCACATTTATTAGCTCCTTCCAGAAACATTTCTCATCGCTTGCAAATCGAAATGAGGTTGAAGTTGAATTTTATTTCTTCTTCAATTGCCTGTAGTAAATACAGTTCCTGCACATAAACCGGTGGGGTTTTCATGTAATTGTTTTTATGACATGGGATAAAATTCTTATTAAAATGCTTATTCATTTGAGCCTTTCTGTGCTGGAGTACCAGCACCATGTTCCCATGGGTTTTTGAAAACCATTATTAAGAAAACTTGGAAAGAAAATTCTAAATGTTCACGGTTTGGAGCTGCAGCTCAAGCAGAGGCCTTTTCCAAATTGCTGTTTCTGTGCTGAAGGGAGATTCTGCTGCTGCCAGTGCTCCTGCCCAGCACCTGCTGTGGCTCCTCCTCAGCCAGTCTCCTGCTCCCTAGGGAGGGGCTGCAGCCTGAGTGACCACACCCTGAGTGACCACACCTGGCTGCAGGGAGTGACCACACCTGGCCACACCCTGAGTGACCACACCTGGCTGCAGGGAGTGACCACACCTGGCCACACCCTGAGTGACCACACCTGGCCACACCCTGAGTGACCACACCTGGCTGCAGGGAGTGACCACACCTGGCCACACCCTGAGTGACCACACCTGGCTGCAGTGAGTGACCACACCTGGCTGCAGCCTGAGTGACCACACCTGGCCGCAGTGAGTGGCACACCTGGCCGCAGTGAGTGCCACACCTGGCCACAGTGAGTGGCACACCTGGCCGCAGTGAGTGCCACACCTGGCCGCAGTGAGTGCCACACCTGGCCGCAGTGAGTGGCACACCTGGCTGCAGTGAGTGACCACACCTGGCCGCAGTGAGTGGCACACCTGGCCGCAGTGAGTGACCACACCTGGCCGCAGTGAGTGCCACACCTGGCTGCAGTGAGTGGCACACCTGGCCGCAGTGAGTGCCACACCTGGCTGCAGTGAGTGCCACACCTGGCTGCAGTGAGTGCCACACCTGGCCACACCCTGAGTGACCACACCTGGCTGCAGGGAGTGACCACACCTGGCCACACCCTGAGTGACCACACCTGGCTGCAGGGAGTGACCACACCTGGCCACACCCTGAGTGACCACACCTGGCCACACCCTGAGTGACCACACCTGGCTGCAGCCTGAGTGACCACACCTGGCCGCAGTGAGTGGCACACCTGGCCGCAGTGAGTGCCACACCTGGCCACAGTGAGTGGCACACCTGGCCGCAGTGAGTGCCACACCTGGCCGCAGTGAGTGACCACACCTGGCCGCAGTGAGTGCCACACCTGGCTGCAGTGAGTGGCACACCTGGCCGCAGTGAGTGCCACACCTGGCTGCAGTGAGTGCCACACCTGGCTGCAGTGAGTGCCACACCTGGCCGCAGTGAGTGACCACACCTGGCCGCAGTGAGTGCCACACCTGGCTGCAGTGAGTGCCACACCTGGCTGCAGTGAGTGCCACACCTGGCCGCAGTGAGTGGCACACCTGGCCGCAGTGAGTGGCACACCTGGCCGCAGTGAGTGGCACACCTGGCCGCAGTGAGTGCCACACCTGGCCGCAGTGAGTGGCACACCTGGCCGCAGTGAGTGGCACACCTGGCTGCAGTGAGTGGCACACCTGGCCGCAGTGAGTGGCGCACCTGGCCGCAGTGAGTGCCGCTCTCTGTCCCCGCTCCATCGGGAAGCAGCCCTGTGCCTGCTCAGGGAATGCTCTTTCTGGGCTCTCATTTCCCAGCTCCCCAAGCCCTCTGCGTGCTCGGGGCGGAAGGACTGGCGTTAATTACCCGCGCTGATAAATCCCGGCGGCTCTGGGCGCTGGGTGTGAATGCACACATGGACAATGCACAGAGGTTCATCCCAGCTGGGCTCTGGCCCCGTCGCTCCCGAGCTCTTGGCTGCTCCCTGGCGCTGTGGGCTGTTCCCAGCTCTGTTCACAGCTCAGGCTGCAGCCCTGAGGGGCGAGTGCTGCAGGCACGCAGCCCCCACTGCTGCCATCAGCCTGCCCAGGAACGGGGCTGGAGGGATCACATTCCAGACAGGGACTGGGTTCACACCATGTGCTGCTGCTGAACATCTGCATTTGGTGGTAATGTAAGTGAGAAATAATGTGATAAGGGATGGAGAGATTCAATGCAAGTGAGGAATAATTGATAACAGCTGGAGAGATCCCATCTCACAGGAACGGGAGGTGGTTTTTCTCAGATCAGATCCATCCCTGCAATGGATTGGTTGTGGAAGAACATTAAAGGAAAAGTCCATCCAACAGCACAACAAATTATGTTCTAAAATAGAGAGAAGTGCACACTGATTATACCAAACACAGCTTAAAAGCACATAGCTCTGTCCCAAAATTACTTTCTGATGTGCAAGCAGTTGCCAGGCCAGCCACAAAAAAGGGACAGTGGGAACTGGCCAGAGCTGGCTGAGCCCAGGCTGGGGCCAGGGGCAGCTCTGCCCTGCTGGGCATGAGCCACTGTCAGTGCTCTGGTGTCACTGTGTGTGCTCCTGGTGTCACTGTGTGTGCTCTGGTGTCCCTGTCAGTGCTCTGGTGTCACTGTGTGTGCTCTGGTGCCACTGTCAGTGCTCTGGTGTCACTGTGTGCTCCTGGTGCCACTGTGTGTGCTCTGGTGTCACTGTGTGTGCTCTGGTGCCACTGTCAGTGCTCTGGTGTCACTGTCAGTGCTCTGGTGTCACTGTGTGCTCCTGGTGCCACTGTGTGTGCTCTGGTGTCACTGTCATTGCTCTGGTGTCCCTGTCAGTGCTCTGGTGCCACTGTCATTGCTCTGGTGTCACTGTGTGTGCTCTGGTGTCACTGTCAGTGCTCAGGTGTCCCTGCCAGTGCTCTGGTGTCCTTGTCAGTGCTCTGGTGTCATTGCAGTGCTGCTGCTGAGGACAGCAAGCTCTCTGCAATCCCAGAGCAGCCCTTAGAGCTGCACACGTGCCCTGCTGACTGCCAAACCTGTGGATCAGGAGACTCCTTGTTTAAATCTGCAATGCCATGTGGGATTTCCCTGAAGCTGTTCAGTCCTGTCAGAGCAATATAACCCAGCCCAGTTTCTCCCACCGAGGTCCCTGGGGGCAGCAGGGTGTGCCTGGGGCTCCCTGTGCCTCTGCCAGCCCCTCCAGCAGTGCCCTGCAGCACACACTGCTCGGCATTCAAACCTCCCGTTTCTGCTTGCAAAGGCTTCCCGGTGGAACTTTGTGTCTTTGGGTTTCCCGAAATGAGTGGGCAGCTGTGGAGCTGTCTGGGGGTGCCTGGGAGGGGTCTGTGCACGCAGAGTCTGTGCTGAGCCCCCCGAGCAGGGCAGGGGAGGCTGGTGCAGACACACCACTATGGCTCTCAGTGTCTCACTGGCCTGCAGAGCTCACCTGTCATTATCTGCTCTGCCTTGTCTGTGGAATTGAAAAGGGGGGTTATTTGTCCCTTTCTCCTGAGTTATTTCTGCTCCTGCCTCCTAGGCCAGAGCAAAGTGCAGGATGAAGTGTACAATGCACTTTTACCCCAGCCCAGGGTGGGTAATGAGCTTCAAACGAGCTGCAGCCCCCACGGCCGGGGGGACACGTTCTGGCACTCCCGAGCCCTTCCCCGGGACCTGTCACTCACATGGGGAAGTCAAAACACTCTTCACTCTCTAAAATAAACAAAAAACAAACCGGCATTTTCCAAAGGATTAGCGTTCTGTGCAAATAGAACAAAAAAGTGGAGTCTGCTTTCCTGCAGCATCCCCAGAGGCTGCCGAGCTCTCCTGCTGCTGTTCCCAGCCGCGGCCAGGAGATGGGATAAACGGGCAGGAGATGGGATACACGGGCAGGAGATGGGATAGACGGGCAGGAGATGGGATAGACGGGCAGGAGATGGGATAAACGGGCAGGAGATGGGATAGACGGGCAGGAGATGGGATAAACGGGCAGGAGATGGGATCCACGGGCAGGAGTTGGGATAAACGGGCAGGAGATGGGATAGACGGGCAGGAGATGGGATAAACGGGCAGGAGATGGGATCCACGGGCAGGAGATGGGATAAACGGGCAGGAGATGGGATAAACGGGCAGGAGATGGGATAGACGGGCAGGAGATGGGATAGACGGCAGGAGATGGGATAGACGGGCAGGAGATGGGATAAACGGGCAGGAGATGGGATAGACGGGCAGGAGATGGGATCCACGGGCAGGAGATGGGATCCACGGGCAGGAGTTGGGATAAACGGGCAGGAGATGGGATAGACGGGCAGGAGATGGGATAAACGGGCAGGAGATGGGATTACACGGGACAGGAGATGGGATAAACCGGGCAGGAGATGGGATAGACGGGCAGGAGATGGGATATAAACGGGCAGGAGATGGGATAGACGGGCAGGAGATGGGATAAACGGGCAGGAGATGGGATATAACGCGGCCAGGAGATGGGATAGACGGGCAGGAGATGGGATAAACGGGCAGGGAGGATGGGATAGACGGGCAGGAGATGGGATAAACGGGCAGGAGATGGGATAAACGGGCAGGAGATGGGATAGACGGGCAGGAGATGGGATAAACGGGCAGGAGATGGGATACACGGGCAGGAGATGGGATAGACGGGCAGGAGATGGGATAGACGGGCAGGAGATGGGATACACGGGCAGGAGATGGGATAAACGGGCAGGAGATGGGATAGACGGGCAGGAGATGGGATGTACAGGCAGGAGATGGGATAGACGGGCAGGAGATGGGATAGACGGGATGCTCGGGATCTCGGCACATCTCGGGATCTCGGCTCGGGGCTCTGGTCCCCCCGTTCGCTCCCCGGCTCTCAGGGCTCCGGCAGCCGCACCCTCAGGCCGAGCACGGGCAGCATTTCCCGGGAATTCCTGCAATCAGCCATTCGTGTTCCAGCTGCTGGGAATTACGAGCTTGAACCCAAAGGCAGCTCCACACTCTCACCAACCCCACCGGCTCCAAAGAGCGTTGGTGACAGCTCTGTGCCTGTCCTCCCTGGGGAGCAGCAGGGCCAGGCAGGATTTGGTGGCAGTTTTGTGCCTGTCCTGTTCTCCCCGGGGAGCAGCAGGGCCAGGCCATGCACAGCCTGGCAGGGCTATTCTGCAGCCCAGCACCCAGGGCACTCTGATTCATCTTCAAAGCAAACCTGGAGCTGAGCAGCCTCCTGTCGCTCCAGCACAAGGAAGGGTCCAAGCAGCAGAACCCCCCATTTCACATCCCATCCAGCTCCCAGACAGGCTGGAAACCCTCCAGTGATCCAGCTGAAAGGAAAAACAGGATGTTTTCCTGCAGCAGAAACCTCTGAGTGACCCAGATGAGCTCTGGGAAATGGTGACAGTGACAGAGTGGGTGACAGGAGTGAAGGGGCTTGTCATGCATTCCATGATAAAAAGCCTTTTAGTGTATTTAGCATTTTACTGCACCTAATTGGAGAGCACAGATGCTTTAATCCCAAGGGTTGGCCTTCCTTCCCAGCCAAAGAGCACCATGAATTTAGTGAGACAAGTTCTCCCTCTACAGATCTTTTTGGTAGTGATAAAAACCTGTAATAACCTTGTGCCTTTGCCCCAGTCCCTTGATTTCAGGCATCTGCAGAAGCTGAATACCCACAGAAAACACAAGGAAGAGGCAGGTTCCTCATGATGCTGTAAAAACAGGGTCCTTTCCTTGCACCCTTTGCAGAATCCAGCAGGTAAAACACCAGCTCTGAGCTACCAACAGCTGCCTGAAATTTTGGGTGTTTTAGTTTTTTTTGTTTGTTTTCTTCCCTCCAATGTGTCTCCATCCTTTCCTGAGAGCTGAAACACCAGGAGCCCCATCCAGGGTCAGAATACTCTCAGGTGTTTAAAGCACTGATCTCTGCTCCAGAAAGGTGTCCCTGCAGCCCAGGGAATATTTTACCCCTCAGTGGTGATTGCCAGTGTTTTGCAGTGCAGGGGAGATGGGGGTCAGTGCCCAGGAGCTGGGGACACGGGTCACACACAGCCTCTTGCTGGGACACCAGCCAGGCTCCTGATCCAGGGCTTTCCAGTCATCAGCACATTTGGGTTATCCCCACGGGAGGGATGTGCAGAGAGCAGCATTTTGGGCACAGCACTGCTGCAGTGTGAGCTGTGTGCTGGGCAGGGAGTGCTGGCAAGTGGGGGGCTGTCCCTGCTCCATCCTATCCATATCCCATCCCATCCCATCCATATCCCATCCCATCATCCCAAACAATCCCATCCCATTATCCCATCCCATCATCCCAAACAATCCTATCCCATCCCATCCCATCATCCCAAACAATCCCATCCCATCCCAGGCTGGGCAGTCTGGGCCTGGCTCAGACAGGGACAGGGACAGGGACAGGGACACAGCAGAGCTGTGCTATCCAGAGGGGCATGGCCAGGACAGAGCACCAGCAGTGGCCCGAGGGTGGCAGGAGGGTGGCAGGAGGGTGGAATGAGGGTGGCTCTGTGCCACACAGCTCCAGGGCAGGGACACAAGTGCCCCCCCCAGATGGGCAGGCTCTGCTGAGCTGCCCCCAGCCCCCGTCCTCAGGGCACTTCTCTGCTAGGAGATGCTTCAATCACTCATTTCCTGCCAGGATTTAAAAACCCCACGCTGAATTTGAGGCTGTCTTCCTCTTGTTCAGCTTTTTCACCAAGAGAGAAAAAAAATCACTATTCTTTTAATTTCAAACACAATCAATATCAGTGCATACAGTCCCAGGTTCTTGCTTTCAGGCCGCTGCTCATAAATATTCATTAGAGAATTAAAGAGCTATTAACAAGGGCAACTGTTGAGGAGCATTTTTTAACTGTCTCCCACAAGAAATGAAATTTGCATTTCTTGGTGTGGAAACCCACAGTGAGCAGTGGTCCTTGCATGACAATAAACCATCAGGTAAATCTGCTGGGGAGGCAGGAGACCCCTGGTCCTCACACAAAGGATGAGCAGACATGACAACTATGGGGAGCTGATGGAAGAGTGCTCCTGGTGACCCTGACTCACTTCATCCTGCCCAGCCTTGGCACCCCAACCCCAACCCTGGCACCCCAAACCCATCACCCCAACCCCAGCATTCAACCCCAACCCCATCACCCCAGCCCCATCACCCCAGCCCCATCACCCCAACCCCATCACCCCAGCCCCAACCCCATCACCCCAGCCCCATCACCCCAACCCCAGCCCCATCACCCCAACCCCAGCACCCCAACCCCAACCCCAGCCCCATAGCAGGCTTTGTGCCTCTCCCTCTTGGGGTGACTCTCCCCGTGGCTCCTGAGTCACAGCCTGGGACAGAGGCCAGTGGCAAACAGGATGCTGAGGGCTGCTCTGAAGTCACACAAGTTAGGAAACATTTTCTGACTCTCAGGCATGATTCATGACTCTTACATTTTTGGGTCAGACCTTTTCCTTAGTCACCAGCAGGGTTTCAGTGACAGATGAATCTCTCAGAGCCTTCAGCTCCCATTGTCACATCCAGGAACTTCATCCCTGAATTAAATCTTTGGAGCTCCTTTTTCCCCCCTCTGCTGCTGGCTTGCAGAACCATCTGAGAGTTTCTGCTGAGTGCCAGGCATGGCCAGTGCCCTTGCAGGGCTCCTGCTGCTGGTGCTGTGTCTCCTCCAGGCATTGCCTCTCCCACCTTTCTCTGCAAGAAAGGAAACTGCAAAACACAGAGCTGAAAGCTGCAACTGAATGAAATCCAGGCAAAGGTAGCATTCCCAGTTAGCTTGATGGAATGGCAAGATTTAAAGAAATATGAATCCAAGAGGTTGAAACTAAAGATTAAGTATTTGCAAGTGTCAATCACAGCCCCCTCAGTCAGCACAGGGACACTGGGAAGTGGGATGGAACTGGGATGGAACAGGAATGGAATGGGGATGAATTGGGATGGAACAGGGATGGAATGGGATGGAGCAGGAATGGAATGGGGATGATTTGGATGGATTGGGATGAATTGGAAAGGAATTGGGATGGATTGGGATGAATTGGGATGAATTGGGATGGAATAGGAATGGAATGGGATGGAACAGGAATGGATTGGGATGAATTGGGATGGAATTGGGATGGAATTGGGACAGCCCCAGTGCCCACCTGCCCCAGCAGTATCTGAGCAGGTGACCCCAGTGCTTGGGAACTTTGGCCACTGCCCCTGCCTGCTGTGCCTGCTGTGCCTGCAGGGTAAATTCCAGCTCATCACAAGTCACTAAAAACAACTGGGGCATGAGAAGGTGGATTTTGCCCCTGTGCAGTGTGGAAATGTGACGCTGCCATGAGCAGCCAGTGCAGCTCAGGGTGTCCAGGGTGAGCCCATCTCCTCTGTGCCTGCAGGGATAACTCACACTCTCAAGGGCAGGGTCCCTGAGAAAACTGGGTGCTGGTGAACAAAAAATGGGCAATTATTATTATTAAATATCAAATTACTAAAGAAAATCTCAAGGTGTCTCCAGACAATGCAGGCACCAGACAGCCTGGGAGAGCTGTGGCTGTTCAGCCTGGGGAGGAGAAGGCTCCAGGGAGACCTTGGAGCTCCTTCTAGTGCTTAAAAGGGCTCCAAGAGACCAGGAGAGCAACTTAAAATCCCCCCAGGAAACACTTCCTTAGTTTTCCTGAGCTCACCACACTCAGTTTCTGTTTCCCTGGGTCAGTGTCCCTCAGCAAACCCCTGGATGTCACACAGGCTTGGTTTGTGAAACACCTGAGCCAAGCTGGGGCAAACTGATCTCCTTCCTTCCTGGGAATCAGTGAAAGGAAAGCTTTTCGGGGTGGCTGATGGCAGCTGTGTGTGACCCTGCATGTTCAGGACAGGTGGCACACAGGTGGCACACAGGTGGCACACAGGGGGGTACACAGGTGGCACACAGGTGGGCACACAGGGGGGTACACAGGTGAGACACAGGTGGCACACAGGTGGGTACACAGGTGGGCACACAGGTGGCACACAGGTGGCACACAGGTGGGTACACAGGTGGGTACACAGGTGGCACACAGGTGGCACACAGGTGGGCACACAGGTGGCACACAGGTGGCACACAGGGGGGTACACAGGTGGGCACACAGGTGACACACAGGTGGCACACAGGTGGGCACACAGGTGGCACACAGGTGGCACACGGGGGGTACAAAGGTGGCACACAGGTGGGCACACAGGTGGGCACACGGTGGCACACAGGTGGGTACACAGGTGGGTACACAGGTGGGCACACAGGTGGCACACAGGTGGGTACACAGGTGGGTCTGGGGGTTTTCTGCTCCCTCTGATGGGATTTGCAAAAATGGTTCAGTTTTGAGTCAGAGAGGCAGGGGCATGGCAGGGGGGTGGCAGGAGGTGCCAGGGGGTTCCAGGGGCTGTCAGGGGCTGTCAGGGGGTGCCAGGGGGTGCCAGGTGAGGTGCCAGGGAGCTGCAGGTGAGGTGCCAGGGGGTGCCAGGTGAGGTGCCAGGGGTGCCGCAGCCCCAGGGCTGGCAGTGCCAGCACACACAGGTGTGTGTGAAGGTGGCAGGCTGTGTTTGCAGGGGCAGCCGCAGCACCAACAGCCCGCGCTGTCGCCCCCGAGCGAGGGCAGCATCTCCATTACCCGTGACCGGAGCGCTCTGCGGACACAGGAGCGGCTCCCGGAGCCCGAGCCCGCCCGGCAGCCACACCTGCCCCGGATCCGCCCAGCAGCACACGGGTATTTCTCGTCAGGCAGGTTTGGAGCCCTGTGCCAGCTCTCGGCATTTTCCATGACCCCACCCCTAGGTGTTACTAATTCCCGATAGGGAATGAATTCCCCGCACACCAGCTCCGTGCCGGGCCTGCCCAAGCGGCTCCCCCTGCCAGCAGCACCAACAGCCAGAATTCCTCCGCAGCACCCGGGCATGGCAGGAGCCAGCTGCAGCCTCTCCTCCTCCTCTGGCATTTTCCATTTCCTCATGGCACCCGCTGCCCATGGCTGCGTGCTGGGGTCAGTGCCAGCCCTGCCCTGCCCAGCCCTGCCTGAGCCCTGAGCATCCTCTGCCCTGTGCCAGGCTGAGCATCCTCTGCCCTGTGCCAGAGTGAGCATCCTCTGCCCTGTGCCATGGACTGAGCATCCTCTGCCCTGTGCCAGGCTGAGCATCCTCTGCCCTGTGCCATGGACTGAGCATCCTCTGCCCTGTGCCAGGCTGAGCATCCTCTGCCCTGTGCCAGAGTGAGCATCCTCTGCCCTGTGCCATGGACTGAGCATCCTCTGCCCTGTGCCAGAGTGAGCATCCTCTGCCCTGTGCCAGGCTGAGCATCCTCTGCCCTGTGCCAGAGTGAGCATCCTCTGCCCTGTGCCATGGGCTGAGCATCCTCTGCCCTGTGCCAGGCTGAGCATCCTCTGCCCTGTGCCAGAGTGAGCATCCTCTGCCCTGTGCCAGGCTGAGCATCCTCTGCCCTGTGCCATGGGCTGAGCATCCTCTGCCCTGTGCCAGAGTGAGCATCCTCTGCCCTGTGCCATGGGCTGAGCATCCTCTGCCCTGTGCCAGGCTGAGCATCCTCATCCAGGGTGTGCCTGGGGCCTGGGTGTCAGCAGATCCTGGGGGGGCAGCAGGTCCTGGGGGTGTCAGCAGGTCCTGGGGGTGTCAGCAGGTCCTGGGGGGGGCAGCAGGTCCTGGGGGGTCAGCAGGTCCTGGGGGTGTCAGCAGATCCTGGGGGGGCAGCAGGTCCTGGTGGTGTCAGCAGGTCCTGGGGGGGGCAGCAGGTCCTGGGGGTGTCAGCAGGTCCTGGGGGTGTCAGCAGGTCCTGGGGGGGCAGCAGGTCCTGGGGTGGCAGCAGGTCCTGGGGGGGCAGCAGGTCCTGGGGGGGCAGCAGGTCCTGGGGGGGCAGCAGGTCCATCTCCCCCAGGGGCAGGATTTCTGCAGGTCCATCTCCCCCCGTGGGGATCACAGGACTGGTTCCCATCACAGCTGCCCTGGCATTGCTGCAGCCTGCTGCCCTGCACAGCCCAGGGCTTATTTTAGACCCATTTCTCCATCTCTGTGCTTAATCTCTGTGTGTTTAATCTGGTTTTGCACTCCCTCCTGACAGCAGCAATAGGCAAACCCCCATCAGGTTTAAAGGCCCATCCCCACAGCCCAGCTCTGCCTGTCAGTGAGCCCAGGGAGCAAACGAGAGCCGGGGAGCTGCTGGAGCTGAGCTGGACACGGCAGAGGCAGGGGATGGGCTGGGGAGGGGACAGGGGCAGGTCCTGGCAGGGGATGGGATGGGGAGGGGACAGGGGCAGGTCCTGGCAGGGGATGGGATGGGATGGGATGGGGAGGGGACAGGGGGCAGGTCCTGACAGGGGATGGGATGGGGAGGGGACAGGGGGCAGGTCCTGGCAGGGGATGGGATGGGATGGGATGGGGAGGGGACAGGGGGCAGGTCCTGACAGGGGATGGGAGGGGATGTGCTGCAGCCCCCCGGGCACTCAGTGGGGCAGCTCTGGTTCCCACAGCTCTGAGTGGGGACTGTGTGTGCCCCAAACACGGCTGGGGTGCCCCGTGTCAGGCAGGGTGGGTGCTGTGCCCTGAGCAGGATGCTGGGCATGGCCTGGGGCAGTGCTGCTGGCCCAGAAAGGGAATCAATGGGGCCGTGCCAATTCTTCCCTGTAGATTTGCTAATTTGATTTTTCTTTTCCTGAGACATCAAAGCCAACCTCCAGAGGAGAGCTTCCTAATCAGCAAGGAGAAAAGGAAATCACTTATTTAGGGGGAAGGATGTAGATGTACCAAAGGGAAATGTTTCCATTTTCTTTTTATAGCTGTGAAAAACAACTTTATGTTGCAAGTCCCCTAAATTCTATTTTTATTGCAAGGAACTGGAGTTTTGGGACCCTTCCATGCAGCAGCCTTGTCTCTGAACAGCAGCAGCTCCACTGGCATGAGGTGAACTGGATCATCTCTTCCTTCTTCAAACTCCTGAGGAGTGCAAACTGGGGACACTGCAGGGTTAGACTGGGGACACTGCAGGGACACACTGGGGACACTGCAGGGACACACTGGGGACACTGCAGGGACACGATGGGGACACTGCAGGGATAGACTGGGGACACTGCAGGGCCTCTCTGTCCCCTCTGTCACCACCAAGGGCTGGGAGCTCCCAGCTGGAGGCAAGAGGAGCTTTTCTCTCTTTGGAGCCCCAGGTGTGTTTGATTTCAGGAATGTAATGCCAGTGTCCCCACTCTGCAGCAATGCCAGTGCCAGGGTGTCTCCAGGGGTGGGGACAGCTCTGTGCCCTGTCCTGGGGACTTCACTGGGCACTGGGGCAGGGCTGGGCTGGTCCCCACCACCCTGGGCACCTGCTGCCACCCCCTGCCCTCCTGTCCCACCCCCTGCCCTCCTGTCCCACCCCCTGCCCCTCCTGTCCATCCCAGTGAGGACTCTCTGGTGATGCAGATACAACTGCCAGAGCCTGCACATGCTATAAATGGACACACAGTGATCCTGCCAAAGCTTTTCTTTTTATTCTGGCCAAGCTATGTGCTTACATCTTCTCTGAACGTGAATTCCAAAGGGATCCAATACTCTGTGAGAACACTTCTTCTATCAGTTCTAAACATACTGAGCCTTCCATTTGTATGTGACCTCTGAATAAGAACTGCTCTTTATTATTTTATTTTTATTTTATTTTTATTTTATTTTATTTTATTTTATTTTATTTTATTTTATTTTATTTTATTTTATTTTATTTTATTTTATTTTATTTTATTGCCAGAGAAATCTTCCTTTTGATGTCCTTTAAACCCAGCACTTGCCCCCACTCCCACTGGTCCAGCTCAGGCTGCTCAGGAGCTGCAGCCACAGGTCAC
Organism: Erithacus rubecula; assembly: GCF_903797595.1. NCBI lineage: Eukaryota > Metazoa > Chordata > Aves > Passeriformes > Muscicapidae > Erithacus > Erithacus rubecula. The sequence continues at coordinate 34,565,319 of NC_136660.1, read as the reverse complement.
TGAGCTTTGGCAGGAGATGTGCAGAATGTGGAATGCAGAGCTGCAGCTTCCCCAGAGCACTGCACTTCCAACCCTCTCCTGCATCTCCAGCCTCTGCAGGATTCAGAAATGGGACCTGCCACTGCTAGGAGCAAACGAGTGGCTAAATATAACAGTGATGGCAAATGGCAACAAACAGGGTGGGCATGGCCTGGGCCAAACCCAGGAGACAAACAAACCTCGCTAGCAGTAAATAAACAAGCACATAAAGGACACTCCCTTTCCCCTCCAAGTGCCCACAGCCTGTTTTAAACAGACATTTCTGTGTGTCCCTGGGGCGTTTGCAGAGATGAACCAGGTTTAGTGGAGGCTGAGCCATGTCCAGCCCCAGCTGTGCCTCCCACCCACCAGAGGTGGGGAAGGGGCAGAGCTGGGGCTTGGCCCCATCCCCCACCCAAAGGAGGGGACCCCAGACCCTGAGGGCTCCCTCCACCACCCACCCCCTGTGGAAGTGAGGCACACTCAGCTCACACCCCCAGGCCAGTCCAGGGGTGCCAGTGCCACTCTGGACCCCTGGTGCTGGAATAGGAGCTCTGGGAATGGTGCCTGTCCCTGCCTGTCCCTGTCTGCCCCTGTCTGCCCCTGGTGTGTCCCTGTCTGTCCCTGGTGTGTCCCTGTCTGTCCCTGCCTGCCCCTGCCTGTCCCTGTCTGTCCCTGCCTGTCCCTGTCTGTCCCTGCCTGTCCCTGGTGTGTCCCTGTCTGTCCCTGGTGTGTCCCTGTCTCTCCCTGCCTGTCCCTGTCTGTCCCTGCCTGTCCCTGCCTGTCCTTGCCTGTCCCTGGTGTGTCTCTGCCTGTCCCTGGTGTGTCCCTGTCTGTCCCTGTCTGTCCCTGTCTGTCCCTGTCTGTCCCTCCCTGTCCCTGGTGTGTCTCTGCCTGTCCCTGGTGTGTCCCTGGTGTGTCTCTGCCTGTCCCTGCCTGTCCCTGCCTGTCCCTGCCTGTCCCAGGAGGCAGCTGCAGCACCAGGGGTGGTTTGTGCCTGCACTGCAGCTCTGCAGCTGCCAGAACGAGCAGCTCCTGCAACCCTGCAGGGCTCACAGGCAGCCAGGCTTTAGCCACAAATCTCCTCAGCTTTCAGACCCTGTCACAGCTATTTATAGTTCCCATGCTGAGTTCCTGGACAGATGAAACCTCAGCATCTCATGGAAAAAAACCAAGCAAGGGCAAAATAAGAGGCCACAGAATATTAAACAAAATCCTTGCATTCTGGAGCTGCCTCACCCAGCTGCAGGAGCAGCAGAGCTCATCCCATCAGCTGGCACTCAGCAAAGTGCTGCAGCTCAGCACAGCTCCCCTCTGCTTTCCTGCCCCACACACTGATGGGGCTCCAGCTCCTCTTGGTCCTTTCAGTTCCTCTCTGCAAGAGCAGCCTGATCACCCAGAGCACACAGGCTGCTGTGGCAGCCCCAGGTAAGAGCAGCCCAGGCAGCATTGGGGTCCCTGTCCCAGCAGCCCACCAGGGTGGGGGTCACTCCTGGGCACCCCAGAGTGGGGACCCCACTGAGGGGAGGGCTGTGCCAGAGCCCTGCCCTGGGCAGCATCACTGCTGCTCCAGGGGAAACCTTTCCTTTCACAGCAGATGGCAGACAGGCCATCCCAAGGGAGACTCTGCATTGCTGCTGCATGGAAATGTCCTTGTTTTCTTCTCCAGTTCCTCTTCCTAAGCTCAGACCTGTCCCACAGGAACACAGCACAGCACCAGTGCCAGGCACTCACTGCCCATCAGGTCCAGGTGCACAGAGATCAGCTCTCAAACATCCTCAGCTCCCTGGAACTTCTCTGCCACTCAAAGAACTGAAGAGCAACTCTCCCCCTGGAACCTTCCCAGCCAGGATTGCCAGGGCACATCCCAGTGGGAGCACAGCCCTTGTGTCCTGGGCTGGAGCTTTATGGAGCACTGGACTCATCCCTGACCTTCCTGCCACTCACAGCTGCTGCTTTTCTGCTCACCAGAACAAACCTGGTGGTACACACAGCTTCCCTTTCAGCTGGCAGCCTCACTTGAATTTCCAAAACAACCCAGGCACACACTGTGTGTCAGGGATAAATAGAGTGTGTCAGATATACATTGTGTGTGTTGGGCACACACTGAGTGTGTCAGGGATATACTGAGTGTGTTAGTCATACATTGTGTGTGTTGGGCACACACTGAGTCTGTTCCCAGTCACAGGAGGATCTCCCCAAGCCCAGTCCTGGTGCTGGCCCTGCCCAGCCAGATGCTGCCTGTGGATCACTGAGTGTGAGCCCAGCAGTGCTCCAGCTCTTTCTGCTCCTGATTTATTGAAGGGGCTGCTCTCCCCAGCACAAGGACTGTGATTTATGGCAGCCCCAGCTGTGCTGGTGTCACCCAGGGGTGGTTCCAGGGGGTTTCCTGCTGGCTGCCAGCCCCCAGAGCCCAGCAGGGGCTGCACGTGGAGCAGCACTCACAGTTGTCATTTATAGCAGCTGAATTTAGTTCTCCACCTCATTCCCCGTCTGGAGGAAGAGTCAGGTTTCCACTGGCCCAGTTGCCAGTGGCTGGGAGCCCAGCCTGACACCTGCAGCAGCCCCGAGCTGGGCATGTCCCACCCACGGGGCTCTGGGACCTCTTTAGAGCTCTCAGAAACATCTGAGGATCAGGGAGCCCACCCTGGAGCCCCCCGAGGGACCCTGGCCCTCCCTGACCTGCAGACAGGCAGGCAGGGGCTCCTGCAGCACTGCTCCTTTCTGTGCCCCAAAACGTGTCCTGAGGGAAACAGCTCTGCTGAGTCCCCCTGAACTCCACCAGCCACTGAATCCCCCTGAATTCCAACAGCCACTGAATCCCCCTGAAATCCACCAGCCACTGAATCCCCCTGAATTCCAACAGCCACTGAATCCCCCTGAATTCCAACAGCCACTGAATCCCCCTGAACTCCAATAGCCACTGAATCCCCCTGAAATCCACCAGCCACTGAATCCCCCTGAATTCCAACAGCACTGCTGAATCCCCATGAATTCCAACAGCCACTGAATCCCCCTGAATTCCAACAGCCACTGAATCCCCCTGAATTCCAACAGCACTGCTGAATCCCCATGAATTCCAACAGCCACTGAATCCCCCTGAATTCCTCCCCTCAGTCCTGGCACCCACAAAACCACCCAGCTGTGTCTCACTTCCCATCTCCCCACCTGAGGAGGGAGAGAGACGAGTGCAGCCAAGGGAGGCTCAGGGGGATGAGCCCACCTCCTCCCTGGAGAAGCCCAGGCTCTTTCCCTCTGCCCTCCAGCCTCTCCAGCTCCCCTTTCTCTCCCTGCCCTGTCAGGATCTCTGGGCAGAGGCAGCCCAGGGGTGCTGTGCTGTGCCAGGACAGGGGCTGTGCTGCCTCTGCAGCTGGACCTGCCCTCATGCTGACAGATCACTGCCAGGATGGGGATTCAGCTAACAGGGCCTAATAACTGCAAAAAGGCCACAACAAAATGTCTGAAATGGCCAATTTCTACTGCATAAACTACATTTCTAGTTCACTTATTGCCTTTCAGTCAGAGACCCGAGGCTCTGGAATAACAGGCTCCCTGTGTTTGTCTGGTTTCTCAGTTCTGCTGCAAACAAATGTTTATTGAGCCAAGTGGCTCTTCCCCTGCAGGACACCAGGAATGTGAGGCTCCCTGCTGAGCTTCAAAGCTTTCAGTGAGCAGGGTGCTGCCACTGTGCATGCTCATATTTGCAACACTGCAGAGCTGCTTTCTCAGGGACAAGGAAGTTTCTGAGAGATCCCATCTGATCCCTTCTGGCAGTGGTTTTTGTTAAAGATGTGATATTGCACAGTCCCTGGGGGATGTAGCACAGCCCAAATCTGCTGTGGGCTCTCTGCTAAGGGCTGAGCCTGTGAGTCCTGGGAATCCTGGAATCCTGGGGATCCCATGATCCTGGAATCCTGTGAATCCTGGAATCCTGTGAATCCTGGAATCCTGTGGATCCTGTGAATCCTGGAATCCTGTGAATCCTGGAATCCTGTGATCCTGGAATCCTGGAATCCTGTGGACCCTGGAATCCTGTGATCCTGTGAATCCTGGAATCCTGTGGATCCCGTGAATCCTGGAATCCTGGGGATCCTGTGAATCCTGGGAATCCTGGAATCATGGATCCTGTGAATCCTGGAATCCTGTGAATCCTGGAATCCTGTGATCCTGGAATCCTGGAATCCTGTGGACCCTGGAATCCTGTGATCCTGTGAATCCTGGAATCCTGTGGATCCCGTGAATCCTGGAATCCTGGAATCGTGGATCCTGTGAATCCTGGAATCCTGGGGATCCTGGGGATCCTGGGGATCCTGGAATCCTGAGAATCCTGTGGATCCTGTGAATCCTATGGATCCTGTGACCCTGTGGATCTGTGTCAGCAGGAGAGCACAGCTGGCAGCTGTGCTGGGCTGTGTTGGGGGCTGTGTTGGGGGCTGTGTTGGGGGCTGTGTTGGGGGCTGTGTTGGGGCTGTGCTGGGCTGTGCTGGGGCTGTGTTGGGGCTGTGTTGGGGCTGTGTTGGGGGCTGTGTTGGGGCTGTGCTGGGCTGTGTTGGGGCTGTGTTGGGGGCTGTGCTGGGGCTGTGCTGGGGCTGTGTTGGGGGCTGTGTTGGGGGCTGTGCTGGGCTGTTGGGGGCTGTGCTGGGCTGTTGGGGGCTGTGCTGGGGGCTGTGTTGGGGCTGTGCTGGGGCTGTGTTGGGGCTGTGTTGGGGGCTGTGCTGGGGCTGTGTTGGGTGCTGTGTTGGGTGCTGTGTTGGGTGCTGTGTTGGGGGCTGTGCTGGGGCTGTGTTGGGGGCTGTGTTGGGGCTGTGCTGGGCTGTGTTGGGGGCTGTGTTGGGGCTGTGTTGGGGGCTGTGTTGGGGGCTGTGTTGGGGCTGTGCTGGGCTGTGCTGGGGGCTGTGTTGGGGGCTGTGTTGGGGCTGTGTTGGGGGCTGTGCTGGCAGAGGGCACAGTGCTCCTGCCAGCCCCAGCAGGATGGGAGCAGCACATTTTCTAGACAGGAAAGGAGCACAATTGGTCAGGGATGTGTCTCAGCATGACCTCACTTCTCTTTGTGCTCAGCCCAGGCTGCATCTTGGGTTCCTGGCAGCCCCAGCCCTTCCCCTCCTGGCACTGGGGCTGCTCAGCCCAGCCCTGCCTGTCCCTCCTGCCCCAGCCCTGCCTGTCCCTCCTGCCCCAGCCCTGTCTGTCCCTCCTGCCCCAGCCCAGCCCTGCCTGTCCCTCCTGCCCCAGCCCTGCCTGTCCCTCCTGCCCCAGCCCAGCCCTGCCTGTCCCTCCTGCCCCAGCCTGGGGCTCCCTGCCCCTGCCAGGGGGACAGGGCTGGGCAGCACATGTGGCTGTAGCTTTGTGTCCCTGCCCAGAGCTCGGCTCATCCTGCACCCAGCTGCAGCCAAAAGCTGCAGGAGCAGCCTGGGTAACCCACTGCAGCCTGAAACCTCTCTGGGATTTTCTTCTGCAGCAGATGCAAAGCACTCCCAGGAGCAATGCTTGCTGCCCCTGGGAATTGCCAGAGGATGGGGGCTCTGACTGGGGCCACAGCACTGGGACCCCCATGCAGAGGCTGCAGCTCCTGTTCTGCAAGGGCAGCACTGCCAACCAGCAGCTCTGTTTGCTGACAGGCAGCAAAGGGAAAATCCCAAAGCCCTGCACAAAAAACGCTTTTCTAAACAGAATGCTGCTCCACACCTCCCAGAGAGACACTGGTGGCTCTGACTAAAGGAAACACTGGTGGCACCAGCCCAGAAAGAGCCTCCATCACCAAAGTGCAGGGAGCTGCTCTGAGCTGCTGGGCAAAATTCAGTCTGTGTGAGGGGGGCTGGGAACCGGCTAATTACAGCTGGTAATTAACATCTGCCACAGGAAGGACATTGAACCTTGGAACAAGGATGGGTGAAATGGGGGTGCAGAGTGCCCAGGAGTGGGCACAGAACTGTGGAGCTGCTTTAGCTCAGCCAAGCACCAGCTCTGCCCCAGGCCCTGCAAAGGAGGGGACAGCACTCTGTGCCAGGAGCTGCTGCTGTCCCCCCCCAGGGCTGTGTCCCACCCCCCTCCCCACTGCAGCACACACCAAACCCAGTTCCCCTGGGTCCCCTGCCTCCCCTGCCTCCCCTGCCTCCTCTGCCTCCTCTGCCTCCCCTGCCTCCCCTGCCTCCCCTGCCTCCTCTGCCTCCCCTGCCTCCCCTGCCTCCTCTGCCTCCCCTGCCTCCCCTGCCTCCCCTGCCTCTCCTGCCTCTCCTGCCTCCTCTGCCTCCCCTGCCTCTCCTGGATCCCCTGCCTCCCCTGCCTCCCCTGCCTCCTCTGCCTCTCCTGCCTCCTCTGCCTCTCCTGCCTCCTCTGGCTCCTCCTTTCACAAACAGGTCACACACAGAAAGGTGAAACAGATGTTCCCAAAGGCAATTCTTGCCCAGACCCCTACTCCTGTTTCTTGAAATTGCTGCAATTATCATTCCAAGAGCTGTTCCGTGTGTCAGGGACCATCCCCTGGGGCTGAGCTGGCAGCACTAATCAGCAGCTGACAGCATCTGGCACCAGGCAGAAAAATTACCTGGATATTGTAATAAACTCTGTTAGCTCAAGCCATGGTGGGAGAAACCACTTGGGAAAATGCTGATGGAATTTTTGGTGCACACACACACGATCCATAATAAAAAGGAAGATAAAAATCACTAGAGCAGCAGGAATAATTCCTTACTGCTCCCCCAGGAAATCCCCAAATGTCCTGCAGAGTCCTGAGGGCTGCCCAGAGGGACATGGGCCTGGCCAGCACCCAGGATTTTGGGTTTGTGATCCCATCATGTTTACAGGGGGAACATGGACATTCCACAGAGAATTCCTCACACACCTTCTTGGGGGACTCCAGAAGAAAACATCAACTGCAGAGAAAAGCTAAAAACTGAATTCAGAGACTCCCCTGCACTAGATGGGAGCACAAGGATCGAGTTCATCTCCAGCCCTGCATGGACACCCCGAGAATCCCACCCCAAACTCCCTTCTGTGCTCCCCCATTACCTCCTGCAGCATTTAATGCTCCCAAAATAAGCCCTGTCCTCCCCAAGCCCCTCTCACTGCCTGCCCCCAGCAGCCCAGACTCACATTCAGCATTCCCATTAAAACACCTCCCAGTGGGATCCCCCGTGGCTCTGAGTGCAGAAAGCAGCTCAGGCTCTGGATCCTTCATATGTGAGGCCCCCTTGGGACACCAGCATGCACCCACAGGATGGCTCTGAACCCCCACAGCCACACCCTCTCCTGCCAGGGAAGAGACCCACATTCCCAAATTACCCACTCCAAACGAGCATTTTCTCAGCCCACTGTGCATCAGCAGGCAGTGAGTAATTCACAGTGCCTCTAAGATTAGCTGTGACTCATCAGCCAAGCCTCTGCACCGCTGGGAAAATTCAATTTTTCTTTAGCAACAGAGGTTCAGCTGTAGAAATTAGAAATAATTAGGGTTCAGAGAGGCTGCAGTAAGATGAGGACTGTCATTGAACCTGTGTGCTCAGATGCTGGTGCCCATGAGTGCCCCCAGCACAGCTCAGCGGGCACAGGCAGGGCAGAGCTGGCACGGGCAGCCCCGACCAGCAGAGCCTGATCCCAGCTGCTCCTGAGCTCACACCCACAGCGATTACAGGCAGAGAGAACATCCAGGGCTGCAGCCATGCAGGGGAGGGGTGGGACAGAGCCCAGGGGTCCCCAGGGGCCCCAGCTCAGCCCCTGCTCCTGTGCCTGGGTGGGCAGGGGCAGCTCTGGCAGCCCCCACACCCACAGCTGGGTGGGGCTGGGTTAACCCCGCTCCCACCACTCCCTCCGGGACCTTCTTTGCTCTGAACTCCCTGTGGCACATCCAGTACAGGCTCACAGATCCCGTGGCTCACCTGCAGCACTGGAAGGTCACTCCTCTGCTTGATTCCTTCAGCTGGTGCTAGGACAGACAGACAGACAATGTCAGAGCAGCGGGCATCTCAAGGGACACAGGGAAAACCAGGAGACCTGTCAGTGCAGCTCCTCAGTGCTCTCTGGAGGCTCCTGGCACAAAGGGCACCAAACCAGCCCTGGAGCTGCCTGCTGCTGGCACTGCATCCCCCTGAGCTCTCAGCAGCACAGCCCAGGGCAGGAGCAGCCCTTTGTTTGCTCAGCCAGGGCACAGCAATGCCAGGAATGTCACAGAGCCAGGAGCAGGGCCAGCAGGACCCTGCCTGGACACTCCCTGCAGCAGGACAGGGCAGCTCCTGCCACGGGCACAGTGCTGCTGCAGGGCTGCCAGTGCCAACTGTGCCCAGCAGGACACAGGCAGGGCCAGCAGCTCTCCCTGGGCTGGGGCACAGCTGGGGCACAGCTGGCAGGGCTGGGGCACAGCTGCAGGGCTGGGGCACAGCTGGGGCACAGCTGGCAGGGCTGGGGCACAGCTGGCAGGGCTGGGGCACAGCTGGGGCACAGATGCAGGGCTGGGGCACAGCTGGGGCACAGCTGGCAGGGCTGGGGCACAGCTGGCAGGGCTGGGGCACAGCCGGGGCACAGCTGGCAGGACTGGGGCACAGCTGGGGCACAGCTGGCAGGACTGGCTGCTCCAGGCTTCACTGCAGACACTGGGAAAGGCTGCAGGGGAACTGCAGCACCACAGGATGGACACCAGCCCTGAGCAAACCCTCCCAGCCATGCCATGAGCCAGCCTGGACAGGAGTGGCCACATGTGAGGATGACACACTCCCTGCCAGCCAGCAGAGCAGGTCTCAGGGTGCTCCTGCCTGCTCATGGGGCCCAGGGCCACAGCCAGCACTCACCTGCTCACCTGGCATCTCCCCCACCCTTCAGCAGCTTCCCACCTGTGTGAAGGAGCAGCCCTGCACTGGACATGGACACACAACTGCCTTTCCTGGGAGCAGTGAGGAGCAGGGTCCTGGTTATTCTTGGTTGCCATAAAAATTATTTTTTAAGTGAACAGAAGGCTGCTTGTACCTCCCCACAGCTCACTGCTGTAATGCTACAGCCAAAGGCTGGCAGCATCTTTGGGCAGCAATTTTGTACAATGCACAACTGTGTGAGCAGAAAACACAAAAACCACCTCACAGCCATCAGGTCAGCCCAGCCTAGCTGGAGAAGATTCTAGAAAAAACCTCCCAAAGAGCCCCTGAGGGCAGGCAGAGCTAAGAAAGGCAGGGCTGTTCTCCCAGCACAGCAGCAGCTCTGCCAGCCTGGGTAAACAGCCTGTCCCCGTGCACAGAGCAGCCACACAAGGGGCAGCTCCTGCTGCAGGCTGCTCTCCTTCCAGCACCTATTTTTGGAAGACAGGAAGCTCATGGTTTGTTTGCAGAGGTGACAGGAATGGGCCTGGGGAAGCAGCTGTCCTGTGCAGCCCCTCCTGCTCCCACCACAGCCTTGCTGCTGCTCCAAGGGATGCACATTCCCCTGCCCAGTGCTGGCAGAGGGTCCTGGGGCTGAGCTCTCCTTGTGATGCTGCTCAAGGGAAGCTCTGGCCTCTCCTGCTGCCATTCAGAGAGCACAGAAGCAGCACACAGCAGGAGAACAGCAGAGTGCTCAGTGCTCACTCTAACCCAGCCAGAGTTCACCCCTGTGCCTGCTGGAACATCCAAAATCCCTGCTGACAGGAAGCAGGATCAGAGCACAGAGCCTGCAGCCCCAGGGCACCTCCCACAGCCACACAGCACTGAGCAGGGACAGCCTCAACTGCTCTCCCCAGCACCAGGAACCACACATCACCTCAAATTCATGTCTCTGCACTGAGGGAACCCAGGTAAGGCCAGACTAATGCAAACCCAAAAAATGAACTGATACAGGCCCAAAATCCTGCCCATAGGTCACTTCAGTTTGTGAACCCTTTGAATTTGGCAAAACCACCCTTGGTTTGCTGGTTTAGAGTTGTACATCACCTCTTGCTGTGGGTAAGGAGAGCATCCTTCTGTCCAACATCTTCAGAGGGCTTAAATCACACTGAGGGTGGGCCTGCAGCTTCATCTCAGTGCAGAACAGATTCCCTCCCTGGCTGGAGCAGCAGCTCAGCACAAAGCCCCCCTCCCCAGCTGAGCAGCCCTTGCAGGAGAGCCAGGGCCACCAGGGCAGTGCTGTGCAGGCAGCTGGGGGCACTGAGCCCCTGCTCTGCAGTCAGCAGCTCCAGGGAGCCCCAGCAGGCAATGAGAGCCACTCTGCTGTGGGTTACATCTGCCAAGGTTTAATAGACACAAAGTGAGCCCCTTGTACTTAAGACACTACAATGATTTCATTCTACTGCATGTCCTGACCCAATTACATTTCTCAGAGTACTGAATAAAAGTTCCAGAGCTTTAAAATTAACAGGTGTGTGAAATCTGTAAGTAAAATAAGCAGCAGCAATAATCTGGGGAATTTTATCAAGAATAGCTAATTTTAATAATAAATACATTCCAAGCTGTGGTTTTTGCTGTTCTCCTCGTCCATTGCTGGCTGGTCAGATTCTCATCCTGGGTCAGAGATCCTTTGGCCTTTCCTGCTGCCAGCAGAGGAGCTCCCAGCTCTGTCCCTGTGCTGGTGGCACAGGAGCACCCTGCAGGACCCATCCTGTGCTGTGCCCTTCTCCTGGAGCACATCCAGCCTTCAGGCTCTGAGACCTCTGGAGAACAGCTGTGCTCCTCTTCTGTGACCTTGGGAAGCAGAGAGGGAGAGGTTACAGTGACAGAGCAGGGCACTCACTGCCCTTCCCCTAAAACAGCACTCTGCTCCCAGCAGGGCCAGGCTGCAGCTGCAGGGTTCGCACACCAAAGGCAGTGGGACCCTCCCCAGCTGCCCCCTCCATGGGTTTCAGCAGGGAGAGGGTCTGCAGCCCCTGCAGGGGCTGCTGGGCTGGGTCACTGCAGGTTAATCCCCCACCAGCCCTCGGAGCAGCCACGTGAGGAACATCTGCCTCCACTTTCCACACACAGTCTGCAAAATAGGATTACTGTGCCCTTGGAGCAGCCTGCAGGGGCTCTGTAAGCACCTGCAGCCAGGTGGGGCAGGCAGCCCCTGGCCCACAGGCTCCCCCTGCCCTGCCCTGCCCTGCCCCACCAGCAGAGAGGAGCAGAGCCAAACCTCCCAACCTCCCCCAGCTGAGGTTTGTGACTTCCAGAGCACAGTGAGCCAAGAACACACACACACACACACAGCAGGAGGATCCCACCTCCCAACTGCTGACAGGGCAGCAGCACTGCTTCTGCAGGCAGGGCACCCAGAGTGACACTGGCTCACTCACTCAGCATCCAGAACCATCCTCAGCACTGCCACACAGTGCAGGATGCAAAGAGCTGATTCAGCACCAGGAACATCTGTCCCTAAAGCTGCATCACACAAGGGCTGCAGCAGGTCTGACACTCCTTCAGGATTTGGCAGGGACTGGCAGGTCTCACCCCAGGGCTCTGTTACCTGCAGCCAGCAGAGTAAAAATCCTCAGCTAATCTTGCAGGGGAATCTATTTGTCTTCTGATGAACAGAGGGACTCCCAAGAACACACAGCAATCTCACAGGCAGGGTTATCACCTTACACCTAGGAAAGCCTTCCTGGGGCCCAGGGACCTGGAACAATGCCCCCCAAATGGCTCTGTAAGCACTGACCCTTTAGAGACAGATTACAGCCTGAGAAGATCTTGTCTAAACAGGAAAAATGCATTTCCTGCCTGAGGAGGTAACAGCCTGGGGTGGCTGCATTGGATTCTTTGGGATTTCTCAATGGGAGGAGGAAACAATCCCACCAGAAGTGCCAGACAGGTCCCAGGGGAGGGTCCTGCCCTGCCAGGGCTGCTCCGGGGGACAGGGATTGTACCTGCACCTGTATTTGTACCTGTATTTGTACCTGTACCTGTATCTGTATCTGTGCCTGTACCTGTGTCTGTACCTGTACCTGTGCCTGTAGCAGAGAGCAGAAGACAATTAATCTTTGGAGGCTGCAGCAGCCCAGGTGTGCCCAAGCAGCTTATTTAGAGGATTATTTTCTAAGCATGAATCAATGAGCAGCAGGCTGTAACTGAGCATCTCCAGTGTCCCCAGCTGTCCCTGGGGCAGTGCAGGGGCTGCAGTGAGCAGCCAGCAGCAGAATCCCTCCTGCCCATGCCCTGCTCTCACAGAGGAAAGGGGCAGCTGGATCCCATGGGGAGGTTTGGGAACTGCTCCAGCACTGCAGCTCTCCAACTCCATCACCCAGACATCCCTATGACAAATCCTGCACTGAGGGATGTCTTTGGAAGGGGCTGTTTTCCACATGAGTAAATGGCTCAGGTTATTGGCTTGCATCAAAACAGAGCAAATCATCTCTCTCAAGGGAAGTCAAACCAGTAATTTGCTACAATTCATTTCTTCAGCTGCAGAGAGCACACAGGAAATACACTTTATAAAGAAACTCAGGCTGGCTGGTCCTGCACTAGCAGGGACTACTGCAGATGAAGCAGGAGCTGCTAATCAGTGAAGGCACTCACTCCTTCAGAAATTCCTCAGCTTAATGAGAAGAGGCTTCATTAGCAGTGCCAGAGGCAGCAGCAGGGGCCAGGCCAGCAGGACATGGCTCAGTGGGGCTCTGGCACCCCCTGTGCATGGAGGCTCCTGCTGTGCCCAGGAGAAGCAGGAGAGCACTGGCAGCTGCCTGGGAGCAGCACTAGAGCCCATCTGTGCCCTTGTGCTGGCAGCAGCAGCCTGTTTGAGCTGCACTAATCCAGGGTGAGGTTCATCATGTGCCCAGTGCAGGCAGGGCAGCACACACAGCCCCATGTGCAGCTGTGAGCCCATCCTGCAGGCAAGCAGCCCCCTGCCCACCCACAGCAGCAGGACAGCAGCTGGGAAATGACTTCACAGGGAAAGCAAAAGCTGCACACACAAAGCACAGCAAGAAATGGAATCCCTGCTCCCATGGGCAGGCACCTCCAGAACAGGCCCTGTCACATCTCACCAGGACTTGGGAGGACAAATGGATCACTCCAAATGTCCCCCCTCCTCCTCATTGCCCCCTTTTCTGCACTAAGTATGATGTTACAGACTGGAATAGCCCCTGGGCCCCTTGGGGTCACCTGTCCTGGCTGTGTCCCCTCCCAGCTTGGCTGTACAAGGGGCAGAACAGCCTTGGCTGTGTGCATCCCTGCTGAAATAACAGAAACATCTCTCTGTTATCAGCCCTGAGTCCAGCACAGCCCCAAATCAGTCAGTGCAGCAGGCTGACTGTGCAGCACCTCTGCTTTCACACACAAACAGCTCTGGAGCTGAGCTTGTCACCCACCCACACACTCCTGCTCACCTCCACCCCAGCACCACTGATGGCAACTGATGGATAAAACACAGCACATCAGGAGCATTCACATCACTTTTTGGGATCAAAGTCCTACCTTTCACACCTGAACATGAAAATGAGACACAGTTATTCAGTGCCATGGATGGAGCTTGGAGCAGCCTGGGGCAGTGGAAGGTGTCCTGGCCATGGTGGGAAGGGGAACAAAATGATCTTCAGGGTGCTCCAACCCAAACCTTCTGTGACTCTGCAGCCCCACCAGCCCAGCACGTGCCTTAGCAGACCCTGCTTGTCCCTCACCTAGAGCACAGGCAGCCTTCCCCCACTGAGCTGACATCCCCAAAATCCCCCACTCCTTTTTGGCCCCAGGGAGCCTTTCTGAGGTGCCCTTGGAGGTGCCCAGCAGTGCACAAACACCTGCCCCAGCAGCACAGAGGCAGGGTGAGCTCTGAGCTGCCTGGGAGCTCCCCTGGGCTCCCACCCTGCTCTCCATGCTTGCTGGGAACAGGAACTGCAGCTGCAATCCAACAGCTCCTCCTGAGTTCAAAAAACCCAACACATAATAAACATGACCCAGGAAAACATTGGTTTTACTTTATTTGTGAAAGTTTTCAGGGAAACCAAATCCCAGGTCCTTTCTCCACAGCTCTCTGCCATTCCCTGCCCTGAGAGCACAGCCCTGATGCTGTGTGGGTCCTACAGGCACTGGGTGGGCTGTGGGGTGGGACACTGGGGACAGCCAGCTGTCCTGGCACTGTGGGCACAAGAGCAGCAGCAGCTGGGTGACCCTGCTGGGGACACTCAGCTGTCCTGACTGTGGCCCCAGCAGGGCCTGCAGCTGCAGCCCCCAGCCCAGGAGCAGCTCTGTTGAAGGTGCAGAGATGCTGTTATCCCCTGGGGGGCCCAGGCTCCTCCAGCAGCTGATCCCACTGCTGCAGCTGCACACAGCACAGTGCAGGGCCTGGGGGCATTTCCAGAGCCCCCTGGCAGCAGGGAGGGGATGCAGAGGGGCACACTGACCCAGCTGTCCCCAAGGCTGGCCCTGGTACAGGTGCTCTGGGGAGGGGAAGGGCAGGATGGCACCTGCAGCTCCAAGCACCAGTGCTGGGCACACAGAAATGCAGCCCAGTCCATTCTGGACTGGTTCTCCCACCCTGCAGTGGCATGCAGAGACTGACTCCAAGCTCTTTGCAGGAGACTGTGAAACAGTAATTAAGTTGCAGGCCTGGTTTTAGTGGACTGAAGCAGCTAGAAAGCAGGCCAAGAAAAATCTCAAGCATTTGTGTTCTGCACTCAATACTGCCTGTGAGCAGGCAGGTGTGCTAAAGTACAGCTATCACACCAATGATCCCCCTCACCTCCTATCAAGGTGCAGTGTTATTGCACTGGGAGAGCAGAGGAGAGGAGGTAAAACAGGAGTGACTTCCAGCTGAAGGGACACACAGAGCCCCAACACCTCTGGAGGTGAATCCCAGGGGGATGGTGCAGGTTTTCCACGAGTGGCTTCCACAGACAGTGGGCATCAGCCAGCTCTGTCCTGCTGCTCCCAGCAGGGTGATGGGAGCCCTGATGGACTGACTGAGGCTCTGTGAAACCCAGAGCTGTTCAAATGAAACATTCAGCATCTGCAAGTTTAATGGCCCCACTCACAGCTTGGGGACAGGAGAGAGAAAGAATAAAGGACCTTCCAGACTGAAAAAGGAAAGGAATATTATAAACTTGTTTCATGCAGAGATGTGGATGAAAACCCACCAGCAGATTTTACTAAAGGTTTTACTGCAGGTCTGTGTGCAGGGAGGAGCTGCTGAGGAGGATCACAGGGCACAGACCCAGCCCTGCCAGGACCTGCAGGGACCCCTCCCCAACAGCAGGGCTGGAGCCACACACCTGGAGCTGCTTGCCAAGCCCCTGACCCAGCACAGGGGGCTCCCGGGGCAGGGAAGGGGGAAACACAGTGTCCCTGTGTCAGGGCACAGCCAGGGCTCACTCCCAATAAAAACTGTGTGACACCAGCCAGGGCACAGCCAGGGCTCACTCCCAATAAAAACTGTGTGTGTGCCCCAGCCCAGGGCACAGCTGGGCAGTAGCCACTGGCTCATTCCCAATAAAATGTGTGTGCCCCAGCCCAGGGCACAGCTGGGCAGTAGCCACTGGCTCACTCCCAATAAAATGTGTGTGCCCCAGCCCAGGGCACAGCTGGGCAGTAGCCACTGGCTCATTCCCAATAAAATGTGTGTGCCCCAGCCCAGGGCACAGCTGGGCAGTAGCCACTGGCTCATTCCCAATAAAATGTGTGTGCCCCAGCCCAGGGCACAGCTGGGCAGTAGCCACTGGCTCACTCCCAATAAAACACGTGTGCCCCAGCCCAGGGTCCTCCCTGCCCTCCCCAGCCCTGAGCTGGGGCTCCTTAGGGAAAGGCAAACATCAGTCACTGCCAGGCACTGGCTTTGTGCCTGGAGCTGCCAGGTGGTGTCACAGGCCAGGGAAGCCACAGAGCAGC
Source organism: Erithacus rubecula (assembly GCF_903797595.1). Lineage (NCBI taxonomy): Eukaryota > Metazoa > Chordata > Aves > Passeriformes > Muscicapidae > Erithacus > Erithacus rubecula. The sequence continues at coordinate 34,549,567 of NC_136660.1, read as the reverse complement.
CCCAGAAGATGCTGAGCAGACATGTCTTTCACTCTAAACCAAGTCTTACAAGTTTGAGTTCACCAGGCTGCCATTCTGCCTGTTGTTTTTCCAGAAACTCGTTTTACCTAATTAAAACCCTGTCATTACCTGACTAGTACTTTCCTTGCAAACAAACCCCAAGGACAAAGCAGTAACAACAAGAAGTGATCCTACCAGCTTTTCCAACTCAAACCAAGTTAAAAAAAAAATAAAAATCCCATTTTCCCAGTTTTGTGCATTCCCAAAACTCCTGCAGTGTTTATAGATTTTTGCAGTAACTCCTCTCTGCAGAACACATCAGATGCCAGCAAACAGAAAGTTTCACAATGAAAAGTGTCACCAGCCAAACTTCTGCTGTGAAGCAATGGCTTCAGTGTTGAAGCCACCTCCTGGACTCCTGATGACAAAACCTTTGTGCCCCTGCAGCCCCAGCAGGATGGAGTTTAGTGTTCCCATGCAACATTCCCAGAGCAGCCAGGCTGGACACTGGGGCAGTGGGGAGGGGTCCCTGCCAGGGCAGGGTGGAATGGGATGGACTTCAGGGTCCCTTCCAGCCCAAACCCCTTCAAGCCATCCCTCAGGAAAGGACAATAAGCAGCTGAAGGAAACATTTCAGTTCTACCTTGTGGAAAAGCAAGGAAAGCAACAAAACCCAATCCTCCTGCAAGGAAAAATAATGAGCAGTTTTATAAGTGATGCACCAAAACTCCAGACATGCTGGTCTAATTGGGAAACTGGGTAAGTGTGACATGTGGGACACAGGCAGTTGTCTAGTTCTGCTTTTCTAGTTTGCAGTTCTTTATCCAACAGTTGTGCTGTGCCCAGGCTGGCAGACTGTGCTGGCAGCTCAGCTCAGACATGTCAGGCAGGAAATCCCCTGAGCAAAGGCAGCTGAAGGAGGCCAAAACCAGTGATGTCTGACAAATGCATACACCCTATGCACAGGCAGAGATTTGGCTGAAGAGCACAGAGGGAATTGGTCTAATCCAGGCCATCCCATCATTTCCTTACCCACATGTTCTCCAGATGTTCTGGAGCAGGTTTACAGACCTGCTCTGCATCTGTAGCTCAGATCCCATGGTGTCTCTGGAGCCAGGGCTGCTTCTCCTCCTCAAGGCTCTGCCCTGCAGCCTGTCCCCAACCTGGCAGCTCCTGCTGGTCCCAGGGCAGAGCTCTGGGCTGGTGTGTGGGGACCAGCACCCTCCCATCCCATCCCTGTATCCCATCCCAGGCCCTGGACTCCTCCTGCTCCCCATGGACAGACAGGCACAGCCAGTCTGAGCTGAAGCACAAGGTTCTCTTTCAGGCTGTCCCTGCTCCTGCAGCTGGGCCATGGCAGCCCCCCAGGCCCACAGGGACAAGGACAGATGTCAGGAAGGATGACTGGCACTCCCTTTGTCCCACACTGCTCACACACAGTGAGGACACATCACAGGTTGAAGTTTGCTGCTCCTTTAACCAGAGCACTGTCCCCACAGGAGCCAGGGATTGGCCAGGACTCTCCACTGGCAAGGACAGGACATTCTGGGCAGCAGGTTTATTTATACCCCTGATCTAGCTAATAGGAATTTGGGTCCAGTCCAAACACTCCTGATATAATGAAGTCTTTAGCCAGAGCTAAGCAGCAGCTCTGTGGCAAGATCAAGAAGGAAGCTGCAATGCTGCAGCTGCCCAGACACCCTGAGCACACAGCAGCAACTGTCATGCTCTGGTTATCTGCTCAGCCAGCCTTGCTCAGATGGACTCATAACCCACACAGCAGCTCCTTCAGCACACTCAGGCAAGGGGTGAAGTCCCACGACACAGGGTGTGAACAAAATCCCATTTTCCCACCAGGATTACATGAGCACTGACCACCCCCGTCCCACTGCATTATGAGAGTTGAGATGAAGGAGAGTCCAGAGGAGCTGCCCTGGCAGAGCAGAGCAACAACAGAACAAACCACACTGCAGGAAGCATGGCCTCTGACATGAGGCTCTTCCCAGGGACACTTCTGGTCTTTGACAAAAAGTGAATCCCTCCCCTGTCTAATACCATCACAATTGAGGTCTTGTCTGGACAGTGATGACTGAAAGGTTGTGAAATGATTCCAGCTTTTACCCAAGTCCCATGGACTTTTATTCCAGTACAGCACATCCTGTATTTTTAGGTACCAAATTTTCATCCCAGGCAGACTGTTTGATGAGAAAGGGAAACCCATCCCATCCATTACAAAGAATCAGCTCTTGTGCTTCCCTTCCTACCCAATGTCCTCACACAGAGGTGAAGCCCAAAGGAACTGAATTTGATCCAGGCCATTCCCCAGGGAAACACTGAAAACTGAAGTACAAACCAAACTTCAAATACTGTGAGAGATACTGAAATACTGTTCCCCAAAGACAGATTTTGGTACAATCATTTTGAGGAGCCATAAAGGGCCTTCATAAGAAATCCAGACCAGAGAGAGGAGAGCAAAGGGGCCCCAAACTGTTCCAGGTAACTGCTGGGCACCGGCACATACATATGACAAATGTCATCTTAATTCCAGTGAGATTTAGTTCTTTGACCCAAGGAAACTGCAAGCCTAGGAGCTGTTGGTGTCCCAGGCACACAGCTACAGGTTTATCAGCTCTTAGAACAGGCAGTGCTGCTTCCCAACAGCATCCTGCCTGGCCTGCACTTCCCTCTGGGAATAGGGGCTCCCATTCCAGGATCCCCAAGAGTTTGGAGTTCAAGCTTCTCACCACCTCTGAAAGGACCCCACCAACTAACAGCCAAGCAGGTAAGTTTCACAACTGTCAGTCTGAGCTTTAATGGGAAAACAAAAGCAAGTGAACAGGAACACAGATGCAAAAAGCACCAGGAGGCTTTCCAGGGCAATCACTCACCTGACTGTGGAGGCAGAGCTATGTCTCAAACTGCGTCAGGAGCTCCCGCACCTCGGGGCTGAGGTGCTTGGCTGCCCTGGCAGCCTCTGTGATGGCTTTGCGGTACATCCCCTTCTTCTTGCGGTTGAACCTCACCTTGAAAAACTCCGAGAAAGGAGCCAGTTTGGAGAGGGACAGGAAGGAAGTGGTGGGAGAGCCGAACCAGGAGACTTTAGCCTCCCTCCACGAGGGCTCCCCGTTCTCCTTCTGGCTCAGGCTGATGTCAAGCACGCGCGCCGGCCACCACGGGAAGCCGTGGATTTTACCCCAGACAATGTCCCCCACTGCCACAGTCCTTCCATCCTCTGTGACACACTTGGACACGCTCTGGGTGTGCAGCCTGACTGTCAGGGGCGGCACGATTTTACGCTCATCTTTTGAAGATGAGGAGACCGAGGCGTCATCGCCAGGCAAAAAGTCACACAGCTCTGGGGATGTCACTTCTGAACTAGAAGACTTGGATTCATCTAGGCTGTCATTGCTACACACCGATAAACTAGAAGAATCTGCTTTTCTTTTACGGTAATTCATGAGGAAAGCCAAGTTATCGTGTCCATCTTTACCCTGGGGGAACCTCTTAAAGTCGTCATCTTCTCCTGAGCTGCCCGAAGACACCTCAGCCAAGCTCCTGTCGGGGGGCTGATCGCTGCAGAACGCCCCAGCACCGGGCTCCCCGCTGGCCTGCAGGACATTGATCTCGTCAATCAGCTCTGCCTTGTAAACGGAGACGCTCTGCCCGTCGCTGATGCGGTGCGGCTTCAGGCGGATCTTGGGGGGCGGGACATCCCCCCCGGAGCGCAGCGGCCGCGTCAGCCTCAGCTTGGGAATGGCAGCGAGCTGGCCGCCCGCCGACCTGTCCAGGAGACACTTGGCTTGCCGGCAGCGCTCCGGGTCCCCGGCCCCGTTCTGCGGCGCCGGCTCCGGGCACAACGGCTTCACCGAGCCGTGGACCCGGGAAGGGATTTTCACCACTTCACCCTTCCCTTGCGGAGTGCTGTAGGAGATTTTTATAACCGGCGTTCGGTGCACCAGCTCCCCAGAAAACTTGTCGTCCTCCCTCTTCTCCCTCTTGTTCCTCTTGTCCAGGCAGTCGGCGTCGCCGTGCTTCTTCTGCTCCTTGTCCGGCAGGCTGGGCCTCCTCCTGCCCCTGGCGCCCGGGGCGGCGGCGGCGGCGCGCTCGGGGCTGAGGGTGTTCTTGCACTTCTCGCAGAGCACCTGTCGGGGCCGCAGGCGGATGGTGCTGACGATCAGCCGGCCCGGCTCCCGGTTCCGCAGGCGCCGCCGCGTGCGCTTGATGCCGCGCGGGGGCGGCTGCGGGACCCACTGCCGGTACGAGTGCCGCAGCCACAGCGGCCGCGGGAACGGCGCTCCCTCCAAGTACGGCGGGCACGGCGGCTCCTGCTCGCCGCCGCCCGGGGGCTCCTCGTGCCTGGGCAGCGGGGACGGCACGCAGAACAGCCCGGACCTGCGAGGGGCGACAGGGACACAAACCGAGTCAGCAGCTTGGAAGGGCGCTGCCCGCCAGCGCAAAGGCTCCCAGCGTCCCGCAAATTCCACTCAACGCTGCCTCTTCGCTCCTAAGATCACGCGGCCAATTCTGCCGCTGACAAAAATAACAGCACTGCAGAATCTGGCAAGGGGGTCCTACTCTTCTCCCAGAAAGGGCAGGGGCATCACAACCTCTCTTTCTATGAGCTCTTTGCACAAAGTTTTGCTCTAAGAAGTTGTAAGTGTTATCCAGCAAAGCAGTTTAGTGCATCGGCGGGCTGGCAGGGCTGGAGGAGGGATGGGATCTGGATTAGCCCAGGGAGCTGTGGAACTGCCTGTGTTCTGAACCTCAACACCTCGACTTGGGTGGGGAACGTCACAGGTTACAATATTAACAGTGATGATATTCTGCCCTCAATACCAAGTCTCATTACAGGCCACCAAGCTCTGCACACAGTGCCTTGCCTGGATATGGGCAAAAGCAAATCCTCTGAAAGGCCCAAACTCACAACTGCAGTTCATGTCTCCAGAATGCAGGAACTTGGCCTGGCATTAGAAATATCAGGCTAACACAGCACTGGGACAGATTCTGCCCTGAAACACTGTTTGACTGGCAGAGCTCAGTGCCAGAGACACTTCTGCAGAGAACACAGCAGTGAAGCATGGGGGCCTTTTAATAATAACAAAATGCTGTCTAGAGAGCCACAAAGAGGAGACAAAGGAATGGAGAACAGCTACAGACCAAACGCCAGTTTTGGATGCTACATTCCCGTTCCTGTCCTTGCCAGCCACCAGGAAGGAAGGAGCCCTCCCGAGGCAGGGCAGTGTCCTGGTGTGTCACAGGGGGACACTTGGGCCAGCTTAGCAGAAGGGACACCTCAGTGCCACACCTCTCACCAAGAGCAGCACAAAGCCACTGCTCTGGGTTTCCTGACTGAGAGGAGCCTCCAAAGTCCTTCCCCATTACTGGAAAAGTGCAACAACCTGTTGTTAAACAACAGTTTAACTGGGAAAGGATAAAGCTGTTGAAATCACGTAATTTGGAACAAAATATTTTTGTTTTAAGAGGTTGCTTTTTTCTTTTTTAACAGAGACGACCAAGAATGCAGGTGTCTTTAAATGACAACCCAGAAAGCCAGTACAGTTTGTACAGCCAGACAGAGCTGTTGGCACCATTCATAACCCAAAGTGAGACCATTTCTGAATGAGGTGATGGCTATAAATGATGGTTATTTTATGCAGTGAGATTGCACGATTTGGTCACAACAGAAAACTGCTGCTGGTGTAGACACAAGCCCATGGCCCTGTTCAGGCCACTGATCCCCTAGAGCAGCATGGAGCTCCCACTGCAGGGTGCAGCACCAAAGGCTCACTCACAGCATGTCTGTGCCTGCAGCATTAACATCCTGCACAATGCAGCCCACTGGGCTGGACACGGCCTCTGTGCCACTGCCCTGTCCCTGGGCCAGGCCCCAGCTCAGCAGGCTGCTGGAAGGATGGGGACAAACTGGGACAGGACAAGGAGTGATGGCCTCCCACTGCCAGAGGCAGGGCTGGATGGGATTTGGGCAGGAATTGGTCCCTGGCAGGGTGGCACAGGGTGCCCAGAGCAGCTGTGGCTGCCCCTGGACCCCTGGCAGTGCCCAGGCCAGGCTGGACAGGGCTGGAGCACTGGGACAGTGGGAGGTGTCCCTGCCATGGCAGGGGTGGAAACAGGATGAGCTTTAAGGTCCCTTGCAATCCAAGCCATTGTGGGATTCTGTGATTAAAGCAGCAGGAAATACTGCTGATGGGATTTCACCCTGCCTGTAATCCCCCTTTCTGGGGCAGCTGCAGCCAGCTGGACTTGGCTGCCTCAATCCAGTCTCTGCTCAATACAGGAGATGCCACCTTCCTTTATTTATACCTCTGAATAACTAAACCCCAGCTTTTAAAGTAAGTTCCACTGCAGCAATACTACGAAATCTTGTTGCCATAAACACTGTAACTGCATTTAAATCTCTAGTTGAGCATGTACACTACAGAGCTCACTTTGAGCAGAGCCAATTTATTGGCAGCAAGGAAGTGCCAGTCACTGGGCAGGCCCTGGTGCTGCTGCATCATCCAGGCTGGGGCAGGAAGGGACATGTACAGGAGGGACATGAGCCCTTTTCTCTGCAAATCATTCCCCAGGGACTGGAAGGTCAGGCATGACTGTTCCCACCATCCCCCATTCCTAAAGGCCCAGGGGACACGCAGGGGACACGCAGGGGACACGCAGGGGACAGGCAGCCCTGCTGCCCACAGCTGAGCCCCTGCAAACCCAGCAGGCAGCTCGGGGTTCAAACCTGCACATGCCTTTGTGACAAAACACCAGAGGCACCCAGCAGGGACCTGGAGGGACAGGGGAGCAGAATTTCCTCCTGCTCAGCTCCCCACAGCACTCACTGCAGCTTAGAAGTGATCATGGCATTACAGAGTGACTGTGCTGGAAGGATCCTTGCAAATCATCCAGTTCCAATCTCCTGCCCTGGGCTGGGATGTCATTCCTCAGACAAGCTGCTCCAAGGCCTGTGCAAGCTGACCTTGCACAGTTTCAGGAATAGGGCAGCCACAATTAAAACAGATTCATGTACCGATGCTGAAATAACTTTAAACCACAAAAGCAAGCTGAAGAAGCACCAGACAGGCCCTCCTTCTCTTTTGGGGTAATCTCCTCTTTCTGTGCAGGTAAAACTACCTGCTCTGGTGGCTCCTGTCCCCTCTCAGTGCCCCCTGGGTGCCCCCTGCACAGGGGCGAGCTGGTGACACAGCTCCATCAGCCAGGAGGAGGAACAGCTCTGCCATGTATCCATTTCAGGCACTCCAAGTGGATAAATTCCTGCTGCCTTCGGGACACATCCTGACCTTCACCTTCCAGCCACTGCCAGGCTGACTGCTGTGTTCTGCTGTAGGATGAGCAAGATCTCTCTTCCCCTGCACAGCCCAGATGGGATGACTGCAGTGCCTCACACAGAGTGCCCTCCTGAGAGCCATGAGCAGAGGCTGTGGCTGTCACTGTGTGCTGCCCCCCACAGCCCCCTGCCCCACCATGGGCAGCACAGGGCAGGATGTGGCATCAGGGGATGGGCACAGAACCAGCACGGAGCCTGGGGACAGCCCCAGTGCTGGGGACAGCCACTGCCCTCCCACCCACACAGACCAGGGTCACCACCAGCCTGCAGAGCCTAGAGCCTGGCAAAAACACCCCTCTGCTTCTTGGGCCCACCAGGGGCAGAGGGAGGGAGAAAAAGAAGGGAGAAAGGTTAGGGAATTAAAAGAACAGGTAAAAGAAGTTTCACTGCAGAGGAAGTCTGTGAAATGTGAGACGGCAGAAAGAGCTGGTTAGGGGGCTGGAGGGACACCAGCTGCTGGGGCTGCAGCAGCCTCCAGGGTGGGTCTGTGGGCTCTGCGCAGCGTCAGGAGCCCCAGTGCTTTGGAAAATCTGGCTCCAGTTCTCTGGGACAGCAATGCCAAACTAAATAAAGGACAAACGTGAAGCTCAGCAGTCCTGCTCTGCACATCCTGCAGGATGGGTCAGAGAGGTGAGGCTGCTGTGCTGCCACCAGCACCGACCTGTCCCTGAGCCAGCACAGAGCAGCGAGCCTGGGCAGAGACACATCCCAGCCCTGCACAGAGCAGAGAGCCTGGGCAGAGACAGAGCCCAGCCCTGCACAGAGCAGAGAGCCTGGGCAGAGACAGAGCCCAGCCCTGCACAGAGCAGAGAGCCTGGGCAGAGACAGAGCCTGAGCCTGGGCAGAGACACGGCCCAGCCCTGCACAGAGCAGAGAGCCTGGGCAGAGACACGGCCTGAGCCTGGGCAGAGACACGGCCCAGCCCTGCACAGAGCAGAGAGCCTGGGCAGAGACAGAGCCTGAGCCTGGGCAGAGACACGGCCCAGCCCTGCACAGAGCAGAGAGCCTGGGCAGAGACAGAGCCTGAGCCTGGGCAGAGACACGGCCCAGCCCTGCACAGAGCAGAGAGCCTGGGCAGAGACAGAGCCTGAGCCTGGGCAGAGACACGGCCCAGCCCTGCACAGAGCAGAGAGCCTGGGCAGAGACACGGCCTGAGCCTGGGCAGAGACACGGCCCAGCCCTGCACAGAGCAGAGAGCCTGGGCAGAGACACGGCCTGAGCCTGGGCAGAGACACGGCCCAGCCCTGCACAGAGCAGAGAGCCTGGGCAGAGACAGAGCCCGAGCCTGGGCAGAGACACGGCCCGAGCCTGCTCACAGGGACTCGGCCCGGCCCCGCACGGCCCCAGCGCTGCCCGCTGTTCCCGCTGTTGCCGCAGCCGGCCGTGTGACACGAGGCGGCTCCCGCAGAGCCGCAGCCTGCCCGGGATGCGGAGCCGGGCCCGGGACCGGCCCCGCTCCGGCCCCGCCGCGTGTCCCTCGGTCAGCGAAGGGCGCGGGGCCCCGCCGGCCCGGCCCCGCTCCCACCCCGGCCGCACCTCTTGGAGCAGTCCAGCAGCACGCCGGTGAAGCGCCGCTCCCCGCAGCTCAGCGTCACCACCAGCGTGTCGTTCACCATCTGCTCCACCAGCACCGGCACCCACGCGCCCACCCGCGGCGGCGGCGCCTCGGCCGCGTCCCCCGGCCCGTCCCCGGCCTGGGCCATGCTGCCGGCGCTGCCCGCCGGCGGGGCCGCTGCGCCGGGCCGCGCTCTGACCTCACGGAGCGCCGCCGCCCTGACGTCACGGGCCCGCCCCGCCGCCGGGCGTGACGTCACAGCCCCGCCCCGCCGCCGGGCACGTGCGTGGACGGGGCGGGGCGGAACGGGGCGGGGCCGGCACCTTGCGCCACCTGGCGGCCGAACAGCGCTCCGGCACCGCGGGGCGGGGCGGGGCAGGGGCGGGGCGGGGGCGGGGCTGGGGCGGGGCCAGCGGCTCCAGCTGTTTCCTGCTGTTCCTGCTGTTTCCTGCTGTTCCAGCTGTTCCTGCTGTTCCAGCTGTTTCCTGCTGTTCCGGCTGTTTCCAGCTGTTCCTGCTGTTCCAGCTGTTCCTGCTGTTTCCAGCTGTTTCCTGCTGTTCCGGCTGTTTCCAGCTGTTTCCTGCTGTTCCAGCTGTTTCCTGCTGTTCCAGCTGTTCCTGCTGTTTCCTGCTGTTCCAGCTGTTCCTGCTGTTTCCAGCTGTTTCCTGCTGTTCCAGCTGTTCCTGCTGTTTCCCGCTGTTCCTGCTGTTTCCAGCTGTTTCCTGCTGTTCCTGCTGTTCCTGCTGTTCCAGCTGTTCCTGCTGTTTCCTGCTGTTCCAGCTGTTCCTGCTGTTTCCAGCTGTTTCCTGCTGTTCCGGCTGTTTCCAGCTGTTTCCTGCTGTTCCAGCTGTTCCTGCTGTTCTGGCTGTTCCAGCTATTCCTGCTGTTCCTGCTGTTCCAGCTGTTCCTGCTGTTCTGGCTGTTCCAGCTATTCCTGCTGTTCCTGCTGTTCCTGCTGTTTCCAGCTGTTTCCTGCTGTTCCTGCTGTTTCCAGCTGTTTCCTGCTGTTCCTGCTGTTTCCTGCTGTTCCTGCTGTTTCCAGCTGTTTCCAGCTGTTTCCTGCTGTTTCCTGCTGTTCCGGCTATTCCTGCTGTTTCCTGCTGTTCCTGCTGTTCCTGCTGTTTCCAGCTGTTTCCTGCTGTTCCTGCTGTTCCTGCTGTTTCCAGCTGTTCCCGCTGTTCCAGCTGCTCCAGGGCTCTGCCCCTCCATGGACACAGGTTCTTTCTCACCTGGGGCTGGAGCTTGCTGTGGGTTGTTGCTGCCATTGCTGCCTGGCCTGTCTCTGCCCCTGCTGTGCCAGCCCTGGGGATTGGTGTGGATTGATGGATCCCCCTCAGCCTTCCCTTCCCAGCCCCACACCTCTGCTCATCTCAGAGATCTCCATCCCAAAATGGGCTCAGGGGCCTCTGCTGGACCCTCTCCAGCAGCTCCTGGGCTTTCTGCTCCTCAGGAGCCCAGAGCTGGGCACGGCACTCTGGATGTGCCTCGCTGGGTTGAATAGAAGGGGCAGGGGGGCTCTCTGGCCTGCTGGCTATGCCCTTCCCCATGCAAATGCTGATCCAAATGCATCCCAATGCAAATATTTACAAATAACGTTTATTTTTACCAATGCTTTCTGGGAAGAGCTTGGTGGTTTCCCCAGTTGCTGACAGACTGACCCAATGGGATCAATACAGTCTCTGCTGGGACTGAAGCTGAATTCTCATGTGCTCAAAGGGCTGAGACCCAACTGTGTCAAGCAGAAACTTGCCAGAAAGGCTAATAAACGATTACTCCCATGAGCAGCTCTGTGCTTCCTTGTTTCTGTTAATCCAAACAGCAAAACAAAAAAAAAATATCTCAACTTAGTTGGTGTTTGGTGTCATTTTTATGGAACTCTGTTGGTGTTCCAACTGCCGTGTCAAGAGGGGTCCCAGAGCCAAAGCCCCCGGGCTGCCTTGGAAATCCAGAGTATTTCTGGATATGAGAGTAGGACACAGGCACAGAGGGAAGTTCAGATGTCCCCAAGGACAGAGAAACCAGAACTTATCTTGAGAAGGAAAAGGATATTTTGAAGCATCCTGCAAATGCTGGTGATGGTGTTCAGGAGGTTCAGCTGGTTCCCTGCAGCATTCCCTGTCATGAACTCCCTAAATCCAGTGACTCTGGCAGCACCTGGGGCAGCTGGGCCATGGAATATACAGAATAAATCATGCCCTGCCTCCACTATGGGCACAGGGAACCACACCTTACACACAGTCCCAGGAGGCACTTCCAGAGCAAATCAAACTGGGTTTGATGGGATGTCCCTTTTCATTTCCCCCCTCCTGCTTCCATCATTCCCATGTGCTGTTTGACATGCTGCTCTGCTTTATTTTCTCTGAGGCATCTAAGTGAATATGGTAAAATCAGTATTTCAGTTGCTTTGCTTGATACACTAATTTTGGGTGAAATCAGACCTGTATGGCCACAGCTGTGGGGTCTGCACCACCTCTCATTATGAGCTAGTTTAATGTTGTGTATTTTCCCTTAAAGCTGATGAAAATTGCATTGAAAGTGCATTTACAGGCACTGGGTCAGTAACCAGACCCTGAGATGATCAGCTGGGACACACCTGTACAGTCAGAGACAGCCCCAAATACGAATACACTGATTTTAGAAGTGCAGAATGGAGCAAAGCAGCGCATCTTGTCACCCAGCAGGACATCCCCAGCCCTCCCCAGGTCACAGCAGGGCAGGTGCCGTGTCCTGCCAGCCCCCGGGGCCCCTGCCAGATGTTGTGACCTCTGGCTGTGGCCCGGGAGGACAGCCAGCTATTCCTGGAGGCAGCAGAGCAGGCACAGCCCCACCTCCTCCCTCCTGACACTCTGCTGCTCTCTGCGCTCTGCTGCCCGCCCAGGCCCTCCCCTCTGCACTTTCCAAACTCAGCAACACACAAAAAATGGCCTTTGTTCTGCCCGGTTGGATGCCTTTAAATATTTTGTGAAGCAAATGATTTCCTAGACAAACCATCTCAGCCGTGCTTCAGGTTAATAAATGCCCAGGTTTTTCACCGAGAGAAATTCCCGTGGTGGGTTGGAATTGCCTAATGGGCAGTTCATTCCTGGCTGTGCCCACTCCCCTCTGAGCTGCCTGCAGGAGCTCTGCCGGGCCGGTTCCAGCTGCAGTGCCCGTGCTGCTGCACACCCAGAGCAGAGCAGGAGCAGACCATCCCCCGAGCTCTGCCCTGCACTGCCCCCGAGGGGGCGGGCACAGGGGGCTGACAGCCCCTGCTACAGCTGGGAGAGCCCAGGTGTGCGGGCACCACGGGCACGCACCTGTCCTGCTTTGGGCACTCACCTGTCCTGCTTTGGGCACGCACCTGTCCTGCTTTGGGCACGCACCTGTCCTGCCTCGGGCACTCACCTGTCCTGCTTTGGGCACTCACCTGTCCTGCTTTGGGCACGCACCTGTCCTGCCTAGAGCACGCACCTGTCCTGATTTGGGCACTCACCTGTCCTGCCTAGTGCACTCACCTGTCCTGCTTTGGGCACTCACCTGTCCTGCTTTGGGCACGCACCTGTCCTGCCTAGAGCACTCACCTGTCCTGCCTTGGGCACTCACCTGTCCTGCCTCGGGCACTCACCTGTCCTGCCTAGAGCACTCACCTGTCCCGCCTTGGGCACTCACCTGTCCTGCCTCGGGCACTCACCTGTCCCGCCTTGGGCACTCACCTGTCCTGCTTTGGGCACGCACCTGTCCTGCCTAGAGCACTCACCTGTCCTGCCTTGGGCACTCACCTGTCCTGCTTTGGGCACTCACCTGTCCTGCCTCGGGCACTCACCTGTCCCGCCTTGGGCACTCACCTGTCCTGCCTCGGGCACTCACCTGTCCTGCCTAGAGCACTCACCTGTCCTGCTTTGGGCGCTTACCTGTCCTGCCTCGGGCACTCACCTGTCCCGCCTTGGGATCTCACCTGTCCTGCGTAGAGCACTCACCTGTCCCGCCTTGGGATCTCACCTGTCCTGCCTAGAGCACTCACCTGTCCTGCTTTGGGCACTCACCTGTCCTGCCTTGGGCACTCACCTGTCCTGCCTAGAGCACTCACCTGTCCTGCCTTGGGCACTCACCTGTCCTGCCTCGGGCACTCACCTGTCCTGCCTAGAGCACTCACCTGTCCCGCCTTGGGCACTCACCTGTCCTGCCTCGGGCACTCACCTGTCCCGCCTTGGGCACTCACCTGTCCTGCCTCGGGCACTCACCTGTCCCGCCTTGGGATCTCACCTGTCCTGCCTAGAGCACTCACCTGTCCTGCCTAGAGCACTCACCTGTCCTGCCTTGGGCGCTCACAGCTGCTCAGAAGCACCATTCTAAACACAAGACAAGCCCATCCTTTTCTGAAATTTGTACTAAGTTGTACTAAGAGCAGCTGCCCTGGTTTTTCCCCTCATTCCAACAAGTATTTGAACCCTTTGGGGATAAAAAAGGAATATTCTCTGTCATGCCTGGGGAATATGAAAACTGCTTCGGACAAAGAAATGCACTTAGCATAAGAACAAAAATGAAGCACAAAGTAAAAGAATTTGTTGCAAAGTTCTCATTAATGTCATTGGCAGGCATTAAAGGACCCTAACCCAGGAGGGCAGGGAGCTGGGGTGCCTGGGCCAGCAGTGCCCCCAGTGCCCCCAGTGCTCCCAGTGCCCCCAGTGCTCCCAGTGCCCCCAGTGCCCCCAGAGCCCCCAGTGCCCCAGTGCCCCCAGTGCCCCCAGTGCCCCCAGTGCCCCCAGTGTCCCCAGAGCCCCCAGTGCCCCCAGTGCTCCCAGTGCCCCCAGTGCCCCCAGTGCCCCAGTGCCCCCAGTGCCCCCAGTGCCCCAAGAGCTCCCAGTGCCCCCAGTGCCTCCAGTGCCCCCAGTGCTCCCAGTGAGGGAGGCTGGCTGTGCTTCAAAGGAACGCCAGAGGACAGCATTGCCTTGTGCTGCTCCAGCAGCGTGCCGGGAGCTTTGGGATCACAGGAAAAGGTTCCTCCATCAGCCCAGCCCTGCTGGGAGCTTTGGGATCACAGGAAAAGGTTCCATCAGCCCAGCCCAGGCAAGGTGCTCACAGGAAGGAGTGACCCAATGGAACAGGATCAAGCAGCAGCACGACCATGCAGAGACAAAACTTTTCAAAGTGAAAGTACAGAACAGGATTCACAAGATGCAGAATTACAGGCATTGCTCAATCCCCCCAAATGTTAATGAATGCTGTGGGGGGAAAAAACCCCATTGCTACCATGGAAATTATTGACCAACAAAATAAACTTCAGAACATCTCCAGTGGGTTTATTCTCTCCTTCACACAACCTGTATTCCCTGTTTCAGAAAGGATTCAGCAGTACATTCTCTCCATTAGGGTTTGTGCTATATGCATGTTGAAAAATGTGACACATAAAGCATTTATTAAGTGCTCACTATGCCAATGTAAAGGAACATAACATCTTGTCTTGTGTTTATATACAGCAATTTATCATATTGCATATACTAGAAATGGAAAAAATTAGTTACCTGAAGGATTTTACAGTCCACCATTATTCAGCAACATAAAAATTCTGTTGGTTTGCAGTAGAAAGAAAATGGATATTCAGGGGCACAATTACCAAAATAGGAATACAAAAAATACCAATTGAGAAAATAAAAGACTGACAGTGCTTTGAACTCGGGACAAAAAATATTTTCAATAACAGAAAATAGGAAAGTTGGTCTGTGTTCTATACACTCATGTCAGAATGTCATTCATACATCAAATACAGATTTGATAGTGATGCACATTAAACTGTTTTTACATTTTTCAGTAGAAAAGTGGAGTTTTGCAGTACTTGCATGGTCCTTGCCACACACCACAGAGGCTTGGTCACCTGCACAGGGGAGCTCCTTGCTGCTCTTCCCTGTTCCAGTAAGATCCTGGGCTGCACCTACACACTTGTTAGCAAGAAATTCTTCTTTTACATGTTTTATTGTTTCCCCTTTCAGCTCCTAAGCACTTGGCCTGCCCCCTTCCTCAGGCCTGCACTGCAGCCCCTCTCTGGAGCTGACAGGCCACTCGAGGTCAGCTCCCAACAGGAGCATTTGTGTGATGGGAGGGAGATTGCTGCAGGGCTGTTACCTGGGCTTTCAGCAGAACACTGTGAGAGTAGGGTCAGTCAGAGCCCGTGGAAATGGGTTATTGGGCTATTTGCCTTTAATGCATATTTTATTCTCAAGGATTTTTCACAAAGCAGTCTGTGTTCTGGAAGAAATCAGGAAACTCTTGATGCACATGAGCACAGCAGTGGCTTCCTTCTGATGGATAATTAAAGGATCTCAGCATTAATGGGTTCACATAGTTAATGGATCTCATCATTTGGCAAACCCTTCACCTGGATTTTATCCATCCCACCATGGAGAAGCTAATCCAGTTTACAATCACTTTTGTTAAGTGCTCAGCATTTCTGACTCATGCCAAGAGTGAGAGCCCCTGTCCTCAACAGCCTGCAGAAGTTCTCAGGATGTGTCCAAGCCCTGCTGGGGGTCCCTGCTGGCCCTGGCCATGGACAGGAGCCCACACTGCTGCCTGAGCCTGTGCCCTGCCAGGGTCACCAACCCTGCAAAGCCCAGCACTGCCCCAGCAAGGCTGAAATGTGTCAAATCCATTAGAAACAGCAGGGAATTCTGAAACAGAGCAGAGCATGCCAGCAGAAAATCCCAGCTCTGTGCTGGGATCTCTCCTTTGAAGAAAAAATAGAGTGAAAGCCAAAAGTGACATAAAGAATGTGCATATAAGGACTGAGTTAGAGCCATATATAACCCCAACTTCTCTCACTGCATTCTCCTGCAGCATTTGTAGGCTGCCAGTGCTGGCTGGGGTATAAATAAATATTACATGAGCTGTGTATGACTGAGATGAAGACAGAGCTCTCCACATGATGAATAGGAGTTAAAAATATGTTCCATGTATCAGAGGAAGCCAAAAGGCAAAGCAAACAGCTACAATAATCATTAACATACTACGAGGGCCCAGATGCAACCTGAGTCAAAACAACAGAGATCTTCTAACATAACCAATTTAAATTTCAAGGCCAGATTCAATGGGGCTGGGAGCAGCCTGGGCTGCTGGAAGGTGTCCTTGCCCATGGCTTTAGGTCCCTTCCAACCCATCCCTCCTGTCATCATGTGATTCTAAATATGTGACATAATGCCATGTAATGATGACAACCAAGAAATGAAAACTTTTGCACAGCCTGCATTTCATCCCAGCTGGCATCTCAGGTTAAACAAACTTTGCATTATCTCAAATTACACCTTTGCAGGCACAGAACTGAACTCATTCACTGATCTTTCATATTTACCTGCTGCTGATTAATGTGAAGGTACATTTACACTGTGCTCCAAAGCCTGACATACTCACTGGGAACTGTGTAAGGGATTCTTGGGTTGTGTGTGGCTGTGCATTATTCCCTGCAGGCTGTGCATTATTCCCTGCAGGCTGTACATTATTCCCTGCACTCTGTATTTATCTGTGCATTATTCCTGCACTCTGTGTTTATCTGTGCATTATTCCCTGCAGGCTGTGCATTATTCCCTGCACTCTGTGTTTATCTGTGCATTATTCCCTGCACTCTGTGTGTGGCTGTGCATTATTCCCTGCAGGCTGTGCATTATTCCCTGCAGGTTGTACATTATTCCCTGCACTCTGTGTTTATCTGTGCATTATTCCCTGCAGGTTGTACATTATTCCCTGCACTCTGTATTTATCTGTGCATTATTCCCTGCACTCTGTGCATTATTCCCTGCACTCTGTATTTATCTGTGCATTATTCCCTGCACTCTGTGCATTATTCCTGCACTCTGTGTTTATCTGTGCATTATTCCCTGCAGGCTGTGCATTATTCCCTGCACTCTGTGTTTATCTGTGCATTATTTCCTGCACTCTGTGCATTATTCCCTGCACTCTGTGTTTATCTGTGCATTATTCCCTGCACTCTGTGCATTATTCCCTCCACTCTGTGTTTATCTGTGCATTATTCCCTGCACTCTGTGCATTATTCCCTGCACTCTGTATTTATCTGTGCATTA
Source organism: Erithacus rubecula (assembly GCF_903797595.1). Taxonomy (NCBI): domain Eukaryota; kingdom Metazoa; phylum Chordata; class Aves; order Passeriformes; family Muscicapidae; genus Erithacus; species Erithacus rubecula. Next base: position 34,532,616 of record NC_136660.1, on the reverse strand, counting down.
TTCCCTGCACTCTGTGCATTATTCCTGCACTCTGTGTTTATCTGTGCATTATTCCCTGCAGGCTGTGCATTATTCCCTGCACTCTGTGTTTATCTGTGCATTATTCCCTGCACTCTGTGTGGGGCTGCTGCTCCCACCCAGCACACACAGATGGGCCACGTGGGAGGAGCAGAAACTCTCCTGTTACAGAAGGTTCCCAAACCTCATGTCCATGCCCACAGATTCTAAATATTAAGCCCATGGGAATATTTTTCTTTAGATACTTTGAGCTGCCACAGAACTAACTTACAGCACTGCCCTGGACCATCATTTATCATTGGTTTGTCATTCCAACCTATTTGAGTTAAACTGAACAGAACACAGCTCCAGGTCCTTGTGCAGACAAAAATCAGAAACAACACTTGATTTGCTGTTTTGAAGAACAGTAATCAAATCTTGAAAACTTTCAAGATTGTGTCTCACTGAAGGGGAGTAAAACCCAAAATCATGGCTAGAGTGATTCAGGTATGTTGGGAAATAGATCTCAGAAGTTTGGAGGTCTAGCTCTATCATTAATACTAGATCTAAAATCGTGCTAGTACTGGACTTCTAAAACCACAAAATGTCTTTAGAAGCACAAAAGTATGCTTTTGGAGGCCTATTTAATTCATCACTGGTCTTCTTCCTGGAAAACCCTGTAAAGGTTTCCAGGTGAGGGATTCACATTGATCCACACCAATTTACCCTGACTTACATTGATTGAACCTGATTTACACTGATTCACACTGATTTACACTGATTCACCCTGATTTACATTGATTTACCCTGATTCACCCTGATTTACATTGATCTACCCTGATCAATGATTTACAGTGATTTACCCTTACACTGATTCACACTGACTTACACTGATTTACATTCATTTACTCTGATTTACCCTGATTCACACTGATTCTCACTGATTTACTCTGATTTACATTGATTTACCCTGATTCACACTGATTTACCCTGATTCACACTGATTCTCACTGATTTACTCTGATTTACCCTGATTCACACTCATTCACTCTGATTTACTCTGATTTACATTGATTTACCCTGATTCACACTCATTCACTCTGATTTACACTGATTTACATTGATTTACATTGATTTATATTGACTTACACTGATTTACCCTGATTTACCCTGATTCACACTGATTTACCCTGATTTACCCTGATTCACACTGATTCACTCTGATTTACCCTGATTCACACTGATTCTCACTGATTTACTCTGATTTACTCTGATTTACATTGATTTACCCTGATTCACACTCATTCACTCTGATTTACCCTGATTCACACTCATTCACTCTGATTTACTCTGATTTACATTGATTTACCCTGATTCACACTCATTCACTCTGATTTACTCTGATTTACATTGATTTACCCTGATTCACACTCATTCACTCTGATTTACATTGATTTACCCTGATTCACACTCATTCACTCTGATTTAAACCAGCCAGGCCAGGAGGGCACACAGATGGTACCTTGGTCTGGAGCTCTGCTTGTGACCCTGATAATTTCTAATGTTAAGTCAGCAGTTTTTACACACTGTGCACGCTAAAATAAATGTTCACTAGCACAGAAAAAACAATCCAAACATTCAGCGTGGGGAAGGCAGGCAAAATGTGTCTCCTTAGAAAAATGCACTGCTTGCTGTCAGGTCATGCTAAAATGTGGCAAGATTTGAAGGTAAATAGTGCTAATTAAGCAACACCACTGCTTAATTAGAAAAAAACAAGGATTAAAAGCAAGGTCTTAAAACACAAGGACATTCTGGGAATGCATGTGGTTGCTTTAATGACACACACATGGAACTGAGATTTATTTAAAAAGAGTCATCTGTACATCAGCATTTTGACTTAGTTTCCAGTCTCACGGTGTTTTGAGCTGATACTTTTGTATTTTAATATTTCACCACATGGTTTAGCACTTCAAACACTTCAAGAAGCTAAACTTCAAGTAGCTTATTTATGCCCCCAGTTTACAGCATTTCCTTGAATGGTATCACATTTTAACACTGCTAATTCCACTCTGATACTAATGGTGCCCTCAGTAATTAGCCCTCATTACAGGAAAGCTTAAGTATGAGGAGAGGCATTCTGTGGGAATATGCCCAGTATTTCTATTATTAATGGCTTCTGGAATCCATCAGACCTTAAATAATGCATCTCTCTGCTGACAACTTCTTAATTCTACCTCCTAATGTAAATTTATAACTGCAATACTGGGGGGAAAAAAAGAGGAAGTGTGAGAACAGACAAACACAATTTGCTGTAAGAACAGGAGCTCAAACACCTCATGTAAACACAGACAACAGTCAGGCTTCTGCTGTGTGGATGAACAACACCGAGCAGCTTCTAAAAATTACTTGTGGGGTATTTACAGTGCACTAAATTGTTTTTTAAAGTAGGTCTGAGCATCAGTTGTGATGATTCTGAACAGAAATGTGATGATTATTTCCCTTGACACACGAGCACACGGAAGGCATTTCCTCCATATGGATCAGCCAGCAGTGCATTTCCATTTTCCCAGAGCCTTCTGCTAATTCACTGGCCTCTTTTGTTCCCTAATTCCCTAATTCCCTGTATCCCTGTAGGCTGTCAGCTCTGCACAGCCCCTCTCTGTCCTGGCCCAGGTGTGCCATGCAAACAGGATTTCCATCCAGCAGAGCAGCTGGAACCTCCCCTGCTGCTTCCCCAGGCACGTTCTGTGGGCTGAGTGCTCTGCCCCTGCACAAGCAGCCCCCTCGCCTCCCTCGGGGGGCTCACAGCTGGCACTGACCACTCTGAGGAGCAGTTCCTCCTCCCTACTCATCCCCTGGCTGCACAGCTGGGTGACACTCCTCTGGGGAGGACACGAGGACATTGTCCCTTGGCCACACTTCCCACTGAAGGCACCAAATACTCCCCCCAGAGCAGCTCTCCGTTCCCACAACGCCCCAAGGAAGGATTTTGGTCCTTTGTAGGAGCCCTCAAGTGAAATGCCAGGGCACAGGGCTCAGGCTGAAGGCTCTGTGCAGGGAAGGTGCCCGTGGGGCAGGTCAGGGAGCAAAGCCCAGCTCAGGCTCATGTGGGGCAGATCAGGAGCAAAGCCCAGCTCAGGTTCATGTGGGGCAGGTCAGGGAGCAAAGCCCAGCTCAGATTCATGTGGGACAGGTCAGGAGCAAAGCCCAGCCCAGGTTCATGTGGGGCAGGTCAGGAGCAAAGCCCAGCTCAGGTTCATGTGGGGCAGGTCAGGAGCAAAGCCCAGCTCAGGTTCATGTGGGGCAGGTCAGGGAGCAAAGCCCAGCCCAGGTTCATGTGGGGCAGGTCAGGGAGCAAAGCCCAGCTCAGGTTCATGTGGGGCAGGTCAGGGAGCAAAGCCCAGCTCAGGCTCATGTGGGGCAGGTCAGGACCAAAGCCCAGCCCAGGTTCATGTGGGGCAGGTCAGGGAGCAAAGCCCAGCCCAGGTTCATGTGGGGCAGGTCAGGAGCAAAGCCCAGCTCAGGTTCATGTGGGGCAGGTCAGAACCCAAGCCCAGCTCGTGGTCCAGCCCAGCTGCAGGGACCTCGAGGGTCCCAGTGCTGGGAGAGGGGTGGGTGCTCAGGGGCCAGAGCAGCTGAGCCAGAGCCAGGGCTGGGATTTGCTGGGATTTGCTGGGATTTGCTGGGATTGCTGGTTGTGATTCCAGTGATAATTCCCAGTATTACACAGGCAGACACTGTGTTCTACCTTAAATTACTCAGCTGGCCGAGTCTAGTGATGCTCAGCTAGCCCAGAACAGACTGTCATGCTTGTAGTGGCTGCCTGCATGCTTTGCTTCTTTTTCCTTTTTCTGGCCTTGTATTCTCCTGTTGCTTAATACCTTCACAAATTTTCATGTTTTTTTGTTTTTTAAATCTGGTTCTTACAATTTTTGACTGTTTCTCTACACAGATTGTTTGCCCTATTCAAGCTTAGTCAGACAGAATGAACTTTGTCAGCTAACCCAGTGCTACCACCCACTCATAAATGAATGGAATCTTCTGAGAAATAATTTTTATTCGTATGAAAGAAAATGAACTGAAGCTTTAAACTGAAGTTTTCAGGTTTTTTTTTTTTTCTTTCTAGTTCATGGTGACTTTCTGCTGTTGAAATCCTTGGGTCTCTATTTGCCTCTCAGCCCCAGCATCACCCAGGGCCATGCTTGCCCAAGGGAACCACGAGCAGCCACAGTCCCCTGAGCAGAGTATGAGCAGCCCAGGTGGAGGGAGGGTGGCAGGAGGGTGGCAGTCACCTGTCAGGTCCTTTCACTGCCTGCTGAGATGGAACACACTGCCAAAGATGCACAACCCATTTCAGAAATCTGCTTTCTGCTGATTATTTGTACACATTTATAAATTATGTTTCATGGCAGTAAAGCAAAAGAAGCAATTTTTCCTTTCTAAATGGATCTTGCAGAATTCAATAATACTTTCCATTATTTTTTGATTCAAAAAAGTGCAACAGCTGAAATCTGGTAAATCTTTAAGAAAATAAATGTACCAAGGCTCTAAGAGAAAGGTAATACCATATTTTGTCCTGACATTTATCTTGGATGTGCATATGGTTTATAAAGATGTATTTTGGAAGTGCAGCACCAACAGCCCCACAGACAATCTCTATCAGGGTATATTTTTCACATTGGAGTCACTGTAAATCTCCATTCCCAGCTTAACTGCACAGCCCAACCTGCCTCACCTTTGACAGGCTGGCTGCTTAAAATTCTGCCTGTGTCTGTCTGCCTCCCTCATTCCAGTATGAAATAATGTATTTGCCCTTTGTGAATGTTTCTCTAAAACCTCACTTGCAGAAATGACAAATACATTGCTCATGGCACAGCTCTTTGGTTCTAAATTACCAGTAATTAAAGCTGAAAGGAATGTTACAAAACAAATCTCGCAGTGTGATTAGCAGCTCCATTTGACAGCACTTCCCTGGAAATGTCAACTCCTGCAATATTGACAAGGTGCACTTGGAAAGGAAAAACAGAACCCAGCAGCAGAGAGCTGCAGGCCAGGAGCAGCAGAGGGAGGCCCTGGGGCTCTGGGAGGGTGAGGGGGTTTCCCCAAGCACTGACACGGGGACAACAGCTGGATCAGCCTGGGATAACAGCTGGATCCTCCTGGGATAACAGCTGGATCCTCCTGGGATAACAGCTGGATCAACCTGGGATAACAGCTGGATCAAACGGGGATAACAGCTGGATCCTCCTGGGATAACAGCTGGATCCTCTTGGGACAACAGCTGGATCAACCTGGGATAACAGCTGGATCAACCTGGGACAACAGCTGGATCCTCCTGGGATAACAGCTGGATCCACCTGGGATAACAGCTGGATCAACCTGGGATAACAGCTGGATCCTCCTGGGATAACAGCTGGATCAACCTGGAACAACAGCTGGATCCTCCTGGGATAACAGCCTGGTCTGGGCACTGCCAGGGATCCAGGGGCAGCCACAGCACATCTGGGAATTCCATCCCAGCCCTGCCCACCCTCACTGGGAATTATTCCTTCCTAATACCCAATTTTAACTCTCTCTTTCCGTTTGAAGCCATTCCCTCTTATCCTTTTCTGCAAAAAGTCCAGGAGTTCTGAGGAGAGGCCAGGAAACAGGGATTACCTGTGGCCAAGAAAAACCACAAAGGAAGAATTTACCTACAAAGTAAAAATCCAGCCCAGAAGTGCCAGATGTGTAATGATGGTACAGGGTAACTAACACAAGTGGATAAAATTGAAAATAGGTGTTCAGTGCACAGATTAAATAGGTGTAATTGCTGCTGGATTTGTGAATGCAGATTCCTGCAGAGCCCCAGCAGGGCCACAGCAGCAAACAGCCCGAGCCAGCCCATCCTCTGCCCTGCAGCACTCACTGGGACAGCAGTGCTGGGCCTTGGGCTTAGCAAACTGAGTCTGCTCCCCATCCAAATGTTTGCTAAGCAAGATACAATCACCAGAACACCTTTTCATAGTGCCATGAGTCACAAATTAGAAAATTACCTCAAATGATCATAAATTGCAAACGCAGAAATGGAAGAGTTGGTTATTAACAAGCAGAAATGGCTTTGGAAATGCACCTTGTAAAGGACTACTTGGGAGTACAATTAGATTTAAAATGGTTGATTACTAAGAATCTGAATCTATTTTTAAACAGAAATGATCAAAATGAGTCACAGATGACTTCACTACTGGAAAAATGCAATCTCTCTTGATCTTGCTGAAAGCACTGGGGTTTGAGCTGTGATGTGAACGCAGGGGGAGTGCCCAGAGCAGCAGCTGCACACCTGGGGGGCACAGTGGCACTGCACCTGTCAGCATCCCTTCCAAATTCACCTCAGCTCAAACCACAGTCCCTCCTGGGAAGCTTCACTCCAGACTTGCTCCCAACCCCTCACAGCCCTAAGGAGCTTCTGGCTAGAACAGCCACACAACTGCCCAGTGCCTGGGCTTCCCTGGAGGGCTGCAGAGCTGGGGGCTGTTCTGCCCCCTGCCAGGGTGGGATGGGCTCCTGTGCCCCCCTGGCAGGGTGGGATGGGCTCCTGTGCCCCTCTGCCAGGGTGGGATCAGCCCCTCTCCCCTTCTGGCAGGGTGGGATCAGCTCCTCTGCCCCCTGCCAGGGTAGGATGGGCTCCTGTGCCCCCCTGGCAGGGTGGGATCAGCTCCTGTGCCACTCTGCCCCTCTACCAGGGTGGGATCAGCCCCTCTCCCCTCTGGCAGGGTGGGATCAGCCCCTCTCCCCTCTGGCAGGGCTGTGCCAGCCCAGCTCGCTGCCTGCAGTGCCCCAGCCATCTGTCACTGCCCTGCTGCTGCCCAAAATGCTGCCAGGGCTCCTGCAGTGCCCCTGCCCTTTGCTGTGCTGGGCAGAGCCTGGGCCCTGCAGGAGCCCTGGCAGCCCCTCTAGAGCTGCCACCCCCAGGGCCAGCAGCAAGGGGGAAATGCACACATGGCAGGAAAGCCCTCAGCTCAAACAGCCTGGGAGCCCTGCAATGATCACAGGAGGGCAGGGAAGAAATGCAGAGCCAGGATCTGGCCAGAAAAGAGCCAAAAAAAGTCTTTGACACCTTCAAGCCAGAAGGGAGCACTCACCAAGCTCTGTGGGAGCTCGTTTGTAGGATTCCTTCCCAAAACCAGAAAGAGCAGCAACTGTAAAAGGGAAGTTCACTGAATTAAACAAGAATATTTGTCCTTATTTTGTATTGCCTTGTTTCCTTCATCAAGAAAAGGAGCAAGGAAAGGCACACAAGACAAATGCAGATTTCTCCATCACTAACATCAGTGCTGGAAAACAACACCCCAGAGCTTTCCAGCATGGCAATCTCGACTTTGCATTTATGCCCGTTCATTGCAAACTGCTCCAATATTTAGCATTTGATCTTTGCAAATCCTGCTTATCACTTCAAAGTCTGGTACTGACTTTATAAACACATCATTTGTTGTTGTTTACAGTTTTGCTGAGCTTTAGCTCTTTGGGCTGCTGAGTGCCTTCCTCCAGCTAAATCTGAGCTAAAGCTGCTCAGCCATTTTTGATAATAAGATTAGAAAGAAATATGCCCTGTTTTCATTTAATTTCATCAACTTCCTGTTTTGAAAAACTCTGGCGCTCCTGTTCTGGGAAGCAGCTTTGCACAGGGCACAAAAGACACGCATGGCACACAGGAGATAATGGTTTGTGATCTCTCTGAAAAGCTGCCAGCAGTCAGTCAGACCCTGAGCCTGAGGGAAATGCTCAGCTGGGCTGGAAGGTGCTCAGGGTGCGAGTGCTGGTGCCCAGGACTTCACCCAGCCCAGAGCAGGGACAATCCATCCTGCCTGGTCCTGGTCTCTGCTGCTCCCAGCACAGCCTTTGGGCAGCTCCTGTCTCCAGCAGCTCAGCCCCGTGCAGCTCGCAGACAAAGGGCTGCTCTGATTTCCCTGCACTGAAACTGTTTACTGTTCAAACTAACAAAACAAACGCTGAGGAAGCTCGCTGGCTTCAGTCATAATATTTCATTACCTCTAGGAAGGAGAAACAAACATTTTGGCAGCTGTTCAACACCACATTAACATTTGTGGCAATATTTTAAGACGTTTCAATTCAATCGGAGCCTGAAAGCACTGCGTGCATTCACATTTTGAAGTGGGGAATTCAATGGCTTTTAGGGCAGAAAAAGGAGGGAAGGGATACCCACAGAATTTCCAAACAGCTTAGAATACAGCCTGTGGCCCAACATGCAATAAGGACAAAAGGCAATTAAGGAATATTCAGGGGTGTTTCAGTGGGCACTGCCTGAAGCTGAGCTGCTGAAGTCAAAGTACAACACCTGAAGGGACTGAGAGCTGACATTAGATTTGAGACAAACATACAACTTAAAAACCACACAAAATACCTTCAGTCCTGTCCAGTTTAAAAATTGGACATAAGAGCTGCATTTCCAAACTTGATATTTTGCAGCTCCTTTTGGAGCCATAACCTTTGTTTGCTGCATTCCTCTAATCATGATGTTTAGACACATGAATCATGAACAAGAGATCTTAAAATACTTGTAAGCACCTTGTTCCAGTCAGGAGAGAGAATCATGGAAGGGTTTGGGTTGAAGGGACCCCAAATCCACCCCAGTGCCCCCCAGCATGGCAGGGACACCTCCCACTGTCCAGCCCTAGTGTCCATCCTGGCCTGGGCACTGCAGGGATCCAGGGGCAGCCACAGCAAATCTGGGAATTCCATCCCAGCCCTGCCCACCCTGCCAGCCAATAATGCCTATGAAGAATTTCCCCAGAGGCATCATCTTTTTTTTTTTTTTCCCTTTACTTTGGTTAATGCTTTAGCATCTGCTGACCAAGGGCTGCCTCCTTTCCTCCTCACCACTCTCACAGAAATGTTTATTTCAGTACCACTACTGCCAACAAGCTGCTCTGGGCTGCTCTTTTCTTTCCTTCCAGGAAAAAAAGAATTCCTTTGTTCCAGTTAATTACCACAATTATATTGTCCCCAATAGTGGGAGTTCTTGTCTTGCACTTCTGGAGTGAGAAGGAGCTGCCCAAGGACACCAACAGCCCTGGTCAGAGTCAGTTTTGGTGGCCATGGCAGGGTGAGAGCAGTGTCACCTCTCAGTGACACCATTTGGTGTCCCCTCCTCCTGGCACACTTGATAGGGACAGACAACCCATCCTCCCAGGGTGATGAACACCTGCCAGACAGGTACAGCAGCACACTGATGGTGACAGTGACAGAGCTGTCCCTCACTGCCAGACAGGTACAGCAGCACACTGATGGTGACAGGGGCAGGGCTGTCCCTCACTGTCCCCAGCACAGCAGCACATTGATGGTGACAGTGGCAGGGCTGTCCCTCAGTGCCACCCAGCACAGCAGCACATTGATGGTGACAGTGGCAGGGCTGTCCCTCACTGCCAGACAGGTACAGCAGCACATTGATGGTGACAGTGGCAGGGCTGTCCCTCACTGTCACCCAGGACAGCAGCACATTGATGGTGACAGTGGCAGAGCTGTCCCTCACTGTCCCCAGCACAGCAGCACATTGATGGTGACAGTGGTAGGGCTGTCCCTCAGTGTACAGCAGCACATTGATGGTGACAGTGGCAGGGCTGTCCCTCAGTGCCACCCAGCACAGCCAGGGTGTGACCCTGGGGCTGCATTTCCACCCCCCTACCACACACCAGAGCAGCCACCAAACGAGAATGGCACCACTCTCACATGGAAAAGCAGCAGCTCTGACATGTCTGGGGTTAAAAGGGTTTGGAGACATCAGGCTTACCCAGCATTGCCCTGCACCAGGGGAAACATCTCAGAGTCTGACAGTGAAATCACAGCCAGGCAGGGGCAGATAACCACAGTTGTCATTGGATTGCCTGCATGGCCAGGGGTCTTTGCTGTGCTACCCCCTGCACGGGGCAGTTCAATCCTTTCAGACTGCAGCATCAGCCAAGCAGATCTGGCAGCTTCCAGCACAAACTGCCAGGAATTGTTGATGGCACATGTTCTTCCAGATGCCAGCTCTGGGAGAGAAAAACACAAACGTTTTAATTAAACCCAGGAAGAGGGGCTGCATTCCTTGCTATGTCAGATGTCACAGGTGAACTAAGGGACCCTGTGTTTCTGTTTCTGAACACCTAAAGGGCACTAAGGAGTGCACAGCTACCTCAACTGCACATGGAAGGGATTTATCCAATGACTTTCTTCTAGAAAAAAAAAAAAAAAAATATCCAGGAATTAAATGCCATAGCTAAGAATCTGTAGGTTGCCCAAGAGGTTGTGGCTGCCCAAGGATGTATTTGTTTACCTGAAACAAAAAATATTGGAGGGTAATTTATTTAAGGTTGCATAAGAAAATACATTAGGATTGAAAGCAATGAGATCATTCCATTAATTAAAGCAGGAATTATTTCAGCAGCTTGATCTCAGCATCGTGTCTAAAATTTTATAGCACAAAAGTAACAGAGAAAAAAGCTCACTGACATTTCAGGGAGAGAAAGTGGATTGGGAAAGATCCATATTTTAGGTAAACCATCTTAAAGCAGGACTTTCAGTGCTCCTTTTTCAGATCTGGCTGTCCAGTCCAAGCTCCTCGCTGGAGCCTGAGTTCTCTGCAGCACCAGTAACACAGCACCATTCCTGCAACATGGCACTCAGAAAGTTGTATCTTAATGAGGCAGAAAGAAATAGCAGAGCAGAAGTCAATAAACACATCTCTCCATGGCTTCACTGGGCTGTCAGCAAACCAGAGTCACGAGCTCAGTCCCAAAGCTGCAGCCAGAAGGAAATGCCTGAATTCTCAGAATGCATCTTATTAAACTGCAGCAGCATATGTCCTTCATTTCTTAGTGAAACACTTGCTTAATCAAAATAAATGAATGACACAAGGAGAAAAGCAAACAAACACGGGAATGAAAAGAAAAACAACTTAAAGGAGGCAGAAGTCACCAAAAAATTAACAGGCTGAATTGCTCAAACAGTGCCAGAAATAAAATCACTCTTTCACACGATTAGGCAAGAGAAAGCAGCACAGCACAGAGAAAATTAATCAGGGTACACATTTGATACTGCAAAAGGCAAAACCAAAACAAGCAACTGCACAGCTGCATTTCCCCCAGCACGAGGGAGCAGCTGCTTGGCAGAGGCAGCAGCACCTGTGTCCCACTGGCCTTGGGCACCTGCCCGAGGGGATCCCTCCTGCCCTGGCTGCTCCCAGGTGCCAGCCTGCCCTGCCAGCCTGCTCTGCTGAGCCCTGCCTGCTCTGCTGTGCCTGCTGTGCCCTGCCTGCCCAGCCTGCCCTGCTGTGCCCTGCCAGCCTGCCCTGCTCTGCTGTGCCCTGCTGTGCCTGCTATGCCCTGCCTGCTGTGCCTGCTGTGCCTGCTGTGCCCTGCTGTGCCCTGCTGTGCCCTGCTGTGCCTGCTGTGCCCTGCTGTGCCTGCTGTGCCTGCTGTGCCCTGCTGTGCCTGCTGTGCCCTGCCTGCTGTGCCTGCTGTGCCCTGCTGTGCCCTGCTGTGCCCTGCCTGCTGTGCCCTGCTGTGCCCTGCTGTGCCTGCTGTGCCTGCTGTGCCCTGCTGTGCCTGCTGTGCCTGCTGTGCCCTGCCTGCCCTGCTGTGCCCTGCTGTGCCCTGCTGTGCCTGCTGTGCCCTGCCTGCCCTGCTGTGCCCTGCTGTGCCTGCTGTGCCTGCTGTGCCCTGCCTGCCCTGCTGTGCCTGCTGTGCCTGCTGTGCCTGCTGTGCCTGCTGTGCCCTGCTGTGCCCTGCTGTGCCCTGCCTGCTGTGCCCTGCTGTGCCCCTGCTGTGCCCTGCTGTGCCTGCTGTGCCAGCCTGCCCTGCTGTGCCTGCTGTGCCCTGCTGTGCCCTGCCTGCTGTGCCCTGCTGTGCCTGCTGTGCCCTGCCTGCTGTGCCCTGCTGTGCCCTGCTGTGCCCTGCCTGCTGTGCCCTGCTGTGCCCTGCTGTGCCTGCTGTGCCCTGCTGTGCCCTGCTGTGCCTGCTGTGCCTGCTGTGCCAGCCTGCCCTGCTGTGCCTGCTGTGCCCTGCTGTGCCCTGCCTGCTGTGCCCTGCTGTGCCTGCTGTGCCCTGCCTGCCCTGCCTGCTGTGCCTGCTGTGCCCTGCTGTGCCCTGCCTGCTGTGCCTGCTGTGCTCTGCTGTGCCTGCTGTGCCCTGCTGTGCCTGCTGTGCCCTGCTCTGCCTGCTCTGCCTGCTGTGCCTGCTGTGCCTGCTGTGCCCTGCTGTGCCTGCTGTGCCTGCTGTACCCTGCTGTGCCTGCTGTGCCCTGCTGTGCCTGCTGTGCCCTGCTGTGCCTGCTGTGCCTGCTGTGCCTGCTGTGCCCTGCTGTGCCTGCTGTGCTCTGCTGTGCCCTGCTGTGCTCTGCTGTGCCAGCCTGCCCTGCTGTGCCTGCTGTGCCCTGCTGTGCTCTGCTGTGCCAGCCTGCCCTGCTGTGCTCTGCTGTGCCTGCTGTGCCCTGCTGTGCCCTGGGGCAGCTCAGAGCCACGGGCTGCTCTACCACCCCAAACCCCCCCAGTGCCCCCCTGCCATGGTAGGGACACCTTCACTGTCCCAATGTCCAGCCTGGCCCTGGGCACTGCCAGGGATCCAGGGGCAGCCACAGCAAATCTGGGAATTCCATCCCAGCTCCCAGGGAACAATTTCTGCCCCAATCCCACCCAGACCCACCCACTGTCAGCTTAAAGCCTCTCCCTGTGTCCTGTCCCTCCATCCCTGTCCCCAGTCCCTCTCCAGCTCTCCTGGAGCCCCTTTAGACTCTGAGCTACCCCTGGATCCCTCTCCTGTCCATCCCCCAGCTCTCCCAGCCTGGCTCCAGCCCTGCAGCAGCTCTGGGTCCCTCAGCCCCAGGGCTGGGGCAGCTCTGCAGGTGAGGTCTCACCTGACACAGAGGGGCAGGATGCCCCATCCCTGCTGGGCCAGCCCAGCTCAGGGTGGAGCTCTGTGCTGCCAGGATCTGCCAGGACCTGCCAGGACCTGTGTCTGGGTCCTGTCCAGCACCTCGAGCTCTTGTCCTGGAGCAGGAGCAGGGATTTGGGCTTGGCCCTGCTGAGCTGCGTGAGGGGCACAGCTCTGCAGGGTGCCCGTGTCCCTCTGGGTGCCCAGAGTGCCACCCCACACCCAGCTCAGTGTCACTGTCACTCCCCTGTCCCTGTCCCCAAGGGTGCCCCACCTTCCCTCCAGTGGGACCCCACCCACCCATCACAGCCCTGCCTTCCAACACTTCTTGCTCCTCAGCTGTGGAGTGTTCAAGACTTTGAACAGCTGGCTCAGAGTCATTACTATTAGCATCTTTAAAAATAGAGCTGGCAGTATTTACAGAGACACTAATGATAGGAAAATATGTGAAATTTCCCTCTTATGTAATGTTTATTGAAAGAATTCTGTGTTCTCTTAGAGGGACTTTCAAAAATAAACATGGGCTTTTCTCTGTGGGCTTTCTTCTCGATGAAGAAGGCATGTGAATTTTGGGAACCACAGTAATATTCCTTTCATCATCTCAAACATGCTGCAATTACTGGCATTATGTTCTGGATAGGGCTTTTTAAGGAATTTAATATCATGGTGTCTTGCCCCCCTTGTTTCTATGCCCAAATTTGGAGTTTCTCACAATATTTGCCTCCCTTGCAGTTTTGTGATAATTGGTATTTTTGTTTAGAAACCGCTTCATCAGCTCCCTGAGACCAGATAACCATGAAGAACATGATGCTGCTCCAGGCACTTCTGTTTCTATTGGCACTGGTTTTCTCCAGGATAACTCCACTGGTGCCAGTGATATCCTGATTTACAGCAGTGAAAGAGCAAACTGGAATCTTCTGTCCACCAGAAACACGAGAGGATGGGAGCTGAACCAGCTCCCAGGAGGGCACAGCACAGTGAGGCAAACCCCAGGGTCTGGGCTGCTCAACTGAAGGGGAAATGAACAGAAGAAGGTGAAATATTCTCCTCAGTCTCCCTGGTGCTAATTTGGACACGATATCAAATCCTCAGCTGATGATGCTTGGGAATGGAAGGATCAGTCACTGCTCAAGGAAGACTCATTCACCTGCAGAACTGAGGCACTGGAGAAAAGTGGGATGAGATGACAGCTGAGACAAATGCTTAGATTAAAATAAAATTCCAGGAATTGATAAGGAATTTGTTTGGCTTTATGGTGCCTCCCAGTTGAAGGATTGCCCTGGAGTGTCAGTGGGTTTGGGGATGGCTCTGAGGGGCAGAGGGAGCTTGGCTGGGCACACACAGTCCTGGGAGGCTGGAGACGGTGTCAGTGCTGCAGTCAGGGGAAACTGGGGCAAAAGAGACAATTGCACCTGCTGGGAAAACCCAAACTGCCCCAGAGCCTGGTGCAGGCTGTGCCCTGGCCAGGCTCAGCCCTGCGGGGCAGCCCGGGCTCAGCAGGGCTGCAGGTGGGCCAGGGGACACACTCTGCTGGCCAGGGGACACACTCTGCTGGCCAGGGGACACCTCCAGTGGCCACTCTGCTGGCCAGGGGTCACACTCTGCTGGCCAGGGGACACCTTCAGTGGCCACTCTGCTGGCCAGGGGTCACACTGCTGGCCAGGGGACACCTTCAGTGGCCACTCTGCTGGCCAGGGGTCACACTGCTGGCCAGGGGACACACACCTTCAGTGGCCACTCTGCTGGCCAGGGGTCACACTCTGCTGGCCAGGGGACACACACCTTCAGTGGCCACTCTGCTGGCCAGGGGTCACACTCTGCTGGCCAGGGGACACCTTCAGTGGCCACTCTGCTGGCCAGGGGCCACACTCTGCCCATTGCCCAATGCACATTGCCCACTGCCCCCTGCCCATTGCCCAGTGCCCCCCCCACAATTTTGATTTCCCTACACTTTTCTCCTGCTTTCCCTGTGGTTTTCTCCTCCTCTCCCCACGTTTCTCTCCTGCTTTCCCAGGAGGAGCAGAACCTTCTCGCAGCCTCTGTGTCTCTGTGATCCAAGCAAACCATGCAACGTGCTGCATGCCAGGACAGACAGACACTCAGAGCATCCCCAGGACTTCCACTGGTAAAATGCCTCATTGTGCCTTCAGAACAGAGAAACCACAAAACAGGACTGGAAAACAAAGAGGAAAATCTGGAAAGAAGGAGCAATGGACTCGCAGTGCTTCCAAGGACAGCCTGTTCCCTGTGACCCCTTTGGCCACCCAAACTGCACATTTGCCCCTCAGAGGTGCAGTCAGAGCTACGGCCAAGGATGTTTGAGGAATAAATTACTGTGAAAGTCAGCTTTTATTTCAACTCCCTCATTTCAAACACAAAGTGGTTCTCTGTTTCCCTGGAGACAGGGATATGGAAGAAGGCAGAATTTTCTCTCCATTTCCCTTTCCTACCCTGGACCACTGTGGAGCAGGGTTTGGATTTTCCTTTTTCCCTGCTGCAGGACTGGCATTAATGATGACTGCAGCTGTCACTGGGGTGGGTGCCCTGTGCTGGGACTCTGACATGCAGCTGCTGCTGGGGGATCAACACCTTTCACTGCACATTCCTCACTGGGTTTAAAATTGGTGCCAGACACGAGTGCCCAATGAACAGAAAAGGAGCCACTTTCCAAGTTCTTGAAGTAGAAAATAAATACAATTAAAATGAATATAATTCTGCTACAATAATGGAGCACTAAAAAAGCCCACAAACAAACAAAAAAACAAACAAAAAATTTACAATACCTTTTATTTGTCTTCTATTCAACTCCTGTTTAGGAAGGTAAAAGCATTTACTACCTGCTCAATGAAGAACAGATTGGACAAACCCTGTGTTGCACTGTCTGTCTCTGCACAAGGAAAGGAATTAGGAGATGGGGTGGAATGAAAACCCTCTCTGGCATGAGGACAAAACCATCTTTATGTCCCAGTCCTTTTCCTATACTACATCTTGAAAATTTATTGGGAAAAGACTCTGACTCTGTGCTCTGGATTTCATTATCCAAATATTAATGGAGAATGAGAAAGAAATGACAACTGACTGAAGCTGTTTGATGGCATCTTTCATCCCTTTCCTACAGAATGTAAAGGCAGGACAAAGGAAGGAGGGAAGCTGATAGCACAAAGATTCACAGAGTATTTAAACACAAACCTATACCTAAACAAAGCTAAAATTACTGTCTCGTATAAAAGTGTTCTTTTCATTTGAGAGCAAATTCTTCCTGACTTTTCAAATAAACATCCTTTGAGAACTATTCTTTGCCTTTGGAAAACTGTTCTTGAATGACACCCTTCCATTGTAATCCTTTTACAACTTCAGGCTCTTTGAAATAATGAGTGCCTCCTCTCAGAGCTGTGTGAGGAGCACAGTGACTGACGGATCCATTGCACACCACGGGAGAGAGCACAGCCTCAATTTCGAGTGCAAACCTGGCCAACAGCCTCTCAGGAACCGTGCAGGTGCTGCTGCTGGCACAGCTGTGGTCTGCCGGCTCCAGGGCTGTCCCTGCCATGGCATTTCTGATGTGCTTCTGCTGAGTTGTTCCTGAGAGAGGTTTTCATCGGCCACAAGACATTCCAGTTCAGCAAGCCACGAACACCCAAGTCACGAGCCTGTTCCAGCTCAACATTCTCACGAGTTCAGCAAGGCCGTGTGCTGGTGCTGTGCCCAGACTGGGGCCACTGCTGGTACCAGTGTGGGCTGGGGATGAGCAGCCCCGGGAGAAGGAGCTGAGTGCTGGGGGTGAGAGCAGCCCCGGGAGAAGGAGCTGAGTGCTGGGGGATGAGCAGCCCCGGGAGAAGGAGCTGGGTGCTGGGGGATGAGCAGCCCCGAGAGGAGCTGGGTGCTGGGGGTGAGAGCAGCCCGGAGAAGGAGCTGAGTGCTGGGGGATGAGCAGCCCCGGGAGAAGGAGCTGGGTGCTGGGGGATGAGCAGCCCCGAGAGGAGCTGGGTGCTGGGGGTGAGAGCAGCCCGGAGAAGGAGCTGAGTGCTGGGGGATGAGCAGCCCCGGGAGAAGGAGCTGGGTGCTGGGTGAGAGCAGCCCCGGGAGAAGGAGCTGGGTGCTGGGTGAGAGCAGCCCCGAGAGGAGCTGGGTGCTGGGGGTGAGAGCTGGCCATGCCCAGGACCTGCCCTAATTCATCAGGGGACGGGGGATCCCGCCCCGCTCAGGTGAGACCCCACCTGCAGAGCTGCCCCAGCCCTGGGGCGCGGCACACCGGCCTGTCAGAGCAAACCCAGAGGAGGCTTGGGGATGGTTTGAGGGATGGGTTTTGAGCCTGTCCTATGAGGAAAGGCTGAGAGAGCTGGGATTGGCCCGCATGGAAACTAAAACCTTGTGGGACCTTATCGCGGCGCTCCGGAGGCTTGGAGGGGCCTGCAAGAGGGATGGAGAGGGATGTTTACAAGAGCCTGGAGTGACAGGACAAGGGGCAGCGGCTCTGGTGGCCTCGGACACGGGCAGTGAGCCCCAGGGAGCGAGGCGAGCTGAGCGGTGTGCCTGGCACGGGCACCGCCGGGAGCCGGGACAGGCTGCGGGCAGCGCAAACAGAGCTGCTGATGTCGGGTGTGTGCGGGCAGGGGGACAGCGCCGGGCCGGGGACGGGGCCAGGGGGATAGGGGGACAGGGGGATAGCGGGGACAACAGGGACAGGGGGATAGGAGGAGAGCGGGCAGGGGGACAGGGCGGGACAGGGGTGAGTGCGGGGCCGGCACCGCGCCCACGGCCCCGCCCGGAGCGCCGCCCTCGGCCCGGCCCCGGCCCCGCGCCCGGCGATGCGGGCGGAGCCGGGAGGTGAATCCCGGCCCTCCCGGGCCCGCCCCGGCTCCCGGCCCCGCTCCGCTCCACCCCACCGCCGCATCCCCCCGCCCGCATCCCACCGCCCGCATCCCACCGTCCGCATCCCACCGTCCGCATCCTCCGCCCCACCTCCGCTCCCCGGTCCCGCTCAGCTCACCCCGCCCGTATCCCCCGGGCCAGCCCCACCTCCCGGCCCCGCTCCGCTCCACCCCAGTGCCCGCATCCTCCGCCCCCGGCCCCGCTCCACCCCACTGCCCACATCCCACCGGCCCAACCCCTCCTCCCGATCCCGCTCCGCCCCGCTGCCCGCATCCCGCATCCCGGCCCCGCTCTCCCTCTGTGCCCGCGCTGTGCCCGCGGGCAGCGGGCGGAGGCGGCCGTTCGGTACCGGCGGGGCCGTTCGGTACCGGCTGTGCGGTACCGGCTGTGCTGTGCGGTACCGGCGGGGCGGTGCGGTACCGGCGGGGCGGTGCGGTACCGGCTGTGCTGTGCGGTACCGGCGGTGCTGTGCGGTACCGGCGGGGCGGTGCGGTACCGGCTGTGCTGTGCGGTACCGGCCGGGCGGTGCGGTACCGGCGGGGCGGTGCGGTACCGGCGGGGCGGTGCGGTACCGGCGCTGCCATGCGGGCGGGCGGGGCCGGGGCCGGGCCCGGTGCCGGGGCGCGGGGCGGCTGAGGGCGGCGGCGGGGCCGGGCAGAGGCCGCAGGGCATGCCAGCCGCCTGCCCCGATGTTTCACTGGAGCAAGTGGAAGAAGAGGATGGGAGCGAGCGCCTCCTCCTCCAAGAGACCCGTGTTCGACGAGCGGGAGGACGGTGAGTGCGCGCCGGGATGCTCCGGGGTGCGCGCCCTGCCCTGCCCGGGATGCCCTGCCCTGCCCAGCCCTGCCCGGGATGCCCTGCCCAGCCCGGGGTGTCCAGCTCGGGGCACTTTGCCCTGCCCTGCCCTGCCTTGCCCTGCCCTGCCTTGCCCTGCCCTGCCCAGCCCGGGGTGTCCAGCTCGGGGCACTTTGCCCTGCCCTGCCCTGCCCTGCCCAGCCCGGGGTGTCCAGCTTGGGGCACTCTGCCCTGTTCGGCATGCCCTGCCCTGCCCAGCCCGGGGTGTCCAGCTCGGGGCACTTTGCCCTGCCCTGCCCTGCCCTGCCCTGCCCTGCCCTGCCCAGCCCGGGGTGTCCAGCCCCGCAGTGCCTGTCCCCGGTGCCGAGCTGTCCCTGCCCGGCGCTGAGCTGTCCCCGCAGGACGCAGGGACTCTGACCCCGGCCAGCCCCGGTTGGGACAAGGCGGCCTGGGAAGGGGCGGCGAGGGGACATTCCAGCAGCAAAGTTTCGGTCTGTGCTCGGACAGCGCCGCTGGTACCCAGGAAGGGCCGAGTGCGCCCGAGCGCTGCTGGCCGTGCAGAACGCTGCTTTGGGGCTTTCCCCAAAATACTAGTTGGAGTTTGTTTTATTTATTTTTTTTTTTATTCAGAAGTACACAGTGAAATAACCAGCTCTGCATTAGGAATCTCGGGTGCAGGGTGAGATTTCCGAGGAGCGAAGGAAGGAAACTTTGCCTGCGGGTGGGGAAGAGTCGGGGGAGCCGCCGGGCACGGGCAGCCCCGAGCGCTGCTGTGCTGGCCCTGTGGCACCAGCCCAGCACACACACAGCAAATCCCAGCGTGAGGGGCTGGAATCGTGCGCTGGGCAAAGCTGGGGTCCGATGTGCCAGCTGGGGTCCGAGTGCAGCGTGTGCAGTCAGGGTCTGCTGCAGCTCCCCGGGGGAGGGGACCACCCTGGCTGTGCTGCTCTGGGGTTAAACCAGGCAAACTTTCCCTGGCACAAGAGCTGATTGATTTCTCCAACACGTTTTTATCAGCAATTCACGCTGAGCAAGCCGAGTGAAGGCACTTAAATCGGAGGCTTTGCTGCAATTTCGTTCTGAAAGCAAAATTTCCTTCTGAGAGGCTTTTAATTGTGCCCTGAGCCTGTGTGCAGCCAGGCAGGGCGAGTGATCTCTGCAGCTGAGTGGCTGCTGACCCCAGCCTGGGACCCCTCTGCAGCTACTCTCCAGCAGTGCTTTCACTGTGTCCCAGTTATTGGCACGCTGCTTCCTTGATATCTCCTGCTTTTCCATAATTCCTTGTTAGAGAGTGCTCAGAGCAATTACAGTGTTGTTCCAGTGAACTCATATTTACTGTCATGGCACGGTTGCTATGGTGATCTCTTCAGACATCCCAATAACTTCCTTAGATAAAGGAGCCAGTTGGTACTTGGGTTTGTGTGTGACATAATGTGGAAGAGTGACTAGTGACAACAATTTAATGAGAAATTGATTAAAAATAAAACGGGAAAAGACAGTTTGGTACGTGAAATTTTGCCTTGTGATGGGTGTCTGTGCAAGGATGAGGCTGATGCTGAAATCCAGCAGATAACCCCTGTTCATTTTGTCAGGGTGCATGTAAATAGAAGGGTGATGTTTATTGTAGTCAGTAGTAACACAGCTGTATTTTTCCCTCACATAAATCTGACTCCAAGTCATTGCAGACCTTACAGACTTCATCCCTGATTCCTGGGGACTGGTGTGGGGTCTCACTGAGCCCCTGGTTCCTGTCCCAGGGCTGTGGCTGAGCAGCACGTGGAGATGTCCTGGGGGTGGGCAGTGATTGTTTGCTCTCCCTTGGTGTCAGACTGGCTGCAGAGGGTTACCCAGTGCTCACCCCTCTGAAGAAATGCCTCAGCCTGCAGCTGCCCAGCCCCAGCTGCCCAGGACCTGCCCTGGTAGTGCAGGAGCTGGTGGTCACAGCCCTCCTCTGGCTGCTGCCCTTGCTGGTTGAGCTCTCTGGGTCTGTGACTCCAGAGCGTGTCCTAAGGGCCTCCTCTCAACCCTCCCCACTTTTCCAGCATTTCAGAATTGGAAATATCAAATAAATAAATGATAATAATAGTAGTAATAGTGATAGGCAAGCTGAGTGTGAAAGGACAGTGCCTGTGAGTTCGTGTGTGCTTCCAGGGAGCCCTGGTGTGGGGAGATGGGTTTGTCTGGAGCTGCTGCTGCAGCTGGTTCCAGTCCCACAGAAAACCTGGCAAGCTGCACATCCATCAGCTGGGAGGGAGCTCCAGCCTGTCCAGCTGGAGGTGCTGCCCAGAGATGCCTTTTAGAGTTTTGGTGAGGTGCATTGTACCCTGTGCATGAGCAGAGAAAGTTAATGCATGGAGGGGAAGGAGGAAAAAAAGTGAGAGGGAAAGTATAGGAAAAAGAAAACAGGGCAAAAGAGCAGAAGGGCTGCAGGGTGGGGCACTCAGAGTTGTGGGGGCTCAGGGAGCTGCCGTGGATTGTCCTGGGCTCTGCATTGCCACCAGGGGCTGTTTTCCACCAGGAAAAACACACCTTGTCTGCAGGGGCTTCTCAGGGTTTGCTATTTCCCCCTGCAAGGAGCTTTTAAAAACTCCTCACTCCAGGAGTGGATTTGCTCTCCACCCCCACGGGGGTGGTCACTGCCTGTCTGCTGGTGGGACACATCTCTGTGCAAGGCTCTGGGGTCCCACAGAATCGTTTGGGGTGGAAAAACCCTCCAAGATCATCGAGGTCACCCTGTGCTCCATCCCCACCCTGTCCAGAGCACCCTGTGCCACCTCCAGGAATTCCTGGGACACTCCAGGGATGGGGATCCAACCCTGCCTGGGCAGCCC
Organism: Erithacus rubecula; assembly: GCF_903797595.1. Taxonomy (NCBI): domain Eukaryota; kingdom Metazoa; phylum Chordata; class Aves; order Passeriformes; family Muscicapidae; genus Erithacus; species Erithacus rubecula. The sequence goes on along the minus strand of NC_136660.1, from coordinate 34,511,216 downwards.
CAACCCCTGAGCTCCCTTTCCATGGGGAAATGATTCCCAAAATCCACCCTGACCTGCCCTGCCCAGCCTGAGCTGTTCCCTCTGCTCCTGTCCCTGTTCCCAGATCCCAAATCCCCCCAGTGTCCCCTCCTGGCAGGGAGCTGGAGAGTGAGAGGAGGCACAGAAATCGTGAGGCTTGTTTGTCACTTGGGCAGGAACGATGCTGTCATTCTGGGAAACAGCCAAGCAAGTTTTATTGACATCTCTCTCCTTTTTTTTAATAGAATTTTTTAAATTTATTTTTTATCCCAAGTGAGGAAAAGCTGTCACTGTGGAGCCAATGGGAATGTTTCAAGGCAGATATCTGTCAGAGGCTTTGCAGAGTTGTTGGGTTTGGGCACTGGGGCTGAGCAGGAGGAAATCCAGGGCACACTTAGTGCCATTAGCACTGCCCACAGCTGTGGGACAGGAGAGAGGGGAAACCACAGCATGATTTATCCCTCTGTGCAATTATGGCTGAAGGGGAATTTCAAGAGTGCATTTTGGATGCGGTTTCTCCTGAATCAAAGTGGTTTTACTAAAAATCCTGTGTGTAAATACACACGAGAATCTGTGAAGCCATCTGCTGCCTTTTGCTGTGCTGAGCCCGACACGAGGGGAGTGGTCCAGGGGTCCTGGCCCTGTCCTGATGCTGAATTAGTGTTTCTGCTGATGCACAAGGTTTTGGTGGTGCAGCCCAGTGACTTCCATCACGGTTAGTATTTGGTCTCAGTCCCTTTTCCCCCATCCCTTGTGTGACTCTGCCAGAATGCAGCTGGTGTTTTGTGAGGGGGTCGGGTGCAGGTGCCTGTGTTTATCCTACTTGTATCAAAATCAAGTTTAAACAGGAGTTTCCAGCTCTACAGCTGTCCCAGTGAAGCAGCCTGGCTGTGAGAAAGGTGTGCTTGGGTTAGTCCAGGCCAGGTGAGTGTCTGTGGGTGTCTGTTCCCCGTGGGGAGCAAGCTCAGGTAACCCTGGGCAGAATTGTGTCCCTTTTATTGGGAATCTGTGCTCCAGTGCCCAGTAAGGCAGCTGTAAAATCCCAAATAGCACTCTTGTGATATCACATCAGATACAGATGTGTTCCCTGTCAGGCTGCAGGGGGGACTTTTCCCACAGCCTGACTGCCATGGCTGTGGGTTGGGAGCACAGATGCCTTCCCTGGTATTTAAACACAGGGGAGAAAAGCCTCTCTGTGCTATCAGTGGTAGCTAAGTAAGCAGGCAGGGGGAGGAGGGAGTGGAACTGCAGGAGGTGTCAGCAAAGCTGTGCTCAGCTTTGTCAGAGGGGCTTTGCTCCAGCTGCCCCAGCTCTGGGGGGCTCTGCCTGAGCTTTGCCCAGGGATCCACTCCCTGCAGGGGCTCTGCATCCCCAGCTCCCAGCACAGCCCCTGCCCCTCACCCCCACCAGGACACAGCCCTGGCTGGGAACCTTTGCAGAGTGTGGTGTGATGCTAAAATTCAGCACTCCAGGGGATGGAGGAGGGTGGTCCCAGTGCAGCACTGGGGTTCTGAGCTGGTGAGGGCTGTGCTGCCCCTCTGCCCCTGCCCTGCCCCTCTGCACCTGCCCTGTCCCCCTGCCCCTCTGCACCTGCCCTGTCCCTCTGTCCCTCTGCCCCCCTGCACCCTGCCCTGTCCCTCTGCCCCTCTGCCTTTCTGTCCCTCTGTCCCTCTGTCCCTCTGTCCCTCTGCCCCCCTGCACCCTGCTCTGTCCCTTCCCAGCAGTGCTGGCTCCAGTCTAAGAGAAGCCTCTCATTCTGCAGGGGCTCGTGTGTCTGTGGGAGATCTGAGCAGAGGAGATGGGGGTGAAATGAGTCCTCAGGGCAGTAACAAAACACAAACAAACACAACAGCAGCTTGAGGGACGTGTGACAGATAGGGGGGGACAAGGGCAATCAAGGAAAAGTCACTGCAAGTGACTTTCACCATTGAAGTGAAATATTAAATCAGATTAATACTTGGTGCATTCTGTGAGCCACAGTCCTCATGACTGACTTGGAATGGCTTCCTGTGATTTGGGGAGGACATGCAGGGGCACAGGGCTGGGGTGTGTCCCCTCCCTGGCTGTGTCCCCAGGGCTGGCACAGTGACCCAGGGCTGGCTGGGCTGGCACTGCTGTGCTGGGACCAGCACAAGGAGCTGGTGTCACCTGGACAGAGCTGAGCTGGCCATGCTGGGACCAGCACAAGGAGCTGGTGTCACCTGGACAGAGCTGAGCTGGCTGGGCTGGGACCAGCACAAGGAGCTGGAGCCCTGGACAGAGCTGAGCTGGCTGGGCTGGGACCAGCACAAGGAGCTGGAGCCCTGGACAGAGCTGAGCTGGCCATGCTGGGACCAGCACAAGGAGCTGGAGCCCTGGACAGAGCTGAGCTGGCTGTGCTGGGACCAGCACAAGGAGCTGGTGTCACCTGGACAGAGCTGAGCTGGCTGTGCTGGGACCAGCACAAGGAGCTGGTGTCACCTGGACTGAGCTGAGCTGGCCATGCTGGGACCAGCACAAGGAGCTGGTGTCACCTGGACAGAGCTGAGCTGGCCATGCTGGGACCAGCACAAGGAGCTGGAGCCCTGGACAGAGCTGAGCTGGCCATGCTGGGACCAGCACAAGGAGCTGGAGCCCTGGACAGAGCTGAGCTGGCTGTGCTGGGACCAGCACAAGGAGCTGGTGTCACCTGGACAGAGCTGAGCTGGCTGTGCTGCTCCTCCTGAGTGCTGCTGGAATATCAGCCAGCAGCACCTGACAGGGAAAACCTGCCCAGAAATGGAAAGTGCTGCTGTGTTTGCAGCCTGGTGCCCCCACCATGTCAAACTGGGGTGCTGAGGTGGGAAACAGCTGCTGGGGCTCTGGGGGTGCTGAGGCTGGAGCTGGTGTGTGCCCAGGGCTCTCCAGGGCTGGGAGAGCCTGTGTTTGCTGGGAAATATTCTTTATTTGCTGTGGGAATGCCCTGCCCAGCACAGCAGTGCTGAGCCCTGGTCAGGGCTTGGCTTCCCACGCTCTGTGGGCACCAGGGTGTGATGGATCACAGGCTGGCATTTTTGAGTGGGAACTGCAAAACTGTTGATCACAAAACAGAAATCAGCATTCCCTTTTTTTTAATTACACGAGAGGGTTTAAGAGGTGTGAGACAAACACAGGTCCTTTGAGGAACAACCTCCCTCACTCTGTTTGATATCACATATTCTATCAATGATTTTGTCTGCTGATCATCATTGCTTTTCCCAAATCAATCCAGGAGGGATCATGGTGGCACAAAAGGCCATCATACGAGTATTTCAGATATCCAGGGTGGGGGAAAAGCAAAGGAACAGGGAAACTTGGCAAAATGGGGAAGAAGCTGAGGTGGAGAATAAGGTGTTGGGGTGTTTGGGGTGCAGGAGCAGGGCCCTGGCAGCAGCAGGGTGAGCAGGGGCAGCAGGAGCACACGCTGCCCCTAAAAAGGGCTGTGCTCACTTCTGGTGCCTGCAGTGCCAGGGAGCCGGGCTGGGGCTGGCTCAGGGACCCCTCTGGGGTCTCTGTGAGGCTGGGCAGGTTTTGGGGTCAGGCTGGGGGATGTTTTGGGGTCAGGGTGGGCAGGTTTTGGGGTCAGGGTGGGCAGGTTTTGGGGTGAGGCTGGGCAGGTTTTGGGGTGAGGCTGGGCAGGTTTTGGGGTCAGGCTGTCCCCTGGGGCTGCTGTGCACACTCAGGGCAGTGTCCCTGCAGCAGGACTGGGCACAGCCTGTGGCACGGGTGGCACTGCCCGCTGGCACAGATGGACACACAGCTGCCTGCAGCACTGCCCTCTGTGCCTGCCTCCCACCCCAGGACAGCTGCAGGGAACAGAAAATGATCACAATGATCCCACCGTGTTTGCACTGCTGCAAAAGCTGCTTTGTGCTGCACACACAACAGGCCCAGGGCTCGCTCCCAGATAATTTGCACTCGAAAGGCTCAGTGCCTTTAGAGCATGGCAAGCACATGAATAATTCATGCAAACAGCCCCAGGATTGCACATTCCAGCCTGGTGCTAGATTGGCTCTGAGCTGTGAGCTGGGTGAGGGGCTATTCCAGCACAGAGGGGCCTGGCAGGGGCTGCAGCACAGGGGGAACATCCCCACTCCTGACAGAGCTGTGGGGGCTTGAGGGCTGGGAGCCTGTTCAGGTGGGCTGGGCAGTGCCCAGGGCTGGGCTGGGCTGGCCAGTGGCCCTGGCAGTGCCCAGGGCTTGGTGCTCAGTGCCTGCTGAGCCTGACCTGGCACCTGTGTGTCCTTCCACACCCTGTGTCCCCTGTGTCCCCTGTGTCCCCAGCAGCAAGGATTTGGCAGAGCTGCTGTGGGTTCTGTTGCTGTGAGCCCAGCACAGGGCTCTGAGCCCCAAGGTGCAGGCAGGAGCTGCTCAGGGAGCTGCTCAGGGAGCAGCTGCTGCAGTGGGAGGTGTGGGCAGGAATGGGGGGCTGGCGGTGGGCAGTGGCTTGGGGGTGCCCAGTGTGGGCAGTGCCCTGAGTCTGGGTCACTCAGGGGTGCCCAGTGTGGGCAGTGTCCTGAGTCTGGGTCACTCAGGGGTGCCCAGTGTGGGCAGTGCCCAGTGTGGACAGTGCCCTGAGTCTGGGTCACTCAGGGGTGCCCAGTGTGGGCAGTGCCCAGTGTGGACAGTGCCCTGAGTCTGGGTCACTCAGGGGTGCCCAGTGTGGGCAGTGCCCAGTGTGGGCAGTGCCCTGAGCCTGGGTCACTCAGGGTGCCCAGTGTGGGCAGTGCCCAGTGTGGACAGTGCCCTGAGCCTAGGTCACTCAGGGTGCCCAGTGTGGGCAGTGCCCAGTGTGGGCAGTGTCCTGAGTCTGGGTCACTCAGGGTGCCCAGTGTGGGCAGTGCCCAGTGTGGACAGTGCCCTGAGCCTAGGTCACTCAGGGTGCCCAGTGTGGGCAGTGCCCAGTGTGGGCAGTGCCCTGAGCCTGGGTCACTCAGGGGTGCCCAGTGTGGGCAGTGCCCCGAGCCTGGGTCACTCAGGGTGCCAGTGGTGGGCACAGGCAGCCCCGCAGCAGCTCTGGGGGCACTGGGGGCACAGGGGCTGAGCTCAGGGTGCTGTTGGTGGCACTGTGCTGTGCCTGCCTGGCCCTGCTCTCCATCAGCTGCTCAGCCCCAGAGCCACGGGCCGTGTGCTGCTGCTGCAGCTGAGCACCAGTGCCAGGCTGCCCTGGCAGTGCCCCCAGAGCAGGGCCAGCCCAGGGGCTCTGTGCCCACTCTGGGGCCGTGTGGGGCCAGGCCAGGGCAGGGCTGTGGCAGTGGCTGCTGCTCTGCTCCCCCGGGCTCCGTTCCACAGCAATGCCACAGCAGGAGCATCACAAGCAGGTGTCAAAACAAGCACAGCTGCAGCGAGGCAAACTTAGGGACTGATTAATGAACAGTTTCAGCCTGTTGTGTGTTTCTCTACATGGCTTTCTGATGTAAAGATCAATCTGTGAATTTATTAAAAAAATAGCAGGTTTCTTTTAACTAGAGCAAATTGCTTCTGTTTATCAAAAGGCTGAGTAACATCAACAAACAGTTCAGTCTCTGTTGCCCCTCAGCACTGCTTGGGAAATCATCTCAGTTGGTTCTTCTGGCTTTGGGTTGGGTTTTCCCTGCTCTTAGCTTGGCATCCCCAAAGCACCCCTGCCTCTCCTGCTGCTCTCTGTGCTCACTGGGGCTTTTCCCTTGAGCTTGCTGAGCTGCACGGGGGTTATTCCCTGGGGCTGCTCTGGGGGGTGCCCAGGGGGTGGTCCTGGTGCCCAGGGTCAGTGTTGGTGCCCAGGGGTCAGTGCTGGTGCCCAGGGGTCAGTGTTGGTGCCCAGGGGTCAGTGCTGGTGCCCAGGGGTCAGTGTTGGTGCCCAGGGTCAGTGCTGGTGCCCAGGGGTCAGTGCTGGTGCTGGGGGTACCCAGGGGTCAGTGCTGGTGCCCAGGGGTCAGTGTTGGTTCCCAGGGGTCAGTGTTGGTGCCCAGGGGTCAGTGCTGGTGCCCAGGGTCAGTGTTGGTCCCCAGGGGTCAGTGCTGATGCCCAGGGGTCAGTGTTGGTGCCCAGGGGTCAGTGTTGGTCCCCAGGGGTCAGTGTTGGTGCCCAGGGTCAGTGTTGGTGCTGGGGGTGCCCAAGGGTCAGTGTTGGTCCCCAGGGGTCAGTGTTGGTGCCCAGGGTCAGTGCTGGTGCTGGGGGTACCCAGGGGTCAGTGCTGGTGCCCAGGGGTCAGTGTTGGTCCCCAGGGGTCAGTGCTTATGCCCAGGGGTCAGTGTTGGTCCTCAGGGTCAGTGCTGGTGCTGAGGGTGCTCAGCTGGCACACCCCAGGACGTGCTGGGCAGCAGTGCCCCAGGTGCTGGGCAGGGTGAGCAGGGGGTCCCCAAGGGCCAGCTCTGCCCCTGCACCCACAGTGCCCAGCACAGCTGCAGGGAGGGCAGTGCTCTGCTCCAGGCTCCCCTCTCTGGGGCTGATCCTGTCAGGAGATGTGCTTCCCTTCCAGAGAGAGCTGCACACTGCTGTGCTCCAGAGAATTCCTTATCACAGATGTGGGATGTCTGCTTTCCCCAGAGAATCTGAGTGTGGTGAATAATTCTGTTTGACATCTGCTGTGAATTTGGGTTGCTCCCTTGCTGTGGGGTTGGGGTGAACCCTGAGTGGTCATGGGCACCTGTCCTGCAGGTGCAGCTGGCTCAGCCAGTCCTGCCACGCTCAGGTGCATCCCTGGGGTCTGACCATGGAGTGCATCTCTCCTGACACCTCCAAAAGAGAGAACAGGCTTGGTGATGGCTCCAGGAGCACCAAAGGGGGTCACTGCTCCTGCCTGGGGTCAAGCAAAATATCTTCAGGTATTCACCACTCCCTTGTGGTTAATTTTCCCTTCCCAGATTTACTGTCACTGCCAGCACGTGTCAGTGATGCCCTCTCATTCACTGTCTCGCTCCTCGTTTTTCCTTCTTGGCCAAAAAGAGCCTTTTCCATTGCCAGAACTGTGGGAATGCCTGCCCAGCTCAGTGTGTGGCAGGACCAGACCTGCATGTGGGGACAGAGATGGTCCCAGAGCCCCCAGAGCCCCTCTGTGCTGGGGCTGGGCTGTGCTCTGCCTCCTGGGGCAGGGGGCTCCCTCCTGAGCCCCTGTGCCCCCTCCCCAGCTGAGCCCCAGCCCTGGGCAGAGCAGGAGCAGCACATCCCTGCTCCCAGCCAGAGGTATTTTGGGAGCCTGTCTGCTGCTCACCAGCCTCTGGGACAAAGATAGGAGCGTGTGCCTGAAATAGCAGCCGGGAGCTGCACACCCCACCCGTGGCTGCTCCCGAGAGGGAAATCCAGAGTTTGTTTTCGGCTCGTCAGGGCTGTGTTGACAGGGCTGTCGTGGGGAAACTGGGAATGTCTGAATGAACTCCAAGTGCAGGGCACACACAGACAGTGCACCGTGCTCAGCGCCCAGTGTGGGCACAGGAAGGACTCCTGCCTTTTGGAACAGCAATCTCACACAACCACAGAACCCCTGAGGCTGGACAAGCCCTGCAGGATCACTGAGTCCACCCTGTACCCCATCCCCACCCTGTGCCCAGCCCAGAGCACCCAGTGCCACCTCCAGGAACTGCTGGGACGCGCCAGGGATGGGATCCAGCCCTCCCTGGGCAGCTCCAAGCCATGGGGGGGTTGTGATGGGGAGTGTGCATTCACCAGCGTGCACAAGTTAAAAACCACAGCCCCAGAGTGCCCACGTGTGAGCCAGGTAGCAGCTCCATTCCCCGGGGCTGTTTTTAAGCTCTCAGTGACGCCCCACTCGCTGTTTGCAGGTCCTTTGTGTCTCGGCAGGATGCAAATGCAGCAAAGTAGGGCTGTACCCAGCGCTTGGGTGCTGGCTCAGTGGAGCTGATGGCAGCGATGCCCTACATGCCTGAATCCCTTCTGCAGGTGCTTCCAGGGTCCATCAGGATGGGGGCACCTCTGAATTGCTGGGCTGGCTCTGAGCACACCGAGTTTGCTCCCAGCACAGCCCAGCAGTGATGCTCTTGCTCGGGCCATGTTGGCTTGTCCTTGTTCTGAGTGTCCCCTTGGGTCACAGAGTCCTCTCTGTGGCAGTGTCGAGGTGTCACAGGTGGTGAGGTGCAGGTGACCCCTGTGTGTGTGCAGGGACCCCCAGCTGCTGTGGGAGCTCTGGGCTCTGCTGTGCCCCCACGCTGGACCTGTGCTCCCCACATCTGGGGTGTCCTGGTGGCACCCCTGCAGCCTCAGGTGTGCTGGGACCTGAATGGGGGAGAGACAGGGGCAACAGCAAAGTGGTACCTGCTCCTTCTGTGGGGGAGCCTGGTTCTCTCTTGGAGCTTCTGATCCCTTAATGTTTGAAGCTTGTCCCTGTCTGCTGCTCCCTCTGGCACTGAGGCTCTCCCAGGGCAGTGCCTGGCTGCCCCTGCCCCTCACCCCTGTGTGTGCCCACCTGGCTGCCCCTCACCCCTCTGTGTGTGCCCACCTGGCTGCCCCTGCCCCTCACCCCTGTGTGTGCCCACCTGGCTGCCCCTCACCCCTCTGTGTGTGCCCACCTGGCTGCCCCTCACCCCTCTGTGTGTCCTGGGTGCTCAGAGCTGCCCTGGCCCAGTGTGACCTTGGGCTTGGTGCCACCCGAGCCAGCAGCCTGGCTGGGCTCCCCCAAATTAAAGCTGGGTGAGACCATTGAGAGCACTCTGCTGAGGCTGGGTGATGTTAATTACTGGTGGCTAATTGAAAAGCAGCTGAGAGGAGAGCTCTTAGAGGGACACTGGAGGGGGACAGGGTGTTTGCTGGGTTGGTGTCACTCCCATTTCTGTGGCACCCCTGCCGTGCCCAGGGCTGGGCCGTGCCATGGACTCGGGATGTGCCAGCCCTGGCCCCTGTCCCTGCTCAGCCACCCTGTCCCTGCTCAGCCACCCTGTCCCTGCATTTCTGCACTCCACTGCAGAGCTGTGCCAGCACAGGAGCACAGTGACCCTTGCTTGTTTGCTGTGGCAGTTCCAGCTGAGGTTAATTCATCCTCCAGGTGTAAACAAAGGTGTTCTCTGCCAGGACTGTGGGTTCTGAAGGGAGGCTGGCTCTGAGCTGGGGTCAGCTCCTGCTCCCTGTGAGTGGGAGGGAAGGGCAGAGGCTGAGCAGGGGCTGAGTGAGCAGGAAACAGAAATGTGAGAAAAGAGAGAAACCACCTCTGTGTCTTCAATGATCCTGAGGCAGCACCTTCAGGTATTGCAGCAGGAATACAATCTTTCAGTCTCTGAGTAAGTTCTCTGTTCAAAACAGTGGGGATCCTCAATTGCCACCACAAAAAGGGCCCCATTTTCCTCTCATCACTTATTGCCTTTGAAGAATCTCTTAGAGCCTGAGCCTATTGTGTGGTGTGAAAGCAGCTGCAGCATTGTCTGGCAATGGGAAATTGGCAATGACTTTGCATTTCATAATTAGTTAACAAGGAATCATTTACCATGTGCACGTCTCTCAAACCCCATTGAAATGTGCAGCACATGTTTGATGTCATTAATTAAAAATAGGAGCTTCAAACTCTCTCTGGCAGCAGCTCCTTCCTATTCCCCTCACTCCATGGGGCCATGGCAGGGACCAGGCTGGATAAAGGCAAGGTTTGAAATTCCTTCTGAAAAAAATGCTTTGGGGCTCCAGGGTTATTCAGGAGGACACTGCCTGTTTCAGATCCCTCCAGCCCTTTCCCTGAGCAGGGCTCTGTGAGCTCCCCCACCCCAGTGAAGGTCAGTCTCTCAATTACATCTCATCAGAAAACCTCTCAAAGAGGGAGAAATTATTTCTAGAGATCCTTGTCAAATTACAGAGAGCCTTTAATTAAATGAGTGTGCATTACTTAATGGCAATTCTGGAGAGAAAACCCTTACTTCTGAGAGTGGTGAAGCTCTGCTTTCCCAAGGAAAATTCACTTTTAAAAATAGTAAGATAAAGATGTCTTGTTCTGCTCCAGAAGGGAGGCCTGAAAGAAACGAATGTGCCTGCTGGGAGGGGTTTGATTGGGAAGGGAGGAGCCCTGGCACAGGTGTTTGTATTTCTGTGTGCTGTGGGGGCAGCCCTGCTGCAGTGCCAGCCCTGCCTGAGCTTTAGGGGTGCCAGCCCCCACTGCTCTGGGCTCACAGCTCTCCCCAGCCATCCAGAGCACCCCAGCAGTTTCCAGCAGCCCTGGGGCAGCTGTGCCACAGGGGTGTCACTGTGGGGGCTGCAGAGCCCTGCTGGGGGGGCTCTGGGGTCTGATCCCAGCTGGGGAGGCTCTGGGGGGGGCTCTGGGGGGGCTCTGGGGGGGCTCTGGGGTCTGATCCCAGCTGGGAGGGCTCTGGGGGGGGGGCTCTGGGGGGGCTCTGGGGAGGCTCTGGGGTCTGAGCCCTGCTGGGGGGGCTCTGGGGAGGCTCTGGGGGGGCTCTGGGGGGGCTCTGGGGTCTGATCCCAGCTGGGGGGGCTCTAGGGTCTGAGCCCTGCTGGGGAGGCTATGGGGGGGCTTTGGGGAGGCTCTGGGGTCGGATCCCAGCTGGGGGGGCTCCTGGGGGGGGCTCTGGGGTCTGATCCCAGCTGGGGGGGCTCTAGGGTCTGAGCCCTGCTGGGGAGGCTATGGGGGGGCTTTGGGGAGGCTCTGGGGTCTGATCCCAGCTGGGGGGGGCTCTGGGGGGGCTCTGGGGTCTGATCCCAGCTGGGGGGGCTCTGGGGGGGGCTCTGGGGTCTGATCCCAGCTGGGGGGACTCTGGGGAGGCTCTGGGGGGGCTCTGGAGAGGCTCTGGGGTCTGATCCCAGCTGGGGAGGCTCTGGGGGGGCTCTGTGGGGGCTCTGGGGTCTGATCCCTGCTGGGGGAGCTCTGGGGTCTGAGCCCTGCTGGGGGGGCTCTGGGGGGGCTCTGGGGTCTGAGCCCTGCTGGGGGGGCTCTGGGGGGGCTCTGGGGAGGCTCTGGGGAGGCTCTGGGGTCTGATCCCAGCTGGGGGGGGCTCTGGGGAGGCTCTGGGGTCTGAGCCCTGCTGGGGGGGCTCTGGGGGGGCTCTGGGGGGGGCTCTGGGGTCTGAGCCCTGCTGCCCCATGCCCATCCCAGCCCTGTCTCTCTCTCAGGGCTGCCTTTGGCACTGAGCAGGGGAACACGGCCTGGCCCTGCTGCTTCACAGCCAGGGGAGTGTTTTTGAGCTCTGCCTTACGTCTTTTGGGTATTTTTATCTCCTGCCTCAGCTGAGTCATCTCGTCCCCAGTTTGGATTGCTGCTCCCTGCACAGGACCCAAGCCCTGCTGGCACAGCCTGAGCTGGCCTGGCTCGTTGGGGCAGCCTGGATCCAACCCTGTGCCACTGGGTCAGCCTGTCAGGGATGCTGACACACTTTGTTTAGCATCCTTCTGGGCTTAATGAGCGTCCATAACACAGCAATTCATAATTTATCATAAATAAAGACAATGGATTAGGCTGCAGTTTAATTATTGCTTGTTTTTGTAGCTGTTGTGGGGTTTGTGTAGCAAAATACAGACAGGAGCAGCAGCCTTCCCTGAATTCCAGCCCTGCTTTGTGCAGGATTGGGGAATAGCTGCACCCTTCCAGTGGCACTGCTTGTGGGGTGACATGACAGGACTGAGCAGGATCCTTGTTGGGTTTTGAAACTCCAGTAATCATTATTCCAATGCACAGAGGATCAGGGGTTCACTGACTCATTTTTTGTGCTTGCATTGACTGGCAGCCTGTGACAGGAGCAGAGGGAACAGCTCAGGCTGGGCAGGCAGGTCAGGGTGGATTTTGGGAATAATTTCCCCATGGAAAGGGAGCTCAGGGGTTGGAGCTGCCCGGGCAGGGCTGGATCCCCATCCCTGGAGTGTCCCAGGAACTCCTGGAGCTGGCACTGGGTGCTCTGGACAGGGTGGGGATGGGACAGTCACAGGATGGGCTCCATGGGCTGGGGGGGCTTTCCCACCCCAGTGGCTCTGGGGTTCTGTGGTTTTCCTTCCACAGACACCTGAGTTCTGGGTATTGAATGAGCAAACCCCCTCCAAGTGGGACAATGGGCAGCTGCTCCTCGTTTAGCTCCAAATGGTGAATCCTGTGTTTGTGAGAGGGATCCAAATATGGCCCATCTGGTACAAGCTCCTCAGCTGTTCACTTCACAGAGAAGGGAACGTTTCCCTTCCCCCCATGATGCTCACATGAGGAGCTGAGTCCCTTAAAGCTGTTCAATGCTTTTCTGTGTGAGGGGTTGTGCACGTGAGAAATTCCCATAAATCCTGCACTTTGTGTCCCCAAAACAGCAGGGCTGTGCAGGTGTGTCTGGTTCTGGAGTGCAGCCCAGGCTGCCACAGGTGTGTGTGTGTGTGCTGTTGTGGCTCAGGTGAGCTCTGTCCCAGCTCCCATGGCTCAGGTGAGCTCTGTTCCACCTGTCCATGGCTCAGGTGAGCTGTGTCCCACCTGTCCATGGCTCAGGTGAGTTCTGTCCCACCTGTCCATGGCTCAGGTGAGCTCTGTCCCAGTTCCCATGGCTCAGGTGAGCTCTGTCCCACCTGCCCATGGCTCAGTGAGCTCTGTCCCAGCTCCCATGGCTCAGGTGAGCTCTGTCCCACCTGCCCATGGCTCAGGTGAGCTCTGTCCCACCTGCCCTGGTGGCAGCACTGCTTCCACGCCTCTTTCTGGAGGCCATGGGTACAGATGGATGGCACAAAGAGCTTTGGGAAGTGCAGGAGGAGTTTTTTTTCCAGAGATTTTAATTTTGCATTGAGCGTGAGGGGAGCGGAAGGAGTCAGACACCATCAGGAGAGGGCAGGGAACTGCCCAGAAATAATGTTCTGTCTGTGCCTCTGAAAGCTCTGAGAGCTGCTGATTGATTCCAGGGGAAGCAGCACCGGGGGCTGAAGTGAAGGGAAGTTCAGAAGATGAGGCAGGTCAGAGCTGATGGTTCCAAGGACTGGTGATCTGAGACCTGCTAAGAATAGAGCAGGGCAGAGACAGCAGTGCCAGGCAGGCTGAGGGAGGGAACGGCTGCGCTGCACAGCAGGGACAGGGACCGGGGCAAAGTGCGGGGAGCAGCTCTGCAGGGGCAGGACTGAGCCCGCGGCCGGGCTGTGCGACCCCTGACGGGGGCAGCAGCCCGGGGGCGGCTCTGAAACCAGCCTGGGGTGGCTCTGAAACCAGCCTGGGGCGGCTCTGATCCCACCCTGGGGCGGCTCTGATCCCAGCCTGGGGGCGGCTCTGATCCCACCCTGGGGGCGGCTCTGATCCCACCCTGGGGGCGGCTCTGATCCCAGCCTGGGGGTGGCTCTGTCCCCAGCCTGGGGTGGCTCTGATCCCACCCTGGGGTGGCTCTGAAACCAGCCTGGGGCGGCTCTGATCCCACCCTGGGGTGGCTCTGAAACCAGCCTGGGGTGGCTCTGAAACCAGCCCGGGGGCGGCTCTGATCCCAGCCCGGGGTGGCTCTGATCCCATCCTGGGGTGGCTCTGTCCCCATCCTGGGGTGGCTCTGTCCCCATCCTGGGGTGGCTCTGTCCCCAGCCCGGGGGTGGCTCTGTCCCTACCCTGGGGTGGCTCTGTCCCCAGCAGCTCAGAGTGCCAGGGCAGGGCACCTTTGGCTCCCTCTCCACCCAGGCAAGCCAAGTGTTTCACTTGGAGGGAGCAGTGCTGCAGGTGCTGGAGGTTTCCTGGTGCCAAGGGCAGCTCCATGAGCAGCTCCAGGGCAGCCACACCTGGGCTGTGGCACCTCAGGGCTCCTCATGGGGCACATCCCTGCTAGGCAAACAAAACCCTCTGCAGGTCTATCTGCAACTTAATGCTTTTCCATCAAATATTCATTTCTCCGTTTTGGAAACGGATTTTTGCTGAAAATTCTTTCTTAAGAATTCTTGATCGCCTCAATTAGGAAGAAGAACAATTCCAACAGGCTCAGAAATGCACTGGCACAAATGGGAATAAAAGCCTTTGGTTTCCTGTGCTGCCATTGCCATTTCCAGAACACACACACGCACACACATTAAATTTTGATTCACATCTCTGACATCCAGAAAATTGCTCCTTAACAAAAGGAACATTACAGGCATGCTGCAAAATACAGGCTTGGTCTGGCCACATTTTGGATAACTCTACCCTATTCTTTAGAAAATTGGTTTTATTGCTGATAATTGGGCTAAAAGGAAGACTATTTAATCCTGGCCAACCCAACTTTCTGGGACATTAAGTTCTAATAGGCAGATATAAACTGGTCTTAATAGATGAATCTGACATCATCTGGCTGCTTATTAACTATTAAACCTTGTTTCAGTAATTCTCTTGGCAGCTCTGTGTGTGTTGCCATAGTTTCTTTGTTAACAGAGCAAGACATTAATGCATTTGGAGTACTTATTGCCCAAAAGACATGAAAAAACACCTTATGTTTAAAGAGGCAAGCTGGCACCTGCTCTGTGTGGTGGCTCTGCAGCTGCTGGCACTTGGCATGTGCCTGTGCCCATGGAACAGCACCAGGAGTCCCTGGTGTCACCTGGGCTTTGTCACCGCTCAGAAATGCAGGGTGCAGTGCTGGGCCACCAGAGTGGAGACCCAGAGCTCTGAGCTGTGTCTGGGGACACCTGGGGACACCGGGGACACCTGGGGACACCTGGGACACAGGAGGGGCTCAGGTTCCTGGCTCAGGGGTCATTCCCCAGCTCTCCTGGGGGATGAGCTGTGTCCCCTCCTCCCCTGTCCCTGCTGGCAGTGCCCCCCTCGTGACTGCCACCCCCAGAGGGGACGTGGGCAGTGTCCCCTCCACGGCCACCCAGCCTGGAGCTCTTGGAGAACTCGCAATAACCATTTATACCATCATTTACAGCAATTGCTGTCCTCTCATCTGTGGGACAGATCAAACTGGAGGATAAATAGGCTGAAATCAACTCCTGTCCTTCAGCTGACAGTCATCAGCTTCAGCCTGAGCTTACCGAGGGAAAATCTGTGGGAGATCTGTGCAGTAGTGAAAGGCTTTTCTAAGTAATTACAGGCTTAAGGGGAGTTGTAGCACTGGATAGTGACAAGTGGTGTTTATTCCATATTTTGTTCAATATTGTAAATTACATATTTATTTAAAAAATAACAGGCATCAGCTGGACCAGCATGTCCTCCTGCAGCGGGGATGCAGCAGCAGCTGCCCCTGGACTCCCCAGCCCCGGCAGGGCAGGAGGCAGCAATGAGCAGGGCAGTTCTAAAGGGAAAACCAACGCCTGGGGCTGTGCACAGGCAGCCTGGGCTTGCCAGAGCCGCTGGGAGGGCTGGGGAGAGGCTCCTGTCGGGGATGGTTCAGTGCCAGCCCCGGGAGATGCTCCGGAGCAGTTCCCGCAGGGGGCTGAGCTGCTCCCAGAGCAGGGCTGCAGCTGGCGCTGCTGGATGGCTTCGGGTGTCTGGCGTGGAGGGACAGGCTCTGCTGGCAGGGCTGGGACACATCCCAGCACGGGGACACCTCTGGGACAGGGAGCCTGCTGCCCCTGCTGGGGACAGGGCTGTGACCCAGCTGTGCTGTCACTGCTGTCCCTGTGGGGATCCTGCTCCTGTGGGATCCTTGTGGGATACAGCTCTGTCCTGTGCCCTGTCCCTATGGGATCCTGTTTCTGTGGGGATCCTGTCCCTGTGGAGATCCTGTCCCTGTGGGGATCCTGTCCCTGTGGGATCCTGTCCCTGTGGGGATCCTGTCCCTGTGAGATCCTTGTGGAATACAGCTCTGTCCTATGCCCTGTCCCTGTGGGGATCCTGTTCCTGTGGGATCCTGTTCCTGTGGGATCCTGTCCCTATGGGGATCCTGTCCCTGTTGGGATCCTGTTCCTGTTGGGATCCTGTCCCTGTGGAGATCCTGTCCCTGTGGGGATCCTGTCCCTGTGGGATCCTTGTGGGATACAGCTCTGTCCTGTGCCCTGTCCCTATGGGATCCTGTCCCTGTGGGGATCCTGTTCCTGTGGGGATCCTGTCCCTGTGGGATCCTTGTGGGATACAGCTCTGTCCTGTGCCCTGTCCCTATGGGATCCTGTTCCTGTGGGATCCTGTCCCTGTTGGGATCCTGTCCCTGTGGGGATCCTGTTCCTGTTGGGATGGAAAACTGCCACAAAGAGGAGGGAAAAGTGAGAAAAAGAGGAATTTTTGGAAGTGCATAACTTTTTTCCCCTATGGTCCCCGTGGGTATCATCTGTGCTGGGGTGAGGCTGGGGTGGGAGCTGGTTTTCCAGCTGGGAGGGCCAGAGCAGGCTGTGCTCTCCCAGCTCACCCAGAGGGGTGGATCTGATCCCCATCCTCACCCTGAGCTCAGCACTGGGCCCCTCCTCTGGCAGCAAATGCACATATTCCCCATCCTCTGAAGATACGTTTATATCTACAATATAACAGCTTTTTGATATTTCTGGATACTAGTGGGCTAATTTAAGAAGCATTTAGTCTTTTTCTTTCTGTTTCTTGATCAAATGGAAGCAGATTTTCAACAATTTTTTTCCCTAGGAGGTAGAAAAGTAGTATTTGCCTTTAGGGAATAAAAAAGAGAACACTTTCTGTTCATTAAATCTAACTGGAAAGTGCTCAAGATGTCAAGTGTGGAAACAGAGGCTGAGAGAAGGGAAAGGTTTTGATTTCATTCAATTGATTCTGTGGTTTATCAGGAATTTGTTGAATTTGATATTTCTTGCTGCTGTTCACAGTGAGCTGCACAACAGAAGATATGACCCAGCTGAAAAAGCAGAGTATGAGGAGGTGGGGCAGGGATTTGGGGCAGGGTCACAGGCAGGTGAGAGGGTGGGACAGCCCCCAGTGTTGTTGGGATTGTCTCCTCCCCTGCTTTTTTTCTTGGAGGGAATTGCACTGGTTTGAGCAAAGGCAGAGCTCCACTGGCTTCATTCTGGGTATTTCAGTTTTATTTATGGTGTTTCATAGGAGTTTATTCCTTTGTCCTTTCCCTTGGGTGCTTCTGGCAGCAGCTGGATGCTGGGTTGGAGGTTTTTCCTAGTTTGGGGGTGAGTCATGGTGTGGCTTCCCTGTGCACTCTCCTGGCAGGCAGACAGGGTTCCTGTGCCTGTGAGCAGCCTGGAGGAGCTGCTGGGGGATAGCCAGAGCCTGTGGCTGCCAGTGGAGCTGTTTAACTGCTCTGGTTTGCTGATGGAGGATGGGACAGTGTGACCCAGGAGAGGGGCACAGCCCTGGCACTGCCCTGAGCAGGGCCCAGCTCTGGGGGCTGCCCTGGTTCTGTGAAAATCCCTCAATTCTGGTGTGCAGGGCTGCACAGGGACAGGAGCTGCTGTAAATCCAGCACATCAGCAGCCACATAATCTGGAGGATAAATCACAGTGACACATAGCCAGGAGCCATCAGCTCCAGATGACACCAGCTGCTCTGTGATGTCACTGTCACTGATCCTGGGCTTTTCCTAATGCTGCTGCCCTCCCACAGCCATGGTCCAGCATGGCACAGTGATCCTGGGCATCTCCTGCTCCCACAACCATGCTGGGCATGGCACAGTGATCCTGGGCATCTCCTGCTCCCACAGCCATGGTCCAGCATGGCACAGTGATCCATGGGCTGGCTGAGGAGCAGCACAGGAGCCTGCTGCTGCTGCTGCTGCTGCTGCTGCTGCTTCTCAGCCCTTGCACAGGAGCTGGGGCTGTGGCTGGGATCCAGATGTGTGCACATCTGCTGGGGTGGTCCCCTGAGTTTGGAGTCACCCTTTAATCAGAAGTATCTTGATACCAGTGCAGTGGTTGGAAGGATTTCTTTCTGCAGACTGGGAAGGCAGCTCAGCAGTTTCTCAGAGCACTTTCCCTGGCTGTTCCATACAGGCCTGTTGGTGCTGGAATCACAGAGCCCAGGGTTTGACAGAGCTCCTGCAGCTCTTGGGCACACACAGCTTCTGTGACTGCACTGTGCATCTGTCTCTGCACTCCTGCATCAACTGCCAGGGCAGAAAGGTCACACGAGGTCTGGGAGTGCCCACAGAAATACTGCATGGGGTGTCAGCATCATTGGGGAGACTTTAGAGTGGGTATCAGGGAAAATCCCTCCATGGGAAGGGATGTCCAGCCCTGCCACAGGCTGCTCAGGGCAGTGCTGGAGTCCCCATCCCTGGAGGGATTTAAAAAGCACATGGATGTGGCACTTGGGGACGTGGGCTACTGTGGCCTTGGCAGTGTGGAGGTGTGATTGGACTCGATGGTCTCAGGGGGTTTTCCAGCCTAAACAGTTCTGGGGTTCTGTGGGCAGCTCTCCTCTGAGTTTTCCCCCTTTCTCCCAGCAAACCCAGGCAGGTTCTGCAGCCTCACAGGAGCGAGCCTGGGCACGCAGTGTGGCTTCTGGAACATTGTGTTTTCAGTTTAGACAACACTGGAAAAGTTGCACTTGGCCCCCCAGGAGTCCTAATTTGCTCCATCAGTGAATGCAGACAGGAATCATTAAATGTGTGTGGTTGGGTTTAGCTAAGGAGGAAGGAACACCAAGAGCCACCTGGCTGCACGTAATTAAGTTTAAAGCACGAAGAGTTAATCCTGCTGTGAATTAGAATTTGTGCCATTTGAGTGTGAACTTCTCAATACAAGGCTGTTAAAAGTTGGTGGGAATTAGTGTAAGCTGCTATTGAGCCCAACAATTGGAACAAGCTGAATGCTGGAATACGATTGGGAGCAATACTATTATTAGCACTGGTGTTCCTGAGTTGGTAATGATCTCTTCGACCTGCCATGGGAACAAATGATACAGTAATTAATGCTCTGCATATGGCAGGGCAGCTGTGTTCTGTGAGCTGCACCCCTCTCTCTAGGCTGAATCACAAACAAACAGCTTCCCTGAGCACAGCCAGGGACTGGGCTTTGCTGGGCTGGGCTTTGCAGGGACTGGACTGGGCAGGGACTGGGCTTTGCATGGACTGGGCTTTACTGGGACTGGGCTTTGCTGGGCTGGGCTTTGCAGGGACTGGGCTTTGCAGGGACTGGGCTTTACTGGGACTGGGCTTTGCTGGGCTGGGCTTTGCTGGGCTGGGCTTTGCAGGGACTAGACTTTACTGGGACTGGGCTTTGCAGGGACTGGGCTTTACTGGGACTGGGCTTTGCTGGGCTGGGCTTTGCAGAGCACAGGGCTGGTGGCTGCAGTGTCCTTGGTGACACTCTCAGGGTGCCATGGTCCCTTCCATCCTCCCTTCCTCCTGCCACACTCACTTTCCTTCCCTTCCCTGCCTCCAAATGGGCTCAGTCTGGATTTTCCTCTGTCATCACTTCTAGTGAGGGCATTGAACATTCCCAGCCCTGGAAATGGCCAAGGCTGGCTTGGATGGGCTTGGAGCAACCTCTGCTAGTGGAAGGGGATTGGAACTGGATGAGCTTTAAGGTCCCTTCCCCGAGAAACCAGCCTGTGATTCTTTGATTCCCTTAAAGAACTCTTGCTCTGTGCTTGTGGTTCATGTGCCACTTGTTCCCCTGGGCTGAATCCTGAATCCCTTCCCAGAGGCTGCAGTGGGGCCTCCCAAAATCCAGGCTGGCACTGCCTGGGCAAAGCACAACAGGAGCACAAATCCTGAACAGGGTCCTTGTTCTGGGGTTCCCAGGGAGGAGAAATCCCTGTGGAGGCAGCAGCAGCCTGGGCACCTCCTGGCTCGCAGCTGGGACAGCCCTCAGCCAATTGGGTTTTGTTTGGCCATGTGTAAAACCAGAGAATTAAATGCACCAGCTAGAAGTTCTTTTTTAAAAAATTCTTTTGAATGGCACATTAAAATCTTTGTTTTGGAGATATTGAGGTAGAGAAAATGAAAAGAAGGGTGCAAACCCCACTTGGCCAAGGGCAGGGCTGGCTGGGCTCCAGGCAGGATGGATTTTCCCAAGCCAGAGTATTGGAAAACTGTGGTTGTTTCCTTTGCAGTTATCATGGGAGCTTTGCTTGGGTCTGCAGGAACAGCAGACAGAATTTGGTCTGTTAATGTTTTCACTGGGTGCAGTTTATTAAAAATGGAAAGTCAGGGCACATGGTGGAGACTGTGGGAGCAGCATAAAAAATGCAGACAGTTTAAATTTGGCCCATCCTCACGTGGAGCAGAGCTTAAAAATGGAAACTGGGGAGGGGAGCACATGAAGTGTATGGTAATTCTTCTATGGGATGAGCATGACCTATTTCTGTAAGTCATTCTTGGCTGCCAGCTCTAAGAAATGAAAATGTATTTTCTGAGCAGTGAATAATTTAGCAACTTTGAAGTGATTAACATAGAGGAGAGGCTGGAGCATGGCAGGTGGGGTGAGACACGCTCCTGGGCAGGATGGCAGCACAAACCCTCTGCACCCTTTCACTCCTGAGAATTCTCTCCAAGAACGCTCCTGCTGAGACAGGCCAAGGTTTAGGCTTGTCTCATCCTCAGGCACAGGTGGCTGCAGACCTGAGGGTGGGGAGCAGTCTGTGTGTCAGACCCTCAGAGGGAGCTTGGACACAGAACAACTTTTCTTTAAATTGTGGATTGAAACGACTTAAAATTTGACTCCTTGTTTAAAGGTTTCCCTTGTACAGTCAGGACCACAGGGTGAGCCAAGCTCATGGAAATAAGATTAATTTCTGATATAAACCCTGTATTTATTACACTGCAACTTGGGGACGCTCAGTGGAACTATTGCTGTGCCATAAATGTGAAAAAAATCTGTCCCAGTTGTGTCAGACAGAACTGAACTGTGGTAAAAATTTAAAATGGTGCCAGAACAGCACAGCTCAATCTGCCCCTGACCCAGGCAGTGTGTGATTCATTGGCAGCAAAGAATGAAACCTCAGAGAAAACACTGAGGATGGAGGGATGGATGATGGATGATGGATGGATGGATGGAGGGATGGATGATGGATGGATGATGGATGGATGGATGGATGGATGGATGGATGGATGGATGATGGATGGATGGATGGATGGATGGATGGATGGATGGATGATGGATGATGGATGGATGGATGATGGATGATGGATGGAGGGATGGATGGATGATGGATGGATGGATGGATTATGGATGGATGGATGATGGAGGGATGGATGGAGGGATGGATGGATGGATGGATGGATGGATGGATGGATGATGGATGATGGATGGATGGATGATGGATGGATGGAAAGAGGGATGGATGGATGGATGGATGGATGGATGGATGGATGGATGGATGGATGGATGGATGGATGGATGGATTATGGATGGATGGATGGATGATGGATGGATGGATGGATGGATGGATGATGGATGGATGGATGGATGGATGGATGGATGGATGGATGATGGATGGATGGATGGCGGCAGGATGGATGGATGAAGGATGGATGATGGATGGATGGATGGATGATGGATGATGGATTGTGATGGATGGATGAGGGATGGAATGGATGGATGGATGGATGGAGGGATGGATGGATTGGATGATGGATGGATGGAATTGGATGGATGGGGGATGGATGGATGGATGAGGGATGATGGATGGATATGGATGGATGGATGGATGATGGATGGATGATGATGATGATGGATGGATGGATGATGGATGGATGGATGGATGGATGGATGGATGGATGGGATGGATGATGGAGGATGATGATTGGATGATGGATGGATGGATGGATGATGATGGATGGATGGATGATGGGATGGATGGATGATGGATGGATAGGATGATGGATGATGGATGGGATGAATGGATTGGATGGATGGATGAATGGATGATGGATGAGGATGATGGATGAATGGATGATGGATGGATATGGATGGATGGAGTGTGTGATGGATGATGGATGGCTGGATGATGGATGGATGGAGGTGATGGATGGATGATGGATGGATGATGCTGGATGATGGATGGATTGGATGATGGATGGATGGATGGATGGAGGGATTGATGATGGATGGATGGATGATGATGGATGGATGATGATGATGATGGATGATGGATGGATGGATGGATGATGGATGGATGGATTGATGGATTCTTCCTTCTCAAGCTTCTGCTTCACCACAAGGGTTCCCTGTGCTCTTCTGCTCCTTTCTGCTCCATCGTGTGGAACTGGGAGGGCTGGAGCTGGCTTAGAGTAACAATGATGAGTTTCTTCCTTCAAACAGTGTGTGTCTGCTGGCTGGATTGTATTTCTGATTACTGAAGGTTTCCACACGCCTATGAGAGTTCCTCAGTTGTATTTAAGCTGGGCTTACTCAGCAAACCTCGACACTGAAGGGCCAGAACCTGCAGAGCATGCACAAAACCAGGGATGTTTTCCCAGGGATGTTTTCCCAGGGGTGGGGGTGAACCCAGGCTGACAAACTCCAAAATTTGTGAGCAAACTGGTGGAAATGGAAATGGCAAAGACACCCCAAACTTTGTTCTCAGCCTTACTTTTGGCACTGATGGACTGGAGTGTGTGCAGAGAGGGGAACGGAGCTGGGAAGGGGCTGGAGAATCCCTGAGGAGCTGGGAAGGGAATGGAGAATCCCTGAGGGGCTGGGAAGGGAATGGAGAATCCCTGAGGGGCTGGGAAGGGAATGGAGAATCCCTGAGGGGCTGGGAAGGGAATGGAGAATCCCTGAGGGAAATGGGAAGGGGCTCAGGAGAAAAGGAGAATCAGGGGGAAATTCTGGCTCTGCACAACTCCCTGCCAGGAGGAGATTTGGGATCTGGGAACAGGAACAGGGACAGGAGCAGAGGGAACGGGCTCAGGTTGGGCAGGGGAGGCTCAGGGTGGATTTTGGGAATAATTTTTCATTTAAAGATTTTTCAGAGGAGAAATGAAAACTTCATTTGAGATCAATCATTTAATTTTGTGTAACTCTTTATTCTTTTTATATCTTTTAAAATAAAGCTGCAGAAGAGTCTTTGTTGTGCTAGGAATGCTGGCATGGCCAGTACTGAAAACACTCCAGAAGAGACAATTTTACACCTTGTAAACAAACGAATGGAGGTAATTAATTCAGGGTCCTGGTCCAGCCAGCTTTACAATACTTGTTGGAATTAATTTGCCTAAAATTACATGGCTCTACAAAGGTGCTTCTCTCACTTTGGGGATTTTAGCAGTCCCAGCTGGTGCAGCCTCAGTCTTTCATGAGGCACTGAGACTCAACCATTTATCATTTCCAACATATGCTGCAGACACATGAAATAACATCCAGCAGCTGCTTATTGCTGACATTATGCTACTACAAACATGTGCTATCGAGGCTTTTTTTATTATTATTATTTTCCTGTAAATCAATTATAGTTCCTTGAAATGAAATATTCTTATTGGTAAAAGTGAGGAAAAAAACCAACAATCCAAAAAGGAAAGTTGTGGTGCTGTGAGGCAGAAGCTGAGGATGGTGCTGGGGACACCTGGGGACAGCCTGGGGACACTTCAGGACAGCCTGGGGACACTGGGGACAGCCTGGGGACAGCCTGGGGACACCTGGGGACAGCCTGGGGACACTTCGGGACAGCCTGGGGACTCTCCTTCCTGCCAGATGAAACTTGTGGCATTTTGTGGCAGCAAAGCTGTGGTTTCTGTGGCCACAGTTTAATGTTTCTGTATCAGTTACTGGGGTGCTCCTTCCCAGCTAGTGGGTAGAGAAATGCAATTAATTATGGGTAGAGAAATGCAATTAATTATGGGTAGAGAAATGCAATTAATTTTGGGTAGAGAAATGCTATTGTTTATGCCAGTGTGTTAGAAATACATTGATAGGAAGGGGATCATGTCATACTACCCTGACACATTTACTAATACACGATGGAAAAATATAATTCTTTAGGCCTTTGGTGTTGAAGAAAATAATTCTTGGAGTTAAATGTCCCTGTTGACATTAATGGAGCTGGAGAACATGCAGCTAAAGAGGGAAATATTAACTTGAACCTTAAAATGGGATTTATTTTGCTGGCTTCCCAGATTTGAGGGTGTTGTAGGCCAGGTTTACTAACTGCATCCTAACATTGTTCTCCTGCTGCTGGAGATTATTACCAGGTCCTGCTGTTGAGCACTCACTGGGAGCCCACTGTGCTTCTGAAGAGTTATTTTTAGGTATCTTGCAAATAAATGCAGAATAAACAGAAAAAAAAATGATGAGAACATTCATAATTTTAAAATAGTAAAGACAAAGCTCTAATATTTGTTTTTTTGCATCTCTCATCCCTGTGTGTAATGAATTGTTGCAGGGAAATGTGCTCCTGTACTCTTCATTGTCTCTGTTTCACTGGCTGTGTACCCAGCGTGCTTTAATCACATCTTGTGACTGCAATGAGCTCTTAATTACATTAATTACAATTAATGTCAGAGCAGCACCTGCACTCTGGGAGCAGGGGGCAGGGCTGGGCTGGGTGAGCTCTGGGGAGGTGCTGAGGGCACCTGGAGCCCTGCCATGCCTCAGTGCCACCCTCCCCTGCCACCCTGCCATCCCTGCCACCCTGCCATCCCTGTCACCCTGCCATCCCTGCCACCCTGCCATCCCTGCCACCCTGCTTGTCACGCATTCCTGGAGCTGGAGAACAAACCACAGCACAGGAGCAAAGCCAGGCTATGGTATTTATCCTTATCTGTGATTCATGCTTTGTCACTGGGTGCCAGGAAGCAACACATGGCAAGTGCCAGCACCTCCTGTCCCCTGGGCCCCTCCCCTGTGCAGGTGCCACGCTGGGGAGGAGCTGCTGGGGGAGTCAGGGAACAGCTGGTGTCCTGTTCTTGTGAGGGAACCCCTGTGGGGACATTGCAGCACAGGAGAGGGGGAAAACACCCCTGGGGACATTGCAGAACAGCAGAGGGGAAAAACACCTGTGGGGACATTGCAGAACAGCAGAGGGGAAAAACACCTGTGGGGACATTGCAGAACAGGAGAGGGGAAAACACCTGTGGGGACATTGCAGAACAGCAGAGGGGAAAAACACCTGTGGGGACATTGCAGAACAGGAGAGGGGAAAACACCTGTGGGGACATTGCAGCACAGGAGAGGGAAAAAACACCTGTGGGGACATTGCAGAACAGGAGAGGGGAAAAACAGCTGTGGGGACATTGCAGAACTGGAGAGGGAAAACACCTGTGGGGACATTGCAGAACAGGAGAGGGGAAAACACCCCTGGGGACATTGCAGCAGAGCAGAGGGCAAGGGCTGGGTGTGATGGGCAAGTCAGCTGCTCCTGTTTGCACATTGTACATGGATTTGGGGTGGGGTGGGGTGGGATGGAACAGAAGCACAGAACACTTTCAGCTGTAAGGCACCTACGAGTCCCACTCACCTGGGCTCGTGTAGTCTCAGTTTGGTGCTCAGGACTGGCCAGAGCCAAGCAGGCTGTGGAGGGCATTGTCCCAATGCCAAGCACTGCCAGGGTGAGGGTCAGCAGGGTGAGGGTCAGCAGGGTCAGCAGGGTGAGGGTCAGCAGGGTGAGGGTCAGCAGGCTGTGAGAGGCAGCAGCTGTCACCTGCTTGCTGTCACCAGATTCTCTGCTGGTGTCTGTGGCTCAGGCTGGAGCAGTCACCCCCAGATCAGCAGCTCTGTGCTGGGGTGAGTGACAGCTTTCCCCTGCCAGGCAGAGAGTGCAGCCTCTGGAGCATTCCCAACTGTTCCAGGCAGGTTCAGGGTTTCTATTTTAGGGAAATCACATATTCTGTAGTGATAAGTTAACATTCTTAGTAATCCAGTGTGCTGTGCACAAAAAGCAGCACACTGCTACTATGATTTTCTTCTTCAAGTGCTGAGACTGCTTTTGCTTTGTTGGGATCATGTACTCATAGAATCATTTACTTACATAGAATTATCAGACTGCCTGCTGAATCCTGCAGAAAATACTGGAACTGGGAAATCAGTGCATCATCTCAGCTTCCCATCAGCAGAACTCTGTATTAATTTATTAAGAGTGACATCTCTGCTGATAGGTTCAAGGGCCTGGTGAATATTCATCTCTAGGTTTGTTTCCTGCCTGCTGACTCGAGAAGCTTCCCAGATCAGTTGTAGTCATGGATACATGGAAATGACACTTTGGGGTTTGTTTTCTCAGTGGCAGTGCCTTTTTACACAATATTCCAAACACTATCACAAAGAGTTGTCAAGAGCTCTCCTCCTGGAGTGGTGGCAGATCAGGAACACTTCCCTGAGGTTAAATTGCCAAGAAAATGCTGCCCCTCCCAGGCTCACTGAGGCTGGGCATCCTCTTGGTGGTGGGAGGTCAGCCACTGGGTTTGATTGCTTGTGGAAAACATTGATCAGATGCTTTGGCATGTCAGACAGAGCATTTATGGAGCTGAAGCTGCAGCTTTGCATTGCTCCCTGGTAGGGGTGGTAGGGAAATCCTCAATAAAATCACTGCTTAAACAAGAGGCCAGGGAGAAGGGAGGGGATGGGGAGGTGACTCAGCATCCCTGGAGCTGAGCGCTGCCCTGGGAGGGTTTGGGGACACTGTGTCACTGTGGGCTGTCCTGGGCTCTCCTGGAGAAACCTCGGGCAGGTCAGAGTCATGGAGGCTGGAAAGAACCTGAGACCAACGGGGGCAGCCTCTGCTGGTCACCACACAGCCAGCTAAACCAGCTAAACCAGCTAAACCAGCTGAACCATGTCAGCCAGATAAACCAGCTAAACCATCTAAACCATGTCAGCCAGCTAAACCAGCTAAACCAGCTAAACCAACTGAACCATGTCAGCCAGATAAACTAACTAAACCAGCTAAATCAGCTAAATCATGTCAGCCAGCTAAACCATGTTAACCAGCTAAACGAACGAAACCAACTCAACCATGTAAACCAGTTACCCAGCTAAAGCAGCTAAAGGCAGAGCAGTGGTGGCACGGCTGGGGGAGGGCGCTGGGGCTGCAGGGACACAGAGTGAGAGCTGGCCCAGATTCTGTTTTCAGCTTCGTTTGGCAAAGTTTGCTGAGCTCCCTGCAGAAGCCGCCCCCCCAGAAGTGACAATAACAATATTTTGGATATAAGCCTAGCACAAAAGGGTAATAGGAACTCCATGGGCATGCGTGGGCTCTTGATTCATCCTCAGAGATGACAGATGTGCATTTATTTCTGATCTGGGAGTGGGACTCGTAATATTTATAGTGAATTCTTTGTTCCCACTCTTCCTGAGCGTGGCCAGTCAACAGGCTCAGTGCTCACTGCTGACCCCCTCCTGCTGCACCCCCAGCCCATGCCAAGCCTTTGCTGCAGACATCTGAAGGATGCTGAGGGTCCCCTGCACGGCCAGGGTCTGGTGGTGGAGCTGGCAAGGGCTGACAGCTGTGCCTGAGCAATGGGCTCAGTCCATCAGCAAGCTCCTCCCTGCCTTGTCTTTTTTATTTGAAACTGGTATTAAAATAAACCCCAGCAGTACTTTGGTATAAAAATAATTTTGTTTGCAGCAGCAGCTGATGGAGGCAGTGGCTGAGGTGTTCCAGCTGCACCATCACTCCTGCCATTGCTGTGGGTGGGTCTGCAGTGGAGGCAGTGAGTGTCCCTGTCCGCAGATGCTGGCCTTGGGCACAGAGGCAGCACACCAGAGCTGGCTGGGCAGGGGCAGGGGGGCTGAGGATGTGGGAGTGGGCAGGGGGGCTGGGGATGTGGGAGTGGGCAGTGGGCAGTGGGGCAGTGGTTTGGGGGCAGTGTTTGTGGGCCAGTGGTTTGGGGGCACTGTTTTTAGGGCAGTGGTTTTGGGGCGGTGGTTTTGGGGCACTGTTTTTAGGGCAGTGGTTTTGGGGCAGTGCTTGTGGGGCACTGTTTTTAGGGCAGTGGTTTTGGGGCAGTATTTGTGGGGCACTGTTTTTAGGGCAGTGGTTTTGGGGCACTGTTTTTAGGGCACTGTTTGTGGGGCACTGTTTGTGGGGCAGGGTGTCCCACACTCCCCATTTCCTCTGAGCTGCTCCCCTGGCTCCCCACAGGCTGAGCTGCATTTTAACCTGTGCTAAAGCAGATTCCATAACCTCATCCAACCCTCTGCCAGATCCCCCAAACACCTGAGAAGAGACTGGAAAGGGAAGCAGCTGCTGCCCTGCAGCTTCCCCAGAGGAAAACTTGCAATAAGAGCTTGGCCAATGCTCTCTAGTTGACTCCCTGTCTTCTTTTAAATGCAAGTTTGTTTCTAGTAAAGCATTTACAAATGGAAATTCTTTTTTCTTTACCTTGCAGTGAACTTTGACCACTTCCAGATTCTGCGGGCGATTGGGAAGGGCAGCTTTGGCAAGGTAGGCTGGAGCTCTCACCCTGCGTGGTTTATCTGCTCCCCTGAACCTGTGGTTTACTGAACAGTAACAAAGCAAAATTGCCTACTTTTGTATTTTCTGGAGCTCTCACCCTGCGTGGTTTATCTGCTCCCCTGAACCTGTGGTTTATTGGAACAGTAACAAAGCAAAATTGGCTACTTTTGTATTTTCTACCGTGGCTGCTCAGTGAACACGGAGAAAAATAGGAAAATACCTTGTTGCCATTTGGCATTGCTTTAATTCTTGGCATCTGGGTTCAACAGATGTGCTGTAAATTGCCAGCACAATTGTGGCCATTTCACAGCAAACATTCTTTATGTTTTCAGTTTCCTGTGGGGTGTCTGGGCTGTGGGGGCCAGTGAGGCAGGAAGGTGCTGGAAGTGGTCCTGGGTGATGGCCTGAGCTGCTCAGGAGGGTTCTGTGAAGCCCTGGGCTGGTTTCCCAATCAGAAATCAGTAAAGCTGAAGAGGTTTTGTTGTTTATTTTTAACTGGTTTTCCTTGCCAAGCTGGTGGGAGGATGTGGGAGGTGATGATCAGAAATCTGTGTATCCCTGGGATTGGCTCCTGGCTGGTTCCAGCACCAGCCCTTCTCCTGTCCCTCTGCTCCCCTCTGTCCCTGTGCAGTGACTCTGGGTGCTGACCTGGCCTTGGAAAGAGTGAAATGTGCAGTGACAAAGCTGGGGCAGGGCCCAGCCCAGCTCAGAGGGTGCCACCAGTGTCC
Organism: Erithacus rubecula; assembly: GCF_903797595.1. Lineage (NCBI taxonomy): Eukaryota > Metazoa > Chordata > Aves > Passeriformes > Muscicapidae > Erithacus > Erithacus rubecula. Next base: position 34,482,410 of record NC_136660.1, on the reverse strand, counting down.
CCACACATGCTGGGGACTCAGACAGGACACTTGAGGGGTTGGGATAAGCTGCACCTGCTACTGTTTCCCTCTGGCCATCTTGGCAGTTTCTCCCATTGTACTTTGATCAAAAGCTGGTCCAGGAGGGTGAGAAAATCCAGATGTGGCTCTGGAGCTGAGCCACACTGTCCTTTGCCTTCTCCCTGGTGAGGTCTTGTCCCACGGGGCACCTTGGGAGCATCCTGACCTGCTAGACTGGGGTGGCTGGAAGAGGGAAACTGCAAAACCAGGAATTTCCAGGAGATCTGAGACCTGGCTGGCCAGAAGAACCAAATTTTTTACCAATTACTGAAAATCCCTTTCTGAATACTTTCTGTGTATTAAGCAGTTTTGGTGGCAGCACAGAAGCAGCTGCACGGGCAGGCAGAGGGGACACTGCCAGCCCCAGGGCTGCCATCAGTGCTGCTTTCCAGACATGTTCCCTGCCAATCAGCAGGAGATGGATTGCCCTGCTCTGGCACAGCCACCCCTGAATTCCTGCCAGGCTGCCACAAAAATCTGCCTGGGGCTCCCAGGGCTGATGGAAACACTGCCAGCAAGTGCCTGTGCTGGTTTGAGGGGGTGGCTGGAACACTCAGCCCTCTCTGCAGCCACATCCCTTGGGCCAGGAGAGGCCAGAGGCTGCAGAGAGCTCTGTCAGGCTGCTGGGCTCCTGCTGCAGGGTGGTGACTGATTAAACACCAGCCCAGTCCCTGTGCTCTGGGGATAGGGCAAACAGCAGAGGAAAGTGTCCCCAGACACTCCTGGTGACAACAGGAGCACTCAGGCTCTTGTGTCTTCAGCTACAACCAAACACTCACTCAAAACCTTAGTGAAAAAAAAAAAAAACAGCTCACATTTTTGTTTGGAGCTGATGGGAGAAGATTCATACTTCAAATACAAACTCTCCAGAGAAGGAGGTTTTATTCCTTTAAGGAGCAGCACCTGGAAAATAAATTCTGCTCAGGACATGAAACAGAAAAAAGCAATTCCTGTGCCAGGGCAGGACTCTCCTGGCTCTGAAGGGAGCTGCTCCCTGTGCCTAGCTTTGCACAAAGGTTAAGTCTAGCACCTGGCAGTCTGTCAAACTGTGCAAACTTCCAGCAAAGTGCTGCAATGATTCATCTGTCATCTCTCTGGATTATTGTGTCAATATGCTGAGTTTCCTCTGACACTGAGAAAAGCTTTTTGTGTTTACCAAGTCATTTCCAACTCACATTGGATTAGGGGAAACATGAAACTACCCACCTGGCAAGTGTTATTAACAATTTAGGAGTGACTATAACAAATTAGGAGTGACTGCTGTGCTTGGTTTAACCTCTGTGCCCATGCTCAGGAGGATGTTGGGGAGCCAGTGGCAGTGGGTGACCTGTGACACTGTGACCTGTGACCCTGTGACACTGTGACCTGTGACCTGTGACACTGTGACCTGGTGGGGACAGACCTGCAGCAGTGCCTGGGGTGGCCTTGGCACTGCATTTCCTTCCAGGGTCACTCTGAGCACCTCTCAGGACAGACTGTGATGTTCTTGGTGTGGGAGCTGCAGGAAAGGAAGGGAAAGGAGCTCAGAAACCCTTTTTGAAGAGCCTGAGAGCCCCAGAGCTGTGGCTCTGGTGTATCTGCAATAAATGGCCAATTTCTGTTTTCTAGAGATGGGTTTAATCAGCTTTAGGGTATAATTAATAAAATTATGGTCAGGTTCAATTCCATGTTTACTCCAATTAGCAAGTGTGTAATATTTCCCACACAGAGTAGAGGTGATATTATTTGATTTTCAGTGATTTACTCTCAGCAGAATGTTCCTCTGGCAGCACAGGCTCCTTCCCAAGCAGCAGCAGCTGCTCAGGTTTTGCTGCTCTGGTTTTCTGAGCAGCAGCAGCAGCCAGGAGGGGGTTTCTGGAATGGGGTGCAGTTGTGGCCCTGTTTGAGTGGGAAACAGGCTCTGAGGTTCCTTTGCTTCAGGAGAGGCAGGGTGAGACCCAGAGGGCCCAAGGGCACTGGTGGCATCACAGGAGCAGGACTGAGCTGGTGGAAGTTGCTCCCTTGTGGCTCTGTGGGGCAGCTGGGGCTGTTTGAACCTGAGCCTCCCTCTTGGTCCTGCCTTTTCCAAGGAATGAGGAGCTGGATGGGGCTGTGGGGATTCATTACTTACTCTTCACTGCTGTGGAGAAATCAGAACAAACAGCACTGCCCAGAGCAGCACCAGGGTACGCCTGTAATGCTCTGGACAAACCCAGGCAGTATTTCCCTTCATAAAATCTATTTGCTGTATCATGCTGATGTATCCATAATTTCATAGGAAATGGGGACCCTGCTCCTCATCATTTATGGCATTAAGTGGTTGGTAATTGGGTTGTCCAGCCCTGAGCTCTGCTCCCAGGGATGCACGGGGGGGTTGTGGTGGTGCCTGGGCAGGGACAGGGGTTGGACTCCCTGTGCTATTTTCCAGCTCAGGATATTCCATGATTCTGTGATTCTGACTCCAGCATTGCTTCCAGCACAGGAGCAGCTGCAGGGCTGGGACAGTGACCAGGAGCAGGCACAGAGCACACACAGCTGCCTCTGATCCAGCTCCCAGCTTGTCCCAAGGGATTGTTCTCCTTGCCTGGGTGTTGGCAAGCTGAGCCAACACTGGTGAAAGCCCCAGGAGAGTGGCAGAGCATGGGGGGCAGTGGGATGGGGTCCAACCCCCTCAGTGCCTGATCTCAGGCTGGGGGGGCAGCAGCAGGAAAATCAGAGTGCCACTGGAGGGTCTGGAGGGACTGGGTGAGCCCTGAGCTCACTGGAAGGGGCTGGGATGATCCTGCACTTCCCACTGGGGACCTCTTTGGGCTTTCTGAAACAGCAGCCTTCAAAAGACCATGATTTACCAAACAAGCTGCCCACTTCTGTTATTATTATACAGCAGAGCCTTATTAACTCTGCACTAGAAGCTGCCTGGGGTTTATTTGAGCCCCCAACATTCCTGTGGGTGAGTCACACGGGTGTGGGATGGGAGCTGGGGTGGACCTGGACAGCAGAGAGGTGTAAGAGAGCAGGGGCACAATCCTTGTCCTCCACCCAAACTGCCCTGCTGGCCCTGGGCCACCCTGCAGGTCTGCACGGGCTGGCACTGCTGGCAGGGGCTCAGGGCAGCTGGGGGGAGGTGGCTGCTGTCCCCAGGGTGGCTGGTGTCCCCAGGTGTCTGGTGTCCCCATGTGGCTGCTGTCCCCAGGGTGGCTGGTGTCCCCTGAGTGTCTGGTGTCCCCAGGGTGGCTGGTGTCCCCAGGGTGGCTGGTGTCCCCAGGGTGGCTGGCCCATGTCACAGGTGTTCTGAGCCCCGTGGCGGCAGCAGCAGCAGCAGCAGCAGCAGCAGCAGCAGCAGCAGCAGCAGCAGCAGCACTCTGCTCAGCCTGGGGCACAGGGCAGCTGCTGGCCTGGCACAGGGAGAGCTGCCTGGGCAGTGCCAGCAGCAGTTTCCTCACCTGAATCCCTGGGTGTGCATCAAGCCTTGACTGCAGCTGGCTGCTCAGGCTCTTACATGAGAGTTTTTTCAGCATTAGATTCTGCAACAAAATCCACCCACAGCCTCCCCTCTCCCCCTCCCCTCCTGAGCCCTCATTCTGAGGTCCTTGATCAAGGGAACCCTTTCCTGGCTCATCATCTGCTGCCTGTTGAGTGGCTGATCCAGCCCTGGCCCTGGTCAGCAGGGTCAGGCACAGAGAGGGTCACAGGAGGAGGAGAGGGGAGGATGGAGCTGGCCAGGGTGGCTTTGGAGCACTGGAACAGGCTGCCAGGGGGCTGGGGCAGTGCCCATCCCTGCTGGTGCAGCCCAGGGAGGGGCAGCAGGTGCACCCAGCCCTGCTCTGGCAGGGTGTTTGGCAATCACTGCACCTCGACCTTGGAGCTCTTTCCCACCTGGAAGGAGTCTCTGGTTCTGTCGGACACGGTGTAAATGCATCACAGAACTCCACAAACACCCACCTGTGGGGGCAAAGGGCAGAATGTTTTGGCATTGATCAGATGAGTAACTGGAAGTGTGGTGGTTGTTCTGTCAGCAGTGCCCTGGAGAACCTCCTGTTCCACAGGCTCCTCCTGCCCCACACAGCCAACAGAAAAACTCTGACACTAAAACCCATCCTTTGTCACTAATGATAACCAGAACTGTCTCAAGGCTGAAATGTGGCCAGCATTTGGATCTTGTTTTTGTTCTGACAAGCCATCACAGCCCACACCCCCAGCAGCTCCTAAATGGAGCTGAGAGATGGAAGGTTCCAGCCTCAGATGCAGCTTTTGGCAGCAACAAAACTGAAGCTGGGCTGGACATCAGGGTCATCCACAGGTCCTGGGAGCTGCAGCCTGTGAGTTGGGGATGTTGTGTTCTTGCTCATGGCTGGACAATCCAATTACAAACCACTTAATGCCATCAGTGATAAGGAGCAGGGTCCTCAGCTCCTATGAAATTATGGATCCAGCAGTTTGACCCAGCAATTGGAGTTTGTGAAGGAAGTGCTGCCTGTGTTTTGCAGAGTGCTGCAGGTGTGCCCTGTGTGCCCTGGGCAGTGTGTCTGAGTGGGCACAGCTCCAGGGCAGGGCAGGAGCTGCCCACAAGCCACAGGAGCCCCCTGGGACCCCCTGTGCCTCTGCAGTGGGTGCAGGGGGAGCAGGAGGAGCAGGAGTGCTGCAGGTGGTGCCCAGCTGAGAAGGGAGGGGCTGTGAGCAGCCTTGGCCAGGGATGGGCACCCCAGGCTGAGCTGGGCTCTGGGGCAGCAGCAGTGCTCCTGCCAGGGACAGAGCCTGTGTGGGACAGGCTGCAGTGTGAGAGCAAAGCCACAAATGTTTCATAGTTCTGTGCAATTAAAATATCAGCAGTGAAATGTTGGCAAATTCTAAATTTAGTGCTTTCCATTTTCGTACCAACTGGCCATTTTGTTCTCTGAAATGAGACTGTAACTACAGGATCACTCTGACAATTGCAAATTGGCTTTTCTTATTTTTCCTCAATACCTTTTATTCTTACTGGCCCATCACATTTGGGATAGACTGTCTTTTACCTGTGTGACCAGGGGTTCTGCCTCCCTTCAGAAAACACTCTGGACTGTTAAGTCCATAAGATTTTTTAAAGAAAGAAGAGCATGGAAAGAAACCATGTTAATTGAACAGAAGCCTTTTGTGTCTCTGCTTTCCACCCTCACCTCCCTTTTGCTTGCTATTTATGTCCAAAATCCATCCAGATTCCTTCTGTTCCTGTCGTTCTCTCGAGGACTTGCAGTAAGACTGTTGTGCCATATTATTACTTTTGATCTAAAAATTGTTTTTAAAAGTAAGTGCTAAAAATTCCTCTCAAGAAAGGGCAATGCAGTATGGAGCACTTTTCTGTTCCTGCACAGCAAATGCAGGTGGAGCAAACCAGGTTGAGGGTCCCAGAGCAGCCTGCTCTCCCTGGCTGGGTGAGGATGGACACAGCTCCAGCCAGCCCTGCCCGTGGTGCCACTGTGTCCCTGTGTGGCATCATGTGTCCCTGTGTCCCCTGTGTGCCCCTGTGTGCCCCCCTGTGTCCCCTGTGTCCCCTGTGTCCCCTGTGTGCCCTGTGTCCCCTGTGTGCCCTGTGTCCCTGTGTCCCCCCCTGTGTCCCCTGTGTCCCCTATGTGCCCTGTGCCCTGTGTGCCCTGTGTCCCCTGTGTCCCCTGTGTGCTCCTGAGTGCCCCTGAGTGACCCTGGGTGCCCTGTGTCCCCTGTGTCCCCTGTGTCCCCTGTGTACCCTGCTGCATCCCCAGGGCTCAGCTCTCCCCTGCTCTGCTCTGCAAGTCGATTTTGTCCCCTGCTGGTGTCTTTGGGCTTGTCAGAGAGGTTGAGGTGCTTGCCCAGAGCAGCTGTGCTGGATCCCTGGCAGTGTCCTGGATCAGGCTGGACATTGGGGCTGGAGCACTGGGACAGGGGAAGGTGTCCCTGCCATGGCAGGGGGCACTTTAGGGTCCCTCCAACCCAAACATTCTGAGATTTTCAGGGTGTTCCTGGGCAGAGGAGTCCCATCCCTGGAAATACGGAGAAACAGAAAGCACATTTCTTTATCTTGGTAACCTGAGCTAATCAGGTGCTGTTTGGCAGAGATGTTAGAGGAGCTCTGAAGGGGAAGGCAGCCCTGGTGTGACAGGCAGTGACAGGGGCAGAGCAGCCAGGAGGAGCAGGGTTTGTGAGCCCAGCACCCCAGCCCTGTGCCCTCTCCTGTGCCCTCCCATGTCCCCAGCCCTGTCCCCAGCCCTGTCCCCAGCCCTGTCCCCAGCCCTGTGCCCTCCCCTGTGCCCAGGTCTGTGCCCAGCACCCCCAGCCCTGTGTCCTCTCCTCTGCCCTCCCCTGTGCCCAGCCCTGTCCCCAGCCCTGTGCCCTCCCCTGTCCCCAGCCCTGTCCCCAGCCCTGTCCCCAGCCCTGTGCCCTCCCCTCTGCCCTCTCCTGTGCCCTCCCCTGTCCCCAGCCCTGTCCCCAGCCCTGTCCCCAGCCCTGTGCCCTCCCCTCTGCCCTCTCCTGTGCCCTCCCCTGTCCCAGCCTCAGAGCTGCCCTGCCAGGGCTGATGCCCTGGTGCAAACCCAGCCAGGGGAGTGAGGCAAAGCCAAGGGGAGCCCACACTGGCACTGGTTCCTGCTGAGGGCTCAGCTCTGTGGAACATCAGCAGCCCCTCCTTTCTTGGCTGAGAAGGAGCTGTGGCAATTTCCTCCAGCACAGAGGGGAAGCTCTGCTGCCTGGGTGTGCTGTGGCCCCAGCACAAAGGGGACACTGGGGCCACCTGGGTCACAGTGAGTGATGGGGCTTTCCAGAATAGCACAGCGAGTGTTCTTGCCTTGGGGTCAGGGAACTTCAACATCAATTTGTGTGCAGAGATTAAATAAGGCCCTCCAATCTTCATTGGAAGTAATTAGATTTCTTTCTGTTCCCAATATCTGTCAAATACATAGCTAAAAAAAATAATTTTGCCTCTTTAAGCAGCCAGTAGTCATGGCCATAAGGAGAGAGAGCTCCACATATCAGACATAGCTCAAAATGCTGTCACCCACAGGGAGACATTGCACAATGTATTCAGGCAGTCCCTGGTGGCTGTGCCTGTGCACAGGGGCAGCTCCTCATGTGAGTCTGAGCTGGAGGGATGGGGAGGCAGCTCTGGGCCCACCAAAGCAGGAAGGTGGCTCACAGAGTCCTCAGGGATCTCTGCAGGTTGGTCTCACTCTCCATCATTCTGCTTTAATTATTGAACAGAGGAGCAGAGCTCTCTGAGCATGGGATCCCTGCAGATGCTGCAGCCTCTGTGGCAGCCCCAGAGCATCTCCTGGGCTCTCTGCCCTGTGCTCAGGGCTCCCAGGGCAGCAATCCCACCCCATTCCCACAGGAGATGTGCTCAGGGCTGGGGCCAAAGGAGCTCCAGATGCTCCAGATGTTTGTGTTGACCTGGGTGAGACACCAGCTCTGGTGCTTGGCTGGTGTGCAGGGGAGAGGTGGAGAACCAGGACAAGCAAAAGCAAAGGAAAACACTCCTCTTTGCCTTTTGTTCTTTAGTGCTCTCTGCTGTCACTTCCTCAGTTTCTCCTTGTTTATTTGGATTAGTGTCTCTCCTGAGGACAAGAAATCTACACGTGTTGTGGAGCTCCAAGCCAAATAATCCCCCATATCCAAACTCAATTACAGAAACATCTGCTTAATGTCTGATGGGACCTTGTTTTCTCAGTGTGACACTAAAGGGAAATGCTGACTCTGAACCACCTTAAATGCATTAAATCAAGGATCCAGACCCTGCAGATTTCATTCTGCAGCCCCTTCCACAATTAGGAAATGTTCCCTGACAGCAGCTGGAATGCCCCAGCCCGTTTGCAGGGTACCAAGGAGGAGAGATTTTCCTGACACAGTTTCAGTGCTGCTTGTCCCATTTGTGTGAGCAAGACAGAATAAGGCTGATTGTGGAAAATAAAAACAACCAAACCCATGGACAAGCTCAGCTCTGCTGTGCTTTGAGCCACTGCAGCTGCTCCTGCCCAGTGGGTTCACTGGTGCAGGGGGCTGCCCTGGGGGGCTGCACACTGCTGGGAGTGCAGAATGGGGCTGTGGGGATTGCCAGAGCAGCTGTGGCTGATCCCTGCAGTGCCCAGGGCCAGGCTGGACACTGGGACACTGGGAGGTGTCCCCATGGCAGGGGGGCACTGGGGGGATTTGGGGTCCCTCCAGCCCAGCCCAGTCTGGGGTTCTGTGTCCTCTGATCCGCAGCACACTGAAGTGATGTTGGAACAGCAGGTGTTATTTTGGGTCAGAAGGCTTTTTTGGCTCAGCATAAGCAACTGAGAAAGACATTTTTCATGGAAGTGTTGACACGACCTGGAAACACCAACAGGCTTGCTGTGAATAAAAGTTTCATCAGCTGCTGTTACAACTTGGCTGCAGCAAACAGCAGTGCTGCATAAAAGAGATTTTAATGATTTATGGTGTTCTGACAAACGAGTCCACCAATCTTATGGAAAAGCACAGCTCCTCAGCAGGGAAAAACTGAACTTGTAAAGCTCCATGAAAAATAACTTAAGGAGTGAAATGTGGCAAGGTCTCTGGGAACAGAAACAAAATCAGCACTTAAGGATGTGAAGGCAGATTTGTTGAGCTGATAACTCATGCTCAGAGCGTGGCTCCTGGGGGTCACACTGCAGTTCTAGAGGGTTGGATGGGATTTGGGGCAGGAATTGTTCCCTGGGAGCTGGGATGGAATTCCCAGATGTGCTGGCACTGAACTGGGGCACTGCAGCTACACCTGAGCTTTCAGCTCTGCTCTCTTGGCTCTGCCTGGAAAACAATTTGATTAGCTGATTTTATCCTTGATATTTGTGAGGATTGTAGAACAAATTGTTATGGACTTTTTGATTACCAGTATTACACAGATGCTAATTGCCAGGGAAGGGCTGTTTTTAATTGCCAACAGCACCATCACAATACAGGATGGACACAAAATGCATTTGAAAGCCAAGGGAAGTTGTTCTGTGTCCTGCAGCTGTGGCCATGTCCAGAACAGAGTGATCCCTGTTTGCAGCTTTCCTGACAGCAGCTGGGAGTTTAAATGATTTGATTTTTATAATGGATAATTGGTGAGGTTCTGCCTGCAGTTCTTGGCACAAGAGCAAAGCAGAGGGTCCCGGGGATGTGCTGGGGACAGGGATTTCCCTCCAGACACTTTCTGAAGGATGAAACCCCTGGGAAAATTGAATGATGTCTTGGTGTAAGAGCTGAGAAGAGAACTTGGCTAAAGGAGATGAGATTGTTGGAAGTCAATATTGAGGTTATCCTTTCAGTAGTGCACAGCTGCAGCAAAGCCCTGCTCACCTGCTTTACTCCTTGCTCAACCAGCTCAGGATACCAGTGAACACAACTGTCCAGCCTGTCCTTGCCCTTGCAGTCTGGCTCCAAAGTAAAATCCAGTGCTCAAAAATGAAATCAGCTATCAAAAAAAGCTTGAGCTGTTTCTACATCATGGTAAATGCCTTCTCACTGCTTCAGGTCCTTCAGAATGAAAGGCTTAGTTCTCCCTCAGAGCTGTTTCCCCACCCCTGAGGCTGCTGCTCTGCTTCCCCCACAGCAGAGATTTCTTTCCCCACGCAGTCCCCAAGCCTGCTGATGCTTCTGGAGCCATGGGCAATTTGATGTTAATGCTCTGCATTTCAAATTTCAACCTTTCTGGTAAATGGCAGTTCTATAGATACTGGGGGAAACAGGGAGGGATAAATACCCAGCAGAAGCTGGAGGAGAAATCAGTGCATGTGGGCAAGGTGCAAGCACTGCAAATCAGCATTTTTATAAAGCAGAGCAGGGTCTGGCCACGGCCCAGAGCTGGGTGGGATGAAGGTGTTTGGAGTGGGTGTGTGGTGTTGGCTGACTGAGCCTTGACTCTGCTCTGAGTGAAATCCAGGCTGGCACAGTGCCACGTCCCCGTGGCCCTGAGGCTGTCGGGACGAGTGCAGGGCATGGGTCTCGTCTTACACAGCAGGAGCCAAGGAGGGAAATTCAAGAAGGAAAGGCTCTGCTGCCCAGGGAGTGTGCAGAGCTGTGACAGTGACACCCCCTGGTCACCAGCACCTTCCTGGGGTCACCTCTGCACATGGAGGGGAGCCAGTGACAGTGCAGCTGGAGCCATCCCCAGCTGCAGCTGCTGCAGAGCCATCCCCACCGGCACCACTGCTCAGGGATGGGATGTGAGCAGTGCTGGGATGTCACCAGTGCTGTGATGTGAGCAGTTCCAGGGAGCACCACACTGTACCAGAGCATTCCCCAGAGCAGTGTGATGTCAGCAGGGATGGGATGTGATGTGAGCAGTGGTGGATTGTCACCAGTGATGGGATGTGAGCAGGGATATGATGTGAGCAGGGATGTGATGTCACCAGTGGTGTGATGTCACCAGGGATGTGATGTCACCAGGGATGTGATGCCAGCAGGGATGGGACAGCAGCTGGTCCCACCTGCTGTGGCTGTGTGCAGACCCAGGGCCCTGCCCCTGCTGTCACTGTGGCCTCAGGCAGCCCTGCTCAGCTGCAGGACACCCACATTCCCCCAGAAATCACAGAACAAACAATTCCAGGGTGCCCAGAGCTGCTGCTGCTGTGTGTGGAGGTGATGCTGTTCCATTGCAGAAAACTGTTTATCACAAGTACAGAGTACATGAAGTTTTTACTATGCTGGGCTCTCATTTTCACTGTAGAGAAACAAGAGACAAATGACCTCAGAACAGCATGCAATGCTGATTAAGGTACAGCAAGTCACAACCTAAAAAATTAATCACCTAGAAATTAATGAGCTTCCAGCAATAATGTGGAATAAACTGACATCAGGGGAGAATGTTGCTCAGTACCTTGACGGCTGTTACCTAGAGGATTGTTTTCAGAGCAGTTCTACAGCAACGACCATGCTTTAAAGAAATAAATTTAGGGCTTTGCTGCTCAAAGAATTTATAAAATATAAAATTATTTTTGTTTATTGAACATAGAACCAATTCAGCCGGCTCTAGGCAGGGGCTGGATCCTGCTGGGGGTGTGCATGGTGGTAGGTGGTTTATTATTATTATTAAGTGTGCAGGAAGAAGGTTTTGCCTTGTTTTGTACCCTGAACGGTGCCTGGCAGCTGAGCTGGGCTCTGCTCGCCCCTGGGCACCGGGGGCTCCGGGAAGGGGGGAAGAGCTCAGGTCACTCTGCCCATGGAGAATTCCAGCACAGGCGGATTCCCCGCTCCCACCGAAAAACGGCGGCGGGAAATAACCCCGGTAATTCCCGCGCGTACTAATTGGGGTTTATCAGCCAACGATAACCACCCATTATTCTGTCACCTGCTGGCGGCAGCGTGTCCCTGGTGGTATCACACCGAGCACCATTAGCGCTTGTAAATGCTGATTAATGGCAGCGTTCGGGGCGCGGAGCTCCCACCTGCCTGCGCTCCCGCAGAAATTCCCTTTTCCCTGCGCTCGGGGCAAGCGGGACCCGCTCCGCCTGCCCGGGAACCTGCCCAGCTCATCCTCATTACCCGCTGTGATTAAAAGAGGGCAGATCTCATTACAGCAGAAGCAGACACGCCGTTAGTTCATTTGAAAATAGCTCCCGCGGTGGCTAATGAGCTTTGGAGCAGCCGCTGGGTGATGAAGGTGCCATCGGCGGAGCCGTGCCCTGGGCACAGCGGGGATCCGGGCCCCTTGTAATAAATTTGCATTTTAGCCGCTTTCTGCCCCCCCAAGGGATCGTTCTCCCCCTCCAGAGCACAGCGATGTGCCGGGCAGGTCAGACCCGCCCTGCAGGGAAGGAACTCTGTGGTTTGCACCCAGAGACAGCGAGCCCAAAGGTGTCCACACTGCTCCCAGAACAATTGTTGGAGAAGATCTGCCTTGGGAAAGCTCTCCGGAGCTGGCACCGTGCCCTGGCTGGAGCAAAGGGCGTGCACTCGCCAGCCGGGCATGGGAGCAGGGATGGGCTGGGAGCAGGGACGGGCTGGGAGCAGGGACGGGCTGGGATCACGAATCAGGGATCGGGGATGAGAGATCAGGAACAAGGAATCAGGAATCAGGGATGGGGGATCAAGGTTCAGGAATAGGGGAACAGGAATCAGGGATCAGGGATGAAGGATGAGGGATCAGGATGAGGGATTGTGGGTCAGGGATCAGGTATCTGGGATGAGGGATCAGGAATCAGGGATGAAGGATCAGGAATGAAGGATAAGGGATCAGGGACCAGTGACCATGAATCAGGGATGAAGGATCATAAATCAGGGATGAAGGATGAGGGATCAGCAATCAGTGATCAGGGATCAGTGACCATGAATCAGGGATGCAGGATGAGGAATCAGGGATGAAGGATGAGGAATCAGGGATGTCGGATCAGGGATGAGGGGTCAGGAATCAGGGATCAGTGACCATGAATCAGGGATCAGTGATCAGGGATCAGTGACCATGAATCAGGGATCAGAGGTGTCTGAGGCACCGAGCCCAGCGGGTCTCAGCTCCCCAGGGGCAGAGCAGGCTGTGCAGCTGCTCCAGTCTCTGCCCCTGGCCAGGTGTGCATTGTGCAGAAGAGGGACACGGAGAAGATGTACGCCATGAAGTACATGAACAAGCAGCAGTGCATCGAGAGGGACGAGGTGCGCAACGTCTTCCGCGAGCTGGAGATCCTGCAGGAGATCGAGCACGTCTTCCTGGTGAACCTCTGGTGAGCAGCAGGGCCACACACCTGCAGTGCCAGGCCCTCAGAGCCCCCTGCTCATCCCTGCAGCAGCAGCCTTTCAAACTGCTCCGTAGGGACTCCACTGCCTGCACCAGCAGAAAGATCCTCATTGCTGAGCAACCTTCTAGGGAATGGTTTAAAAACCACTCTTAAAATCAGGCTGAAATCTGACAAGTAGCTTGAGTCAGCAGTGCCTGAGTATCCTGTCCAGGCAGTGCCAGAAGCAAAGGCTGCAGTCTGTCCCCTGCCCACACCCCCATGGACCCCTGAGCCCTCCAGCATCCCTCCCTGTGCCCTGCACTGCTCTCACTGGCCAGACAAAACGCATCCTTTGGAGCTCACACACATCGTTACCAAATCTTGCAGGAAAAGCTGATTTACAGTTTTGGACAGTAGTGCATTTATCCTAGCTCTGTTGGTCAGTGCTGCAGGTGATCTGTCCTTTCTTGGCCTCCCTGCCCTGGGAGGGGTCTCCTCCCACTCCAGCAGTGCTGATGTGTGCCAGGCTGGAGGGGAGGGGGACACATCTAAAGGCTGAGGAAGTTTTATACCCAAAGCGATGGAAATGGGCGATGTGTCACATTTGGTTTGTTGATTCATTGCTCCAGAATAGCCAATTGAGTTAATATTGATATTTTTCAGCTTCTTAGCAGTTGCAAATATTTTTCCCAACAAGCAATGAAATTCTGGAGAGAAGTTGCTCTCATAGCAAACCCCTTCGACTCATAGTTTTGGAATAAACCTACATTTAAGATGGGAGCAGAAGTGAGTGATTCATAAGTATTATACAATCCCACATACTCTTTCCTTGGGCTGCAGTCACCAAATATAACAATGAGCCTTGTTTTGGTGTATCCCCACTGCTGTCAGTCTCCCGTGGGACCCACGGCACATTTAGAGAGGCGGTTTACTCCACAGTAAATATAAACCTCTTCTTCTGGTTTATCTGGCTAAATCAGCAGTTGTGGTTTCCAATTCATCTTCAGGATAGGCTAGGATATTTTAAGTAGGTTTTATGAGATTTTTTGCAGTTGAAAATGTGAAGTTTCTGTGCAGTGTGTGGCTCTGTGCTGGTGGGCTGACATGGCCCAGCAGCTCAGGGACAGTGAGGGGTGAGCAGGGGACATTACCTGGATACTCATCTCTTCCAGGGAAGCACTGCTTAGTGTAGCAATTGACTGAAAAACAAGCGAGCATCTTGAGCTGGGCACATCTTCAGTTTGGGCACATCACTGCAAGGAGCTGGAGGGGCTGGAGTGGGTTTGTGAGGGAGCAGAGCTGGGGAAGGGTCTGTGAGCCCCCTGGGGCTCAGCCACTCCCTGTCCTGCAGGTATTCCTTCCAGGATGAGGAGGACATGTTCATGGTGGTGGACCTGCTCCTGGGGGGGGACCTGCGCTACCACCTGCAGCAGAACGTGCAGTTCACTGAGGAAACAGTGAAACTGTACATCTGTGAGATGGCCCTGGCCCTGGACTACCTGCAGAGCCAGCACATCATCCACAGGTACCAGGCAGCTGCCAGGGCCCTGCCCTGCTGGGACCTGCCCTGCTGGGACCTGCTCTGCTGACCCTGCCCTGCTGACCCCTGCTCTGCTGACCCTGCTCTGCTGACCCTGCCCTGCTGACCCTGCCCTGCTGACCCCTGCTCTGCTGACCCTGCTCTGCTGACCCTGCCCTGCTGACCCTGCCCTGCTGACCCTGCCCTGCTGGGACCTGCTCTGCTGACCCTGCTCTGCTGACCCTGCCCTGCTGACCCCTGCCCTGCTGACCCCTGCCCTGCTGACCCTGCCCTGCTGACCCTGCCCTGCTGGGCCCTGCCCTGCTGACCCTGCCCTGCTGACCCTGCCCTGCTGACCCTGCCCTGCTGTCCTTGGGGTGGCTCGTGCTGCCCGTGCTGCCCCCACCTCTTCTGATGCTTCACTGGGGGGCTGAACATTTCAGGGCAGGTGTTAAACCCATCCAGGGCTTCACACAAATATCCCCAGTCTTGTTATTCCTTTTCCTTGGGAATGAGGCCTGAGCAAGTCTAATGCTTCCAGTTTTTCACCAAGTTGCTCAGGAAAAGTTTATTTCTAGTCCATCATAAGGGGGCTTGCCTCACATAAGAATATGTTTATTTGTTCCTAAATTTGATAGATAAATGATTGCAGGATTTTTGTCATTGAGTCTCATCCCTGATCTGGCTGAGATTCCATCTGCTGTAATCTTCCTTCTTTCCCCAGAGATGTAAAACCAGACAACATCCTCCTTGATGAGCAAGGTAGGATCACTCTGCTCCTCTTGGTTTGCCCCCTCATTCATTGCAGGGACAGATTCTTCACACTCCTGGGTGCTGGGCATCTTTCCACCTGGGGGGAGTGTGGGATGAGCTGCTCTGCCTTTACTGGCTCACATTTGCTGACCATGCCTGTGCTGTTTGCCTGGGGAGGGTCCCCCAGCTGTGACCCCTGTGCTGTGCTCAGCCCCACGTCAGCCCTGGAGTCGCTGCAGCTCAGCCTTCCAGGGCTTGGGACACCTGAGTCTAGTGAAAGCTCCACGATGATCCCTAAGATGATCCCAAGTCCCTTCCAACCCAAACATTCTGTGCTTCTAGGACAGTGTTTCCCTGGTGTCTTTTTCACTCCTCCAGAGCAGTTTGGCCAGTGCTGGAGGGTCACTGGCTAGCTCCACGTGGAATTTAAAATCAACACCCAAAGCTCCCAGCTTTATTCACCTGGCCAGCCCAAATCCTGGGAAACCTTTGGGATCTCTTATGGCCATTCCATGGGATCTGACCCTGCCCTGCCTGTGTCTGTGCTACCCTGTCTGAGGGCAGAAGCTGATGAAACAAATGTGTTCTGACTCTGCATTGCCACTGCACTGCCATTAATTCCTTCTTAAAATGTGTCTTTATTTAAGGTCATGCCCATTTAACAGATTTTAATATTGCAACAATCATTAGGGACGGTGAAAGAGCGACAGCATTGGCTGGGACCAAGCCATACATGGGTAAGAAACAACAACTGCTTGTGCCTGGGTCACATTTTGGGAGCTCAGCCCACGCTGGGCCAGGGGCATCCAGTTCATCCAGGAATTGGTGCTTGTGGCCAATTCGTTCATCAGCCTGATGGTTTGAGAAGGGGAAATCCCAGTGTGAAGGCATCGTGGTTGGCATGTCACCCCATCCCCTCCTGTCCTGTCACCCCATCCCCTCCTGTCCTGTCCTGCCCTCTGCATTATATCCTGTACAGTCCCCTCCATCCTGCCCTCTCCATCCCCATCCCCTCCCCTGTCCTGTCCTGCCCTCTGCATTATATCCTGTACAGTCCCCTCCATCCTGCCCTCCCCATCCCCTCCTGCCCTCCCTGTCCTGCCCTCTGCATTATATCCTGTACAGTCCCCTCCATCCTGCCCTCTCCATCCCCATCCCCTCCTGCCCTCCCCTGCCTCACTCAGCCTCCCCTGGGGCAGAGAATTCACTGTGAGTGCTGTGCTCTGACTGATGTGGGATATGGAACAGAGAAGCACAAATAACCTGCTGCTGCTCGTTTCCCTCTCTGCTCAGCCCCAGAGATCTTCCACTCCTTCCTGAGCGGCGGCACGGGCTACTCCTTCGAGGTGGACTGGTGGTCCCTGGGCATCATGGCCTACGAGCTGCTGCGGGGCTGGGTAGGGCTGGCCTGTCCCTGCCCTTGACCCCTGAGCCAGGCTGAGCCAGGGGACAGGCCAGCCCTCACCCCGTGCTCTTGTCCCCAGAGGCCCTATGACATCCACTCCAACAACCCCGTGGAGTCCCTGGTGCAGCTCTTCAGCACTGTCAGTGTCCAGTACTCCTCAGCCTGGTCCAGGGACATGGTCGGGCTGCTGAGGAAGGTGAGGGGCCCTCGGGCTGGGAGTGGGTGAATTGCTGGGTGAATTGTCCTTCTGGGCTGGAAATGGGTGAATTGTTGGGTGGATTCTCCTTCAGGATGGAGCTGGGTGAATTGCTGTGTGAATTGTCTTTCTGGGGAGGGATGGTGGCTACTGCACAGGCAGGACTAGCTGGAAAATTACCAGCATATTAATAAACAATGAATAGTAAGAGTAATGATAATAATAATATACACAAAGCATGCTGGGACAGTCAGGGATGTTAAGCCTTGATAAGAAAAAGTTCCAGGGAGACCTTAAAGCCCCTTCCAGTACCTGAAGGGGCTCCAGGAGAAGCTGGAAAGGGCTTGGACAGGAGGTGGAGGGACAGGGGACAGGGAATGGCTCTATGGAGTGCTCTGCTGCTTTCCTCATGCTGCTGCTGGAGAAGGCTGGGATGGGTTGGGACACCTGGTGCAGCTCTGGCTCGCTTGGGAACTCTGGAAAGGAGCTGAGGAGTTTGCTGTAGGAAAGATACAGCCGGTGCTGGCAGCCAATAAGTGCCTGCGGTATGAGTTAATGCTGGAGGGGTAATTTGCATAATTAGATTCGGTTTAACGAGCAGCAGCGCTGCGGGCAGAGGCGCATTCCCAGGTTTGCATTGCCATCTGCTGGGCAGCCGGGCTTGCAGGAGCCAGCCTCTCACAGGGATGTGCCAGCAGCTGGGAGGGGATCCCCCCGTGTCCCCCAGAGCGTTTCCTCAGCTGCTTGTCCTGCAGTGCCACCCCTTTCCCACAGCCTTCTCTGGCAGGAGGGCTCCTGTCCCACCCCTGATCACCTCCATCCCTCCCCAGCTGCTGACAGTGAACCCTGAGCATCGTTTCTCGTGCCTGGAGCACATGCAGGGCTCAGCTCACCTGGCAGGTGTGGCGTGGGGCGACGTGGGCGAGAAGCGCGTGGAGCCAGGCTTCGTCCCCAACGTGAGTGACCCCCTGTGCCCTGCTGCTGCTCAGGGGCACCCTGTCACAGCAGGGCCCCTGGGTGCTGGCTGGCCCTGGGCTGTGCCTGAGCCCTGCTGTGTGTCCTGGCAGAAGGGCCGCCTGCACTGCGACCCCACCTTCGAGCTGGAGGAGATGATCCTGGAGTCCAGGCCCCTGCACAAGAAGAAGAAGAGGCTGGCCAAGAACAAGTCGAGGGATAACAGCAAGGACAGCTCCCAGTCTGTATGTGCTGCCTGGGTGACACCAGCTGGGAAAAGGCTCTTTGGGCGGGCACTGCAGCTCTTACTGGTTTATTTGCATGGAAACCCATCATTTCAATAGCCAGGTGTTCCTCTGGTGGAAGTTTGGCCAGACTTTCACAGCACTGAAATGAGCAGCAGGGGTCTGGGCTGCCCAGTGTGCTCAGCCTGTGTCCCTGCTGTCCTGGTTTGAAGTTCAGGTGTCTGCCAATAAAGGCAGGAGCTTCTCTTTGAAATGGAGAATGTAAACCCCCTCCCTCCAAATTATTATAATTTTGAAATTAAGGGCGCTCAGGCAAAGATATGGGAATAGGAATAACAGTTCTTTCCTAGGACAACTAAAATAGCAATGCAGTATTACACAGAACAATCCCAACCCTGCCAGAGTCAGAATCCAAGCTGGCACAGTCAGTCAGTCAGGGTGGTGGCACAGTCCCATTCCATGGTGCTGCATCCTCCTGCAGGGGCAGATGTGGCTCAGCTGGAGCAGTGCTCCTGGAGAAGGGGCAGTTTCCTCTGAAGCTCCAGGGATGATGTGGAAGGGTCTGGTTTTCCTCTGGAATCCAGTGGAAAGAAGGTCCCTTGGTGTCCAAATCTCAGTTTTTCTCTGGGTAGGAAAGGCTTGGCTCCTGCCCTGGCTAGAGCATCTCCCAGTGGGATGATGGAATTTTATCAGCCATGCCCTGGGACTCAGTGGCCATGAACAGGAGATATCTCCTGGAGGAAGGATGGGCTGTGGAAAGATAAAGATGATTGCCCAGCTGGTTTAAAGATGGCCCATTAGCAGATAATGTGTGCCAGGAGATCAGGGGCACTGCCCCACCCAGTTTTAAACAATGGCCCATTAACAGGAGATATCTCCCACAGGGATCAGGGTCACTGCCACACCCAGTTTTTAACAATGGCCCATTAACAGGTGATACCTCCTGGATGAAGGGTGGGTCATGGGAAACGTAAAGATGACTGCCCCACCTGGTTTTTAACACCTGAGCCATGAACAGGAGATATCTCCTGGAGGGAGGATGGGCTGTGGGAAGATAAAGATGATTGCCCAGCTGGTTTAAAGATGGCCCATGAGCAGATAATGTGTGCCAGGAGATCAGGGGCACTGCCCCACCTTCAGCAGATGGGACAGAACACACATTGCTGGGCACATCCTGCATTGCTCCCCAAGACACCTGCCCAGCCCCAGCTGAGCACAGGGCAGCACTCCCTGTGTGCCCGTGCAGGGATCCACACTGGGCTGTGCTGGGCTCTCCCCACGCTGCCCGTGCTCCCCTCGGGCTGACAGCACGTGCAGTGCTCATGGATCAATGTTCATGTCAGGCACAGGGATCTGTGCTTTGGGGAAAGCACTGGCCCTGCTGGAAGCCATTGGCAGCCAGCCCTGCTGCCTCCAGATGTGGGACTGAGGCTCAGGGGCTGGGGGCTCCTGCACAGCTGGACTGCTGGGGGCTGCAGGCAGCCAGGAGATGCAAATGGGGCTGCTTGTGCATGTTTTGTTCTCCTTCAACAGGAAAATGACTATCTCCAGGAATGCCTTGAAGCTATCCAGCAGGACTTTGTCATCTTCAACAGAGAGAAGTGAGTGTGTGGGGTGTTTCTTTTAGGGAAAAATGCTGCTTTTTCTGCCTTCCCTTAGGAGCCAGTGCAGTGCCTCACAGCCAGGAGCACCTTGCTGCTGGCTTAGCCCCAGGTGAATGGTGTCAGCAGAGGAGCTCAGGTGCTGCCTGTCTATGAAAAATGTTCCTGGCCACAAAGGGAGGCAAGATCAGGGATTATTAACTGCCATTAAATAAAATTCGCTGTAGTGGGACTTCTGGGGTTTAATGTGTGTGTGTGACTCTGCCTCCATTCCCCTGTGGCACCTCCTCAACCCATCCTGCTTTTAGCAGATGATGTTTTGGGAAATGAAGGTGAGGAAGGTTGGACTCAATGGCTGGGGAGGCCTTTAACACACAGATTAGGTTCATAGGATGATTAAGGTCCCTTGTGAGAATAAGCAGGCAGTGAAAGTGCTGGCAGGAGTCTGGCTATGCTGGGGGCACTCAGGGTTGGGGTTTGGGGGTGCAGGAGCCTGGCTGTGCTGGGGGCACTCCTGGCTGGGGTTTGGGGGGGCAGTGCTGGGGGCATTCAGGTTGGGGTTTGGGGCTGGCAGGGCTGTGCTGGGGGCACTCAGGGCCAGGTTCTGGGTGGGCTGAAGCCCTCAGGCTGTTTTGGGGCATTCCAGAGCAGGTCAGTGTCCTTTGCTGATGCTTTGCTGGGCTCTGACCTGACCCCTCTCTGAGCTCTGGGGGGACTCCTCGTGCTCTGTGGGCACCTCTGGAGCAGTGAGGGGGCACCTGGGCTCCCTGCCCACTCCTGGGGGTTTGTTTGGGCACAGCTGTGTGACTCCTGCTTCCTCCTCTGCCCAGGCTGAAGAGGAGCCAGGAGCAGCCCAGCGAGTCCGTGACCACCTCCGAGACCCCCGACGAGGCTGAGGCTGAGCCCCTGCACATGTGCAGCTCTGTGTGCTCCTCGGGCAGCAGCTAGGCCAGGCCAGCCCCCTCACCTGCCTCAGGTGTGCTGAGCACCGAGCCTGCTCTGGACAGCACTGGCAGCTCCCCTGAGAGCTGGAACCAGCCAGAGCTCCCCAGGACTGTCACTGAGAGCTGGAACCAGCCAGAGCTCCCCAGGACTGTCACTGAGAGCTGGAACAACCCAGAGCTCACCAGGACTGTCACTGAGAGCTGGAACAACCCAGAGCTCCCCAGGACTGTCACTGAGAGCTGGAGCCAGCCAGAGCTCCCCAGGACTGTCCCTTAGAGCTGGAACCAGTCAGAGCTCCCCAGGACTGTCACTGAGAGCTGGAGCCAGCCAGAGCTCCCCAGGACTGTCCCTTAGAGCTGGAAGAAGCCAGAGCTCCCCAGGACTGCTCTCCAGCCATGGATCTCCAGCCCAGCACCGTGGCTGCTTGCTGGGGGAAGGCAGGACCTATGCAATTTGTCAGGGGAGGAGATCAACTGATTTAATCTTTCTGTTTTCATGTCAGATTGCTGATCTACACGTTTTTAATGCAGTGAGAGGACAGGGAGAGAAGCCACGTCCTTGGGAGGAGGAGGGGCGGGGAGGAAGGCCAGGGAGGGGGTATGAGCTTGGCTTTGGCACTCCCTGTTCAGATGCTGCCCTGGCCGTGGGCAGTGGGCAGAGCAGCCCTGGCACAGCCCCTGTGCAGAGCAGAGCAGCCCCAGGTTCAGCCCCTGCAGCACAAGGACATCCCAGGCACCTCCTGTCCCTGTGTCACCTGTCAGGTCCTTTCCCCATTCAAGGCAAATGTTCTTTGTGCACTCCATGGATTCTTCAGGGGCTGGGTAATGTTCAATGTGTGTTTGAGCTGCAGGATGCATTTCAATATTCTCCTGCTGGATGTGGCTGCTGCAGGCAGTGAGGAGCTGTGGGATGGTTGGGGGCTGGCTCCATGTCCCAGCTTTGGAGGACACAGTTTGTCAGAGGCTGAGGATTTGTGAGTGACTTGGGTGTGAAAGACAGGAACATTGTATTTCACCCTTTGATCTCCTTTATTTTCAGTGTAAAGTACAAGTACTGTATATAATTTGCCAATACCTGTCTTAATAGGACAGGACCTGTCCCCTTGCTCCTGCTGTGGGTGTGATTTCCTGCTGCAGGGCCCTTCACTGCAGGAGCTGCTGAAGCTGCTGCAGTGGGTTTTGGTCACTGTGGCTGAGCCCAAGCAGTGCCACAGGACTGCTCTGGGTGTGGTGGCACCACAGTCACCAGCAGGGTTTGCCTCCTTCCTGGGCATTCCTGATGCAGAACTGGCTGGGAGATGTTTTGAGCAGATCAGGCTCTGTCAGGAGCAGTTTTGTTGTGGTTCTTGTTTCCAGGAATGAACCAGGAAGGCAGAGGAGTATGAAATGATCTCACACAGCCAGGGCACAGCTGTGTCTCCCCCAGTTTTATGTGGGGACAGTGTGAGGCTGAAGCTGTGCAGGGATGTTTGATGGAAGGCTGAGCAGGGGGCAGCCAGAGCTGCTCCAGTTCTGTGTCTGTTCTCAGGGCAGGGCCAGGAGATGCTGTCAGCCCCTGGTCCTGCTGTCACCCATGGTCCTGCACCCTGTGCTCGTTAGCAGCTGCCTTAATGACAGCTCAGGGGCTGTGGCCATCAGTCAGGGCTCAAATCAGTGTGTCCTCCTGCTCCTTGTCCCACCCTGGCTCTGACCAGGCTGTGCTGGGGGAACCTGCCCTCTCTGCCCAGTAACTTCCAGTCTCTCACTGGGTAGCAGGGAGCCCAGTTGCCTTCTGTCACCTGCCAGAGCTCACCTGTGTGTGCAGGTGTGCCCCTGCTCTCCAGGGCAGCCTGCTCCTGTCCCCAGGGCTCTGTGCTCCCCTCGTGCCTCCATCCCACAGCTCTCAGCTCTGTCCTGGCACAGCAGGTGAGCCTGTATTTATTCAGGAGTTATCACTACAGGTGATTTACTCCACTGTGGGTGGGCTTTTACAGTGAATTCCATTGCACTATTTAGCAACTTCCTGTAAATAATGGCAACATTTTGGGCTGCTGGAATGACAGAGTGTCACTGATTTTTTGACCAAACTACTGGATGAGTGATGAAGATACATCAGCTCTCAGGCCAGGAGAGGTGTTGGCAGTCCCAGGATGTGTGTAATTGATGTTTCCATTGCTTTCCCTAGGACAGGAGGCAGGTGTGCCCTGAGGTGGAGGTTGCTGTGTGTGCCAGGAGCTGGCTTGTTTCTGAAATGGGGGTTTCTCAGCCCAAACCCCCTCTGTGTCAGTCACCTGCACCCCTCTTCTCCAGGGCAGAACAGCTCAGCAGCCCCTGGCAGGGCCAGGGGAGCTCCTGGGGGATGCCAGGGAATGGCTCCTTCCCAGGGTAACGCTCTGGGCAGGTCCTGGCTGCCTGGGCAGCACCCCTGGAACCCAGCAGGGCATCCCAGGGCTGTGCTGGGTCACTGCTGAAGCTGAACCCTGGGAGCAGCAGCAGGACACGGAGCTGGGGGGGCTCTGCTGGGTGGGAGAGGCACCATGGGCATCACTGCAGTGTTTGGTTTGGTCTGAAATGGCATTTGGGCACCACCTTAGCAGAGCCAGGGTGACAGGGTTCCATTGACACTCTGTCCCTGGAGAGGGAGTGGCATGGACAGAGCAGCTGGAAAAGGGACAAGTGATGGGAAACAGCTCATTGTCAGAACCCCTGTGGAGGTTCCAGGGCTCTGGGCCCCCTGCCCCACTCTGGGCCCCTCTTGTGTCCCCATTGCTGTGTCCCTGTCCCTGCCAGGGCCAGCTGAGCCCAGCTCGCTCCTCTTGCCCTCCCCATCTTTGTGGCTCCTGCCAGGTGTCCATGCCCAGCTCCCCCACCCACAGAGGAGCCCTGGGCTCCGATCCTCCCTCCTCCCTGTGCCACCCCTGGCTGCTCCTGTCCCTGGCTGCTGGCCCAGGCTGGGGACAAAGCTCAGGGGCTGTGGAGCCCTGGTGTGCCCTGGCTGCTGCTGCTGGGCAAACCTGACAGTGCCAGAGCCCAGGGCCACACCCAGCTGGGAGGTGGCACTGACAGCTACAGCCAGAACAGGAATTTTCTGTACATAAATATTTAAATACCTGTATTTTTTTGTATGATGGATTTATACAGTGTGTGCCATTATCTGCTGTGAAAAGTCTACAGCACCTATAAATTATTCTCCTTTAATCACTTGCCATGAGATTGTTTTTCTTATCTCTGTTGTGTTACAAAGTTTTGCAAAGTTGCATATTTTTAAGTGTTGGCTTTGAATTCCACAGCCTTCACTGGAATTTTGTGCAGAAGACAAATGCCAGGTCAGGTCCTGATGTTTCTTCTGTTGCCAATTCTCTATTACTCCAGAGCTTGCCAAAAAGAGTCTAAGAGTAATAAAATACTAGCAGAAATACCAGTAATGTGGACTTGACCCTGGACAGTGCTGAAATCCTGCTGCCTTGGGAGGGTATTTTTACAATTATTTCAGTGCAGATCTATGTAAATATATCTTTGTATTTTATGTCAATACATCCCTGTAATTTTCTTGCATGACAATTTTATCACACCACAGAATATTTAAGTTATGACAAGGTTGTGTTTTTGCAGATACTGTGGGAAGGCATTGCACATGTGGAGTAATAAATGTGTATTTTTAACATTGCCAAGGATTTGGTGTCATTTCCAGGGGATTGAGCTATCAATGCATGAAAACACAGAAACAGCCACATGCTGGAATCCTGGAACCCAGCTGGAATCTGGGCTGGTGGGACACTGCCAGCCACCACAGGGTGGGACAGGAGCTGTGGGACACTGCCAGGAAATGCCTCAGGAGCAGCCCTGGAAGGGAACAGCTGGATCCAGAGGTTTGCATGGCCCCCTGTGCCTGCTGGGGGTGGTGGTGCCATGGGGTGTGGGTTATGGGATTCCATAGGGAATGGGTTATGGGATTCTATAGGTTTGTGATTCCCTGGGGTGTGGGTTATGGGATTCCATGGGCTGTGGGTTTTGTGATTCCATAGGAAATGTGTTATGGGATTCCATAGGGTGTGCGTTATGGGATTCCATAGGTTTGTGATTCCCTGGGGTATGGGTTGTGGAATTCCATGGGCTGTGGGTTTTGTGATTCCATAGGGAATGGGTTATGGGATTCTATAGGTTTGTGATTCAATAGGAAATGGGTTATGTGCTTCCATGGGGTATGGGTAATGGGATTCCATAGAGAATGGGTTATGGGATTCCATGGGGTGTGGGTTACATGATTCCATAGGGAATAGGTTATGGCATTCTATAGGTTTGTGATTCCATAGAGAATGGGTTATGGGATTCCATAGGGTGTGGGTTACATGATTCCATAGGGAATAGGTTATGGGATTCCATAGGTTTTGTGATTCCATAGGTCCATCCCTAAGGAGCGCTGCTGTGGTGCAGGGAATTGAGGGGTGCATCCCTGAGGATCATTCCTGTCCTACAGGGAAGTGAGGGGTCCATCACCCACAGGAGTGGGGTCCTGGGGCCCCTCCATCCCAGCTCTGGTGCTGCAGAGCCAGGGCTGTGGCTCAGCCAAGGGCACAGAGCGTGTCCCTGCTGTCCCTGACCCAGAGCCTGCAGGAAAGCTGTCCAAAGGAATTAGGGCCATGACCGTGTGGGGCCGTGGGGGAGGTGTTTCCTGCAGGCTCTGGCTCCATCAGCAGGCAGCTGCTCAGCCTCTCCTGCACTGGGGGAGCTGCAGGATGCTGCTGGCTCTGCTCCTGCACTGGCAGAGCTGCAGGATGCTGCTGGCTCTGCTCCTGCACTGGAGGAGCTGCAGGATGCTGCTGGCTCTGCTCCTGCACTGGAGGAGCTGCAGGATGCTGCTGACTCTGATCCTGCACTGGGGAGCTGCAGGATGCTGCTGGCTCTGCTCCTGCACTGGAGGAGCTGCAGGATGCTGCTGGCTCTGCTCCTGCACTGGGGCAGCTGCAGGATGCTGCTGGCTCTGCTCCTGCACTGGGGCAGCTGCAGGATGCTGCTGGTTCTGCTCCTGCACTGGAGGAGCTGCAGGATGCTGCTGGTTCTGCTCCTGCACTGGGGCAGCTGCAGGATGCTGCTGGCTCTGCTCCTGCACTGGGGAGCTGCAGGATGCTGCTGGCTCTGATCCTGCACTGGGGAGCTGCAGGATGCTGCTGGCTCTGATCCTGCACTGGGGAGCTGCAGGATGCTGCTGGCTCTGATCCTGCACTGGGGCAGCTGCAGGATGCTGCTGGCTCTGATTCTGCACTGGGAGGAGGCTGGGTAGCTCCCTGACATGGGGAACTAATAAATAAATGCAAACCCTCCCTCTGTGAGGGAAGGGCTGGCAGGGTTGGAGCCTTGGTACCTGAACTGGGTGTTGTGGGATGGAACTGGGCCTGCTGGGTCCCCACTGGCACCACCCAGGCCAGCTGTGAGAAAAGGGACATTTACAGAACCTCCTTTGCTAAGTGTTTACAGCTGGGGCTGTGGGATGTCCCTGTCCCCCCATGGACATTGGGGTGAGGGGGAGGTCACTGCCTTCAAACTGTGCCTTCCATCCTTCCCATTGCTCATGGATTTCCCACTGCTCTGTTCAGGAAGAAAAGAGGTCATGGAATCGTAAATAGTTTGGGTTGGAAGGGACCTTAAAACTCATCTCATTCCACCCCCTGCCACGGCAGGGACACCTTCCACTAGATGTTAATTGCCTTAGTGCAATTTCAGGAAAAAACAGAAAACCAGCAAACGAAATTATGTTAAAATTAAATACGAAACATCCAAACAAATACATTCCCATATGCTTAATGCAGAAATTACTGCAGCATTAAGCTGTGAAATGTAGGTCAAAACAACAACAAAAGAATTAAATCCTTCCCTGGTTTATATTGGTGGGCTCACTCCTAATTCATGGATTTGTGTATCTGGAGCTGCCATATGTGTGGTTCCAGCTCCCACTCACAAACCAGATCCTGGCTGTGCCACCCCAAGCCTGCTCCCCTCCTTGAGCCTGGCTCAGGCAGAGCTGCAGAGCTGGCAGTGCCCAAGGGAAATCAGCATCTCATGGACATGGTGACATCTCACAGTCATGGTGACATCTCACACACGTGGTGACATCTCACAGACACGAGCAGGGTGGGCTCTGCCCACGCCAACCTGCAGGGCAGGGTGGGAAGGCACAAACTTCACCCAAACACTCAAAGGAACAAAACACCCAGATGGACTCGGGTGGATCAACCACTTCCACCATTTCCTGGCTTCCAACTGAGTTTATTCCAAACAAGGAGCAGGCAGGAATGGAAAGCTGTTCCTGGAGGTACATGCACAGCTCACTCTAAGCACACCTTTAAATACAACACCTGGGCTAGAATCATCTTTGTAAAAAGTGTGTTGCATGCACCTGGCCCCCAAACCAGCCCTGCTCCTGGGTACTGGGCTCAGGCTCAGCTCTTGAAAAGCAGTATAAATAATCCTTAAAAAACAAGGCTGACAGAAGGACACTGGCCCACGGGCTGCCCAGGACACAGGGCTGCAGCTGCCCTGAGCTGTGAGCTTGAGGGACAGACGGTGTGGGGAGGGCAGGAGCAGGGCAGGGAGCTGTGGAGTGCTGAGCACTGGGATCCTGTGGTGTGAGCAGCAGTGGGAGCTGCTGGGGAAGAGCTGGATCCAGCCTGGACGTGCCTTCATCTGCGCCCCAGCCCAGCAGAGTGCATGCACAGGGAAGGGCCCTGCTAGTGAAGGAACAGTGGAGAACCTGTGGGGACACTGCCTCAGCATCACTGACACCCCAGCATCACTGACACCCCAGCATCACTGACACCCCAGCATCACTGACACCCCATCATCAGTGACACCCCATCATCAGTGACACCCCAGCATCACTGACACCCCATCATCAGTGACACCCCATCATCAGTGACACCCCATCATCAGTGACACCCCAGCATCAGTGACACCCCAGAATCACTGACACCCCAGCATCAGTGACACCCCAGTATCAGTGACACCCCAGCATCAGTGACACCCCAGCATCAGTGACACCCCAGCATCACTGACACCCCAGCATCAGTGACACCCCAGCATCACTGACACCCCAGTATCAGTGACACCCCAGCATCACTGACACCCCAGCATCACTGACACCCCATCATCACTGACACCCCAGCATCACTGACGCCCCAGCATCAGTGACACCCCAGCATCACTGACACCCCAGCATCAGTGACACCCCAGCATCAGTGACACCCCAGTATCAGTGACACCCCAGCATCACTGACACCCCAGCATCACTGACACCCCAGTATCAGTGACACCCCAGTATCAGTGACACCCCAGCATCACTGACACCCCAGTATCAGTGACACCCCAGTATCAGTGACACCCCATCATCAGTGACACCCCAGCATCACTGACACCCCAGCATCAGTGACACCCCAGCATCAGTGACACCCCAGCATCACTGACACCCCAAGCATCACTGACACCCCAGCATCACTGACACCCCAGCATCAGTGACACCCCAGCATCAGTGACACCCCAGCATCACTGACACCCCAGCATCACTGACACCCCATCATCAGTGACACCCCAGTATCAGTGACACCCCAGCATCACTAACACCCCAGCATCACTGACACCCCATCATCACTGACACCCCATCATCAGTGACACCCCAGCATCAGTGACACCCCAGCATCAGTGACACCCCAGCATCACTGACACCCCAGCATCACTGACACCCCAGCATCACTGACACCCCAGCATCCCTCTACTCTCTACCTGTGAGGGAAGGGCGCTCACTCCCTGCTCCTGCTGTGGGGAGGGCAGCACAAGGGACCCTTCCCAGCAGGGACAGTGCAGGAACAGCACCAGGAGAGCACCAGGACAGTGCCAGGAGAGTGCCAGGAGAGTGCCAGGAGAGTGTCAGGATGGTGTCAGGACAGTGCCAGGACAGTGCCAGGACAGTGCCAGGGCAGTGCCAGGACAGTGCCAGGAGAGTGTCAGGATGGTGCCAGGACAGTGCCAGGACAGTGCCAGGGCAGCACCAGGACAGTGCCAGGGCAGTGTTAGCACAGCACCAGGACGGTGTCAGGATGGTGTCAGGACGGTGCCAGGACAGTGCCAGGGCAGTGCCAGGACGGTGTCAGGACAGTGAGGTGATGTTGGACCTCCCTCCTGGTGGGGCCATGATCTTCTGCGCCGTGCGCCGGGCGATGTGGTCATCAGCCTGAGACCCTGGGGAGAGCAGAGAGAGGGACATTCCTGCTGTTTACATGCCACAACCATAAAACAGCTCCTCAGGAAACACTGGTAATTTCATTATATGTCATTTCAGACACTCTACGAGCATTGCACTGTTTGGAATGGCTGTGTTTGCCTGAACTTCTGCATTTTTCACTATTTCTTTCTGGGAGATTTATAAATGGCTTTCCTATAAATAAATTTTGCATATAATTAAATGTGGGGACTGGTAACACTTATCAAACAATATGGGACCCATCTGATCCAACCAGCTAAAAAGTATGATGGAAATAATTTTACAGCACAGCTTTGCCCTAAATTGGAATTTGCTTTCCAAGCTCCTGACAGCTGCTGGGCAGGTTCCTGCAGAAGGAATGATGCTGAATCCCTGCTCCTGGAAACAGAGCCCCTGCCAGGCTTTGCGCATTGACATAAATACTACAGAACATTCTAGAGCTTTTTGTGCTGCACTTGTTCCCCTGGCCCCTGCCATGGAATGTGGACACTGCTGAAGGCCTAGACAGATTTTTGCCAGGCCTTTTCTAAGGTTCTGAGGTCATTTTCTCAGGGTGGGAGGTTTTTCCCAGGCTGAGACAGTTTCTCAGCTCTGGCCTGAGCCTTTCCCAGGGTGACAGCTTTCTGGTAAACAGAAAGGAATTAATAAACAGAGTCAACCTGGTGTTGACTGAGAGTCAGTTTTGTGATGTACATGACAGGAGATGCTTTCTCCTGTTGTCTAATTACCTACTGTCTTGTTTAAACTTGCAAACCACTCTATAAATATATTCAGTTTCTCAATAAAATGCTTCTTTTGCTTCTCTTGCTTAAGAAGTCATTTGTCATTATACGCACTCTCTGCGTAGAGCGACATTGGCACAAACTGCTGTACCAGTGAGCAGAGCTGAGGATCCTGCAGCCCTGCCCAGCCCTGCCCAGCCCAGCTCAGCCCAGCTCAGCTCAGCCCAGCTCAGCCCAGCCCAGCCCAGCCCAGCTCAGCCCAGCTCAGCCCAGCCCAGCTCAGCCCAGCTCAGCCCAGCCCAGCTCAGCTCAGCCCAGCCCAGCCCAGCTCAGCCCAGCCCAGCCCAGCCCAACCCAGGGTCACCAGCAGCCCCAGCCCAGCCCAGCCCAGCTCAGCCCAGCTCAGCTCAGCCCAGCTCAGCTCAGCCCAGCTCAGCCCAGCCCAGCTCAGCTCAGCTCAGCCCAGCCCAGCTCAGCTCAGCTCAGCCCAGCTCAGCTCAGCCCAGCCCAGCTCAGCCCAGCTCAGCTCAGCCCAGCCCAGCTCAGCCCAGCCCAGCCCAGCCCAGCCCAGGGTCCCCAGCAGCCCCAGCCCCACGTACCGGACAGGCTGAAGCCGGACTGGTGCAGGTTGCGCACGGGCGGCGCCGCGGCTTTGCCGGCGCAGGGCGCGGGGCGCGGGGCCACGCCGGGAGCCACGGCCTTGACACTCGCCGGCACCTCGTGAACTGGACCGTCGTACATGCCCCGGGGCACGCCCAGCACCTCGGCCAGCTGCAGGGGAAAGAGGGTCAGACAGACAGACACACGGACAGACACACTGTACATGCCCCGGGGCACGCCCAGCTGCAGGGGAGACAGGGTCAAACAGACATGGACAGACACACAGACAGGCCTGTCATACATCTCAGCCAGCTGCACAGGGAATACAGGGTCAGAGACATGGACAGACAGACAGACAGACACATGGGCACACCCATCGTACATCCTGCGGGACACACCGAGCAGCTTGGCCAGCTGCATGGAGAGAACAGGGTCAGAGACATGGACAGACATATGGACAGAGCCAGGGACAGAGCCATGGACACACCCATGGACACGCCCATGGGCAGACCTATGGACACACCCACGGACAGACCCATGGACACACCCACGGGCAGACCCATGGACACACCCATGGACACACCCATGGACACCCATGGACACACCCATGGACACACCCATGGACACACCCACGGACACACCCATGGACTCACCCACGGACTCACCCACAGACACACCCATGGACTCACCCACAGACACACCCACGGACCCACCCACGGACACACCCATGGACACACCCACGGACACACCCACGGACACACCCACGGACACACCCATGGACACACCCATGGACACGCCCATGGACACACCCACGGACACGCCCATGGACACACCCACGGACACGCCCATGGACTCACCCATGGACTCACCCACAGACACACCCATGGACTCACCCACGGACACACCCATGGACACACCCACGGACACACCCATGGACACACCCATGGACACACACAGGGACAAAGGAAGGAGGACAGAGCTGTTAAGAAGCTCTTTAGGTATTTGCATGTGATTGTGTCTCTTTAACAGGCACACAGAGGATTTATCTTACGTATTTCCAGTACCTAGAGGATGCACATCCCTGAGCCTCCAATGTCTGCAGAGCAGACAGTGGGAATACACAACAGGAACTGCTGTAGCAGAGGTAGGAGAGGAATTCCTCTCTCCACCTCAATACAAACAAAAACCCTCTTGGTAGAAGTCATATTTTTGCTTTGTAACATTTTAATAGGCTAACAAAACTGTCATTCGTAGCTCTAATACTAAGAACTCTTGACTGAAGTGCCAGGCAGTTCCACGAGAGCACAGAAAGAAACAGCATTACCAATATTCCTGCTGCAGGTTTGCCACCACAGCAGCCCAAATCCACTACAGCAGAGAGATTGTGATCAAACCATGGGATTATGGCAAATAAAACTCTCCTTACCCTGTTTCTTGCCTTTATCCTTTTATAAACAAAGTCAGGGAATGTCTTCCTCGGGATGAAGCGGCCGGAGCCCGGGGTGACATTCAGATTTCCATCTTCAAGGACAACTCTTCCCTGGCTTATGACCACGGCTGGGACCCCGTGGCACTCGGTGCCTTCAAATATGTTGTACTCCACGTTCTGGAAAAAGCAAATCCTGATATTCAGGCCAACAATGCCCCCTGTTTTTGTACACTCCTTGTGCACCATCAGCCAGAGCTAACCCTCGTATTTCAAATAACAAGAATCCAAAGGGAGCAAACTGGAAAGGAGAAAACAAACCTTGAAACCAATTATATTAAACTACAGCAATAGTTTAATATTTATATTATATTATATTATATTATATTATATTATATTATATTATATTATATTATATTATATTATATTATATTATATTATATTATATTATATTATATTATATTCTTTATATCTTCTTTATGGAATATTTAAATGATTTCTTATATCAAGATTAATACCATTCATATTAAATGATAGCAATGATTTAATAGATTTTAACTATAACATACACATTACAGTTTAGCAAGAGTTCAGTACTTCAGCACTTGCTTTTTTCTACACAGTAAATACAGTGACATTAAGATTTCTGTATCAGATGCTGACTGTCTTGGAGTGGTTACCCAGTACCAATCCCACCCTCCACAGCAATAAAAGGATATTTTCCCAGTATTTTTAAAAGGAAATGCAAGGTCCTTCATCAGTGTCCCCATGTAGACAACTCCTCCCCTGCTGAATGATCTGATCTAGATAAGAACACGCACTGCTTTCAGATCTCTTCTGCCTCTAAAACCAGCCCCAGAAACGAGCTAAAATGCATTTTACCGAATTGTGGGTTTTAGCTGAGATGATTTTCGTAGCCTTGGGGTTCCAGAGCACCAGGTCTGCGTCAGAGCCCACGGCCACGCGCCCCTTCCTGGGGTAGCAGTTGAAGATCTTGGCAGCGTTGGTGCTGGTCACTGCCACGAAATCGTTCTCATCCATCTTCCCAGGGACCTGGGGAGGGGAAACATCCCAGCTGGACACAGCCCCGAGCCTGTCCCTGTCCCTGTCCCTGTCCCTGTCCCTGTCCCTGTCCCCTGGGCTGCTGCACCCACCCAAGGGGGTGAGCTCTGCCCTGGCACAGGGAAGGGGATGTGAGCATGAGCCTGGTCCCTGCAGGATAAAGACACCAGAGACAGGATTTATTTCCCTTGGACTCCTGAGGCTAAAATCTCTGTAAAACAAGATCCTCACTGATTGGCTCCAACTCCTGCACAGGCATCTCAGGATCACTGAAGAGGGCTAAGGACAGCCTGGGAAGAAAGGCTGGGAGTGAACCTAACCAGTGCTATTTGTCATCTTCAGAAAAGTTTTATTTCTCTTTGAACAAAGCCCACCTAAGAGAGGGTCCAAGGTGGCCTGGCTCCCAAGCTCCTGCAGTCTGCACAGGGACATCTGCTCTGGGGGTGCAGGACAGAGCCCCCAGGGATGCTGCTGGCAGGGAAGGTGCAGGGACACAGACTGATCCCACCCTTGGATCACAGCCCTGCTGCCAGCAGACCCTGAGGTGACACTGAGACCTGTCCCCACTGCTGGGGCTGGGGTGACCAGGCAGCTGGAAGCATGGCCATGTCCCATGGGGGGGACACCCTCACCCCGTGCACCTCCCCAGGCCTCTGGTGAGCACCAGGGCACAGGAACACTCATCACCCTTGGGAGAAACTGCTGGAGACACTCCTGTGACTGAGAGAGCAGAGGGTGGCTCCTACACAGCAGCCTTTGAAGACTCTGTGCAGACATTTGTGTGTCTCAGTCTCTCTCAGCAGCTCTCTGAAGCTGCAGCAGTGTCTAGACAGTGTCAGCCCTCTGGCTGGTGTGAATTAACGAGGCAGTGACAGCCCAGCACAGGCACAGCTGCCATGTGCTCCCACAGCTCGGTGATCCCACAACTCAGTGACCCCACAGCTCAGTGACCCCACAGCTCAGTGATCCCATATCTCAATGTGATCCCAGAGCTCAGTGTGATCCCACAGCTCAGTGATCCCACAGCTCAGTGTGATCCTATATCTCACTGTGATCCCACAGCTCAGTGTGATCCTATATCTCACTGTGCTCCCACAGCTCAGTGTGCTCCCACAGCTCACTGTGATCCCACAGCTCACTGTGATCCCACAGCTGTGTGACCCCATATCTCAATGTGCTCCCACATCTCCCAGTGCTCCCCCAGCTCCCAGTGCTCCCACAGCTCAGTGTGACCCCATATCTCACTGTGATCCCACAGCTCAGTGTGATCCCACAGCTCAGTGTGATCCCATATCTCAGTATGACCCCATATCTCAATGTGCTCCCACGTCTCCCAGTGCTCCCCCAGCTCCCAGTGCTCCCCCGGCTCCCAGCCCAGTGCTCAGACGTACCACGCACTTCTCCCAGACGATGGCCATCCTCTCCTCGATGCCGATGGTGCCCTCGGGGATGAGGGTGAAGTTGTCCTTGCCCACGGCTTTCTGCGCGGTGCTGAAGGCGCAGTGGGCGCTGCCCGTGACCTGCAGGTCCCCGCTGGGGAAGGCACAGGGCGGGCTCGGGGAGGGGCACGGGTGGCCCCCAGCCCCTGCCGGGCAGCCCGCGGGGGCTGCGGGCTCGGCTGTGGATGGTGCGGGCGGGGGGCGCGCCCAGGTGCGCCTCACCCACCTGGCCAGCAGAGTGCTGAGGTGATGGGGCGTGCCGGGGTCGGGGCTGACGGGCGGGGACGTGACCAGGGCGGCGGCTCTGGCCCAGTTCTTGCTCCAGTACTGGGAGCCGTCGGTGCCCAGGCTGGCGGTGATGGGCTCCCCGAACACCACGGTGCCTGCAGGGCAGGGGGCAGGGGGCACAGGGCAGGGGGCACAGGGGCAGGGGGGCACAGGGCAGGGGGCACAGGGCAGGGGGCACAGGGGCAGGGGGCACAGGGCAGGGGGGCACAGGGGCAGGGGGCACAGGGCAGGGGGGCACAGGGGCAGGGGGCACAGGGGCAGGGGGCACAGGGCAGAGGGCACAGGGGCAGGGGCACAGGGCAGAGGGCACAGGGGCAGGGGGCACAGGGCAGGGGGCACAGGGGCAGGGGGCACAGGGGCAGGGGGGCACAGGGGCAGGGGGGCACAGGGGCAGGGGGGCACAGGGCAGGGGGCACAGGGGCAGGGGGGCACAGGGCAGGGGGGCACAGGGCAGGGGGCACGGAGAGCACTAATGTAAGCACAGCACAGCTCCACCTCCTGCACTTGGGTCTCGCTCATCCTTAGCTTGTCTCAGATGGCTGGGACACACTGTCACAGACTGTGCTCTCCTGACGGCAGGCACACATTCCTGCAGCTGCCATGCCTTCCTCTAAACCCAGCCTGTGTCTGTCTGGCAGCCACCAGGCGGGGGAAGCCTGACCCAGCTCCCCCTTCCACAGGACTGATCCCACCCCTTCCCTCTCCATCCCCAGCCAGAATCTGCAGCTTGCTCCACATCTGTTTTTCATTCACTTCACACCAAATGATCACAAGTGGATTATTCCCCGTTTCTCAGCTGTGTCTGCCACGATGGAAGTGTCACAGTTTCCAACACATCCCTTCCAACCTTCCCAGCTCTGAGCAATTATCTCCTGCACGGGAGCAGGAGCCCCAGCGCCGGGGGAGCTCAGGGATGAGGAGTTCCCAGAGCTCCCAGCCAGGATGAGATTCCTGGCTGCATCCAGAGCTCAGGGATGCCCGTGCAGCCCAGGTTACCTTTCCTCTTCGCCTGAGCCAGCACATCTGCAGCACCCTTGCTCATCACCTTGGTGACATAGAGGGGACAGTTGGCCTGCCTGGCGATGGTGATGGCGCGGAACACAGCCTCTGCCTCCACCTGTGGGCACAAGAACACGGCACAGGTGTGCCAGGACACAGGTGTGCTAGGACACAGGTAACCCATGATACAGGTGTGCCAGGATACAGGTAACCCATGACACAGGTGTGCCAGGATACAGGTAACCCATGATACAGGTAACCCATGATACAGGTGTGACAGGACACAGGTATCCCAGCACACAGGTGACCCCACACACAGGTACCCCAGCACACAGGTATCCCAGCTCACAGGTATCCCAGCTCACAGGTGACCCCACACACAGGTGTCCCAGCTCACAGGTATCCCAGCTCACAGGTGACCCCACACACAGGTATCCCAGCTCACAGGTATCCCAGCTCACAGGTGACCCCACACACAGGTATCCCAGCTCACAGGTGTCCCAGCTCACAGGTGACCCCACACAGGTATCCCAGCTCACAGGTATCTCAGCTCACAGGTGACCCCACACACAGGTATCCCAGCACACAGGTATCCCAGCTCACAGGTATCCCAGCTCACAGGTGACCCCACACACAGGTATCCCAGCTCACAGGTATCCCAGCTCACAGGTGACCCCACACACAGGTATCCCAGCTCACAGGTGACCCCACACACAGGTGTCCCAGCCCCTCTGCACAGCAGGCCCAGAGCTCAGCTCCAGGGCTGGCTTTGTTACCTCCTCAGGGCGGCTCAGCACGTGCCCCTCTGGCCCTGTAATGCCCAGCTCCAGCAGCCTCTTCTGCTCCTGGGAGGAAGGAGAGAGCAGTCAGGGACGGGCACAGCCCACCTGAGGCACCATGGACACAGCACAGCTTGTCCAGAGCCACCTGAGGGCAGGTGCAGGTGATGAACCCCCTGAGCAGGTGGCACATGGGGCACTGCACTGGGGCACCCCACTCTCCACGGGGCCACTTCCAGAGACCTGTCCTTGCTGCTGGAGCTGCCCAGGGGCCCCTGCAGGAGGCAGGGCTGGCACAGGGGTGTGGGAATGCCACAGGGGGCAGCCAGTGCCACCTCTCCTGAGCACTCCTGTGCCTTTGCACTGCACCATGTGGCACGGAGGGGAGGGAACCCGGGGTGGCAGATGCTGAGCTGAGCTCTGGGATGTCCCAGGTCACTAGTGTGATATCTGAACACAGATGTCCAGCACACAGCTGCCCTGTCCCCTCTGCACTGCTCTGTATCGTGTATCCCCAGTCAGCTGGCACTAATGCAAGGGCTGTTATCCAACACCACAGGGCAAATCCCACAGGATCCTTTCAAGGACCCTGCTCTTACAGGGTGCTGATTTGTCTGGACTTTTTCCACAGATCTGCTCCAAGTTTGTCCCCAGGGCTCAGGTGTCTGGCAGCTTACAGAGCCACTGCTGCAGCTCTGAGCCTGGGGTCACTTCAAGCTGCACAGCCAGCTGAGGAGCAGCCTTCCACATCAGTCCCAGGAGGGGGGAATTAGCCTTTCCCCTGTTTGTTCAAATAAACCCATTTGAAGGATTGGATCTGGCTTTCAGTCCAGCCCTCCTCCCACACCAGACTGAATGGCCACAAGCTAAAGGAACTGCCAGTCTGGCTGAGGCTGGAGCCAAGACTGTCTTTTCTACAAGTAAAAAGGGAAAATGAGGCCCACGAGCAGAGGCAGTGACACCTAGAACTCCCCAGTGCTGGTGGTGGAGTTAATACTACCAGTGTCATGGACATTACTGTAAAAGCCTCAAACCCCCCAATTTTTCAAGTAACCCAAACTCCTAAACACAACAGATAATGAGAAAAAGTATCATTTAAGGCAGTCAGTCACCCTTAGGAACCCCCAAAGTGCTTTTTGAGAACCAAAGCACATGTGAAGATCCATGGGGACACTGATGAGTCTCCAGGACACCCTGGTCACCCTGTACATTCCTCTGCCTGTACACACTGCTGCACAGGGTCCTGTTCCCTGCAAGGCTGGGACAGGGACTGGGGCAGGCACAGGGGTCTCCTCCCCCCTCCCTGCCACCCCCAGCCCCGGCACACAGCCCCAGCACCTCCTGGATGATGTCCCCGTTCTCGGCGTGCACTTGGGCGATGGCCCCCAGGTCCCGCACGGTGCAGAAGATCTCGTACATCTGCAGGAACAGCCACTGCCAGCTCAGCCTGGCACCCCACGGCGCAGGTGAGCTGTGGCTGCCCCTGCACTCCCTGTCCCACCTGGCCATCCGTGCACTGCAGCTTGTCCTTGTAGGCCATGAACACCAGGAAGGAGTTCACACCTGGGAAAAGGAAACAGCACCTGTGGATCTGTCCCTCGGAGAGCTCCCTGCCCTGCTTGGGCTGGGCAGGGGGCTGAGCCAGGGGGCTCTGCTGGTGAGGGCTACACTGGAAACAAAGCAAAGCCCAGGGCTGATGTGGGAAATGTCCCCACAAGCACTGACCCCTAAGCTTGGGAAAGACAATAAAGCCCTCCTTTATGGTGCACCTGAACTAAAAATGAAACCCCTGTGGTCAATGTTTGGGGTTAGGTGCCCTCTGTGACTGCTCCAAATGCACACTCAGCTGCCTCACTCCCAGGCTGGGTTTCCTCCAGTGCTGGC
The DNA here is from genome assembly GCF_903797595.1 of Erithacus rubecula. Classification (NCBI taxonomy): domain Eukaryota; kingdom Metazoa; phylum Chordata; class Aves; order Passeriformes; family Muscicapidae; genus Erithacus; species Erithacus rubecula. The sequence goes on along the minus strand of NC_136660.1, from coordinate 34,444,672 downwards.
TTCACACTGGCTTATCCTCAAATCTGGGACAGGGATGGAGTAACAGGACACAGGGAATGGCTTTAAGCTGACAATGGGTAGATTTAGATGGGATTTTGGGCAGGAGTTGTTCCCTGGCAGGGTGGGCAGGGCTGGCACAGGGTGCCCAGATTTGCTGTGGCTGCCCCTGGATCCCTGGCAGTGCCCAAGGCCAGGCTGGACACTGGGGCTGGAACATTGGGACAGGGGGAGGACGTGGCAGGGAATGGGATCAGGTCCTTTCCAAGCCAAACCATTCCATGATTCTATGAATTGCTGTTGTATTTTGTATGGATAGAGGCAATAAGCAATACCAAACCATGATCAAATTACAGCTGTATTTCATATTCCAAGGAACAGCTCCATTACTGCAGCCACTCTGCATTTTAATAGGAAATTCACTGGGAATTTCTATGGTAATTGACCAATTAAACCCTTGCTTGCAAGACTACAAATTACACTGAAGACATTGAGCTCTGCATTAGCATATCTGAAGGAAAATGCAGTTCCAAACATAGCAATAGGTATTAATGAATGCCTGAATCCCTGCTGCTTGCTCTACTTTCCTGCTTTCCAGGCAGCCACGTCCCACAGACACCTCGGGGTGCACAGGAGCTACAGGCACAACAGAACCACTATGGAACACTGAGTTTCCTTTTCCAAGCCCTGTCTGGAGGTTTTTATTTAAATGTTTTCTCTGTACATCACGAGTTTCCTTTTCCAAGCTCTGTTTGGAGGTTTTTATTTAAGTGTTTTCTCTGTACATCCCGTCAGGGTGGCCAACACCACTCCTTTAGTTTCCAAACCCCCTTTCCATGAGCAGGCTGCCAGCTGCCCAAAGGTGAGGGCACAGCCCCAGGTGCTATGGCAGGAACTGGGTGCCAGTGTCCCCCAGGTGTGGGCAGGTCCCAGTGCAGGGGAGGATGTGGCTGCCTGTGCATCCCTGGGGTGGGAGTCTGCTGGGACGGTGGTCAGGACAATCTCAGGTGCTCTCTGTGTTCTGGTCTTGAGTTTGCAGTTTATTGTGAAGGGTGTGGGTACAAAGGGCCCTGCTGGGGGGTTGTGGGAGTTGTAAGAGATAAGACAGAGAGGCGAAGAATGAAGTAAGGGAGTGAAGTAAGAGAGGTAAGAGAGCGATTTTCCTGTTTACAACACAATAAATCTTCTATGATGAATATTCTAATTTCCACTAACCAATCTAATAAAGATACAAATTCTCTAACATTTACATACAAACGATAGGAATCAATACTGCTTTCTTATCTCTAAACCTTATCTGGGACCCTTCCTGTCATCCCTGGAGAGGGTCTCAGCTGCTCTTTGGCATTGTGTTAACAAAGGGAGAAGATCCTCAAGCATCCACATCGCTGCTCTCCAGCCGCTCAGGTGAAAACTGCATTAATCTCAGTCTCACTTATGGTTTCCAGAGTCTCAAAATCTTTCACTAAGCACTGACATTTCTAAGGGGGGACGGCAGCGCCCTGCAGTGCCCCGTCCTTACCCTTGTCCTTGGCCAGCGCCTCCATCTCCTCGCGGAGACTCTCCTGCCAGCGGGGGATGTCCAGGCTCAGCCCGTAGTCGCAGCAGCTCTGGCTGTCGGCGCGGCCGCGCCACTGCTCGTAGGCGGCCAGCAGGCTGGTCCCCGGCTCGGGACACACGTGCTCGACTGCGGGGACACGGCGGGAGGATGGGGACACCGTGCGAGGGACGGGGACACGGCGGGAGGGACACGGCGGGAGGGATGGGGACACCGTGCGAGGGACGGGGACACGGCGGGAGGGACGGGAGGGACACGGCGAGAGGGACAGGGACACCATTTGAGGGACAGGACACGGGCAGCTGGCCTGGCAGAGCTGCTGCTGGGGCGCGGGCACTGCAGGGCAGCTCTGCTCCCGACAGCGAGAGCGGGTCTCCCAGACACTGACAGCAACCAGCAGAGCTGAGACCCCAAACCACGGCTTTGCCATCTTTGTGTCAGCCAGCACAGCTCTGTGAGTGCCTGGGGCTGATCCTGCTCTGGGCAGGACCCAGAACCCAGAATGCAGAACCCAGAACCCAGAATTGAGAACCCAGAACCCAGAATCCAGAACCCAGAATCCAGAACCCAGAATCGAGAACCCAGAACCCAGAATCGAGAACCCAGAACCCAGAATCCCAGCTCCCCTGGGCACCACCCCCTGCTCGTCACCTCCCTCAGCTCTGGGATGGGAATAACCCACAGGTCTGGGACAGGAACAAAACAGAGAGCAAAATTATTTCTCATTAACAAAACATGAAGCCTGTGCTTAAAGCTGAGAAACTCAAAAAACCTCCACAATTGCAAAGTTGTTAAAAACACATTAAAAGGTGTTTAAAGTGTTGTTGTGTTTTGCTCTCTGATGAGGAGAGGCAGGAGCAGACACACATATTTAATACAGGTGTGTGTTTTCAACACCCATGTGCAGCAAGGGCTCTGCACAGTTCACACCACCTTCCATCAGCTCTGAGATGTTTTGTTCTGCCCAGACTGCAGCAAGGGACACTTCTGTTGCACGAAGGCAAAGAAGCAGCCCCGCAGCGGCTGCAGGGCTGCAGGGAGTGCTGCTGGCTGGGCCCCCTTACCGATCATGGTGGTGCCTCCTGCCAGCGCGGCGCGGGTGCCCTGGCAGACGCCCCCGGCCGGGCTCAGCCCCAGCCCCAGCCCCAGCCCCAGGGCGGGCGCCTGCAGCCGCGTGTGCGCGTCGATGCCGCCCGGCATCACCAGCAGCCCCTGGGCATCGATGGTCCTGGCGCCCCCCGCCACCGGCAGCTTCTCTCCGATCTGCCTGCAAAGGGAACGGCACCCCCTGAAGCGGCTGCGCCTCTGCACGCAGGGCGCCCAACCTGCTCTGCTGACAGGGCTTCTCACGTTTTCCAGCTCTAGCTCTTTCCTGACATCGCTCTAAAATGCTGCCTTTATTATTCTAAAAGATTTTCAAGAAAAAAACTATGGGAAGCAACCTTGTTCAAATACCACTTTCTAAGAAATTACATTAGCAAATATAAATTTTTAACTTACTTTATTAAGCCGTCCTCCACATAGACGTCTGCATAAAAAGACTGATCATCGTTGACAATTTTTCCTCCTTTGATTAGAATCTGGTCACTCTAATAGGGGAAAAAAACCACAGTTTTTTAAAGACTCCTTGGTTTGGATTTCACTTTACTCATTCCAATCTTTAAGTAAATCTAGGTTTATTGTTTTCCCTCCAATCACTCAAGTTCAGTGACTATCCAGACTATTCTACAACTGCATTTGCAAGGGGAACCCTATGAAATTGTGCCCTGAGCATGGCAGCCCTGGGCACCCCCAGCTCCGAGGGCTGAGCCGTGTTCCTCCTCCCTCAGCTGCAGCTGAGCCTTCTCAGTGCATCTCATTAACCTGGTAATTTATTGCCGTTCATCCCTTCTCACAGTCAGAGGCAGATAAAGCCTCGAGCACTCGCCTCACTTCAAAGCCAGACAGTGGCACAGTTTTCAGATTTGCAGAATCTTCACCCAGAATCTTTAACTAGAAAATTTAGGAAGCAGCAGCACTGATGTCTATGTGGAGCTGCAGCCTAATTTCAGAGGATTCCTTTCCTGCTCTCTGCTGTTGCTTGAAAAATTATTCCCAGTGCTGAAACGGGCAACACAAAGAGCACGGGCTGGGCACAAAACCAGCCGAGGGACGCCCGAGCACGTGGAGATGCTGCTCCACAAAGAGCCGGCTCCTGAGGCAAAACTGCCCGAAACATTTTGGGGCTTGTTTAGAAGAGCATCGCTGGTATATGAAACTAAACTAAAGAATTGCATTCTCTTTCTTTGAACTGTCAGGGATTTATTGTCCCTATTGTTTCCTCTTATCCCATAACATCAATCAAAAGAAGCCTCGGTGCTGGTGCCCCATGGGAGAGCCTGACGCCCCTCCCCTTGTGGGGCCCGGCTTCACCCCGTCCCCATCCTTACTCCATCCTTACTCCATCCCCACAGCCGGACCCGCTCCCGCATCCCCGTAACGCGGCTGTTCCCCCTCTCCCGCACCCACCGCGCTTTTCCCAAGGGAGTTCTGGCGCGAGCCAGCGAAAGGAGAAAAAACAAAACACGAGGCATCGCAACCGAGCGATTTGTCCCGACTCCTGCAGGGAGAAGGGAATCCCCTCCCACGCAGCGCGGCGGGGGAACCGCGGGGGGACCGGGCTGGGGGGAGCAGGAACACGGGAGCGCAGAGATGCGCCCACACCGCAAACCCATCCCTCGGTGACAGCGATCCCGGAGCGCATCTCCCGCCCCGGGGGCACCGGGGGCACGGCGGGGCAGCCCCCCAGCCTTTGTCCCGCCGGGGCAAACCCGGGACAAAGCACCGGGACAAAGCCCCGGCACCGCCGAGCTCCGGCCGGGCCCCGCAACAAAGGAGCGGAGCGGGGCGGCTGCACGGGGCAGCTCCGGCACCGGTACCGGCACCCCGGGCTGTGCGAGACCGCCCGCCTCGCTCCATCTCCGGAGCGACCCCGGCCCGCAGCCCCGCAGCCCCACAGCCCCGCAGCCCCCGGTCCCGCTGCCCCCGGTCCCGCTGCCGGACCCCTCACCGCGGTGCGGGTCCCGCTCTTCCTGCCCGGCTGCGACATCGCCGCCGCCTCCGCCGCCGGTGTGCGGGGCTGCCGCGCGTGCCCGCCGCGCGCCCCCGCCTGCGTGCGCGCCCCCGCCCGCCCGGCCGCGCACACGGACGGGGCGGGGGGAGCCGAGACCCCCGAGAGAACAGCGGGCCAGGGGCCGTGCCCTGCTCAGAGCCGGAGATGGGATGGAATACAGGGATACAGGGATACAGGGATGGGATGGACGGGAAGGGATAGGACAGACGGGACGGGATGGACGGCACAGGATGGGACAGACGGGATAGGACGGGACAGGACGTCAGCAGGACAGACAGACAGGTCCCCGCTCGCCCTCCCGGCGCGGTGCTGGCCAGGCCGGCTGCCAGCGGCGCCCCCAGCCCCTGTCCCGCCGCGCTCCCGTTACCTGCCGGCAGCCGTCGGGCGGCGCAGCCGGAGCCGCTCTCGGGGGCAGCGCGGCCGCCCCGGGCTCGGGCTCGGGCTCGGGGCTCGGTCCCGGCTGGGGGTCGCGGCGGTGCCCCCCGACGGGTGTAGCTGTTCCGGAGGCAGCGAGCGAGGCGAAGTTCAGCGTCTTGTTGTCGAAGGCATCCTCCACGCTGCAGAACATCCCGCCGCGCTTCTGCCGCGGCCGCGGGCTGCCCGCACCCAGCCCCGCAAAGCAGGCGGGCAGAGCCTCCTCCTGCCGCCCCGACATGGGCCCGGCCCCCCTGCGCTCCCCTTGCGCTCCCTGCGCTCCCTGTGCTCCCCTTGCGCTTTCTTTGCACCCTCTGCGCTCCCTGTGCTCTCCCCCTGCGCTCTCCCTGTTCTCCCCTTGCACTCTCTGCGCTCCCCCTGCGCTTCCCCTGTTCTCCCTACGCTCCCCTTTGCTCTCCCCGTTCTCCCCCTGCTCTCCCGCAGCCGCTCGTCCTGCGAGCAGAGCCCAGCGCCGCGTTAAGAGCCGCCCAAGGACCCCCCGCCCCCGTCGTGCCCATCCAGCCGTGCCCGTCCCCACGCGAGGTGACATCTCGCAGCGCAGTGAGGGCAGGGACAGGCGGGGCTGCTGTCCGGGGATGGGCTGAACGCCCCCCGAGCCCCCCTGGGCATCTCACAGTCCCCAGGGCCACAGCCCAGCTCCCCCTCCCCTCAACCCCAAACCAGCTCATCTAATTTGAAGGTTTAAAACAGATCTTTTTAATTAAAAGTTGACAATAATTTATGTATTTTACAAAGGAATAGAAAGTCTCTCGATATATATCATAGGAATCACAATACAAAAATATCTGTAAAATTCTCTAGCCGATCTCTCCAGCCCGTTTTTGGGCTGTCACTCACTGAACCCAACACTCTGTATTTGGATATGATTCTGGAATAGGGTTAGAGGACACAGGTCACGGCACCACAGCCAGCAGACCAAAAACCTCCATTTTCTCTGCTTTACATTTTGCATAAGTTTACAATAGTCCCTTTTAATAAACTGTACAGCAGATGATACAGGGTTTAATACACATATTCACAGGCGAGTTCCTGAGTCGAAGCTAAATCTCTTCTGTGCACACCCTCCCTGCCAGAGGAGGGCACAGGGAGCCGGCGTGGGTCCAGGGGCCTTTCCTCCTCCTGGTCAGGAATTCTGTCACGAGCCATGTAAGGCACTCAAGGAATCACTGAAGGCTACAGATATTAATTACAGAGCAGAATACTGGAAATAACAGCCACATCCTCCAGCACTGGAACAAGGATCCCTGCCTGATGCACACACAGCAGTGGGTTTGGGGTGAGGGGTGGCCCAAAACCTGACCCTAACCCAGAACTGCTCACACAGAGCCCAGCCTGGCCCTGGGCCACCAAAACTCATCACACAGAGCCCAGTCCTGCTGCAGGGCCACCAAATCTCCTCACACAGAGCCCAGACTGGCCCTGGGCCACCAAAACTCATCACATAGAGCCCAACCTGGCCCTGGGCCACCAAAACTCATCACACAGAGCCCAGTCCTGCTGCAGGGCCACCAAAACTCATCACACAGAGCCCAACCTGGCCCTGGGCCACCAAAACTCATCACACAGAGCCCAGTCCTGCTGCAGGGCCACCAAAACTCATCACACAGAGCCCAACCTGGCCCTGGGCTACCAAAACTCATCACACAGAGCCCAGCCTGGCCCTGGGCTACCAAAACTCATCACACAGAGCCCAACCTGGCCCTGGGCTACCAAAACTCCTCACATAGAGCCCAACCTGGCCCTGGGCCACCAAATCTCCTCACACAGAGCCCAGAGGGATGCAGGCAGTGAGCAGAACCAGCAGGATCAAGTGAGGGAGCTCCTGCCTGTGCATTTGAACAGCTCTGGAAACATTCTTTGAGCCTCTGTTTCTTTCCTATGTACAAAACTTCACACATATTTATAGTGACACAGAGGGAAGTACAAGCCCTTATTTACACACAGACCTGTCCTGTACAATTGGCTTTGTACTTAAAACCCCCAGGATTAAGGAAGTTAATTTAAAACAGAACCGATATTTGAGACACATGAACACACCTGGCAGCAACACATCCTCAATGAAGAGCCATGAGATGGACTCAAGTCACCTCCTAAAATGTTCTTTGTCACCTCATCCACCACCTGCAGGGCTTCCAGTGATGCAGTATTTTAAGACATGAAGTCTTTCAGTGGAACTCAAAATGGACCCGTCTTAAGAGTGAAATGCAGAAGCAAAATTGCAGCTCATCCCAGAATGCAGCACTGGCATTGGTGTCTGGTAGAACTGGAGCTTGTTAAATCAATTCCATGATGGAATCATGTGCTGATATCAAAATCCACAGCCTTGGCCTTAAAGCAGTTCATCCCTTCAGTTCAAATCTCACACTTCTCTGGCCAACACGATTCCTGTTTCTGCACCGAGCTCCCTGTGCTGGGTTAAAGCACAGTCTGTGCAGGAAGAGGCTGAAGAATTTCAGTATCAGAGGTTTTCTTCATAGCTTTATAAACTCCAGCAGCACAGGGACCTACAGAATAAAATAAACACAAGGTTTAACCACAGTGGTGGTCTTCTCCTCTATATGGGATTTTAAATCCCAAAATCTACAACTTTTCCATCCCACAGGTTGTTCTGGGAAGTGTTAAGCAGCTCTCAGTTTAGTCTAATTTGGAGTAGGCTTAGCCAGTTACTGTGGTGGCCCTAAAAAAAAAAAAAAAAAAAAAAAAGAGATCATTCATTAGATGTTAAACATATTGTTTTCTCTGGGCTGTGCCATACATCATTCATTTTCTTTAAGCAATACTCCCCTAACAGCTGTGGGTAACACTCAGAACATGGTGATGATAGTGATGAATGATGAATTTCAGCCTGCCCCCTCTGAGAGGATGAGTTGATAACCACGGAGCCAAATTCCACCCGCTCAGGGGAGGGAGAGGTGCCCGTGGGTGGAGGGGCTGCTGCAGCTGCCCTGACCCTTCCCCGTGTCCCTGCTCCCAGCCAGCCCAGCAGCGGTGCCAGCGGGATGGGGAACCCCCGGCAGCGCCCCCGGGCAGCAGGACAGCCCAGCCCCGCGGGAAGGAGCGAGTCCCCCATTCCCTGTCCCTTTTCCATGCCCTGCCCCACGTCCCTTCTGCCCCAGAGCTGCGAATGTCCCTCCCTGGCGCAGCCCCTGCACTGTCCGGGGAAAGGATTAACCCTTCCCAGCCCACCCCGCTGCCAGGGCAGACAATCCTGGACTGCCTCGGGCTGGGAGGGACCTTAAACCTCATCTCATCCCAACCCTGCCGCGGGCAGGGACAGCGACCACCCGAGCAGCTCCTGCAGGTCCTTTGTCCCCCCGAGGCAGGGGACGCTCCCAGGTGCACAACAAGGATTTCAGAACAATTCCTGTCAAGAGGCTGAGGAGGGCTGCCCGAAGAGGAGCCGAGGGAGGCTCACCCGGCGTTTCCCACCCCGGCTCTGCTCCCCCCGCTCCTGTCACGGCGCGTTTGGCACCGAGCGGTGGCAGCGGGGCTGCCCGCGGCCGCTCGCCTCGCAAAAGGCACAATTCCCTCTCCCTCACCCCGCTGCCTCCCGCCAGCCACAGACAACCGCTCCAGAAAGCTGCAAAAATGGGACAAAAGCACTGAAAAATGATAATGGATGGAGCGCTCACGTTTGTGCTTCTGAGCACTCGTGGCTTGTGGAAAACAGCAGCTTTGTTGGAAAGAACTATGCAGGAGTGCAATTCCTCAAAGATTATGGATCAGATTTCACGTGAGAGAGGAAGCACAAAGCACCAGAATGGTTTGGGTGAGAAGCTTTGAGCCCAAATCCCCCCCAGTGCCCCCCTGCCATGGGGACATCTCTCACTGTCCCAGTGCTCCTGCCCCAGTGTCCATCCTGGCCTTGGGCACTGCCAGGGATCCAATTCCCAGGATTCCAGGGACTGCCCACCCTCACTGGGAAGAGTTTATTCCATGTATCTGAGCTAAATTTCCACTGTTTCAGTTTGAACCCATCACTGCTTGTGCTGCCATGACAGCTCCTGATGAATGATGACCTTCATCAGCACAGCCTCTTTCCAAGGCTGCAATGGAAGGAAATAGATATTTACACATTCATCTTTATCTAGATATACATATATACATATTTACATGCTTATTTATATATATATATCTATGTTTATTTATATATATATTACAAGGGACCATTTGTGAGCAGGATGAGGGGGTGAACACACTCAGGAAATTTGCTATGGAGCCTGCAAAAATTCAGATTCTTGACTGCATTTCAGGCCACAGTCCCATGGTTTTTGTGGCTGCAGGATGAGCTGCTAGCCTGAGAATGTCAGCAATCAGCAGCCCCTCACTGTCCACTTAATTCGTTATGCAATTCCTCATTTTCAAGGTAATAATGAAGAGCACTGTTTCACAGGATATCCCAGTGAACCTGTCCATGGTGTATTTTATTCCTGTCTATTCTGACATGGGCAGTTCCGGGGTTTTCCTGTGTTAAACCAGCCCAATTTACCAATGGAAGGAGCGCTCCCCATGCGTGCTGTGAGCATAGCTGAGCTGGGAACTACCCACGGGCATGAAAGCATTTCACCTCATTACCATCCATAGGCTGAAATGAAAATGCTGCTCCCAGACCCCTGAAGCTTTCCAGCAGCTCCAGGAGCCCAGGGGGAGGCTGGAGCTGGGCTGGGGATGCTGGGCATCACATCCCTGGCATTGTCAGTCAGAGACAGGTCAGGGATAGGTCAGGGACAGTTCAGGATCAGTTCAATAGGGACAGTTCAGCAGGGACAGGTCAGGGACAGTTCAGGAGGATGGTGCCCAGTCAGGCTGAACAACCAGAGCTGAGGCAGGAAATTCAGGAAACTCAAGAAATGCAGGAAATGCAGGCTGACACCTCAGCCTCCCCTTCACCTGCTCCCAGGAAAAGCACTGGGTGACATCGGGGGGACACCAGCCCTGGTGCCACCCCCCAGGAGCACGGGGTGACAGCACAGCTCCATCCTGCAGGAACACCCTGCAGGAACACCCTGCTCCTGCACCACCTCACTGCAGCTGTTGGGAAAGAGCCACAGAGAGCCCTGTCAGGACCTGGCATTTGTGGATTCACAGCTTTGGTTTGGGGTGATTATTTGCCAGTGCCCTTCCAGGACCATCTCAGCACTGCCAGCTGCCTGTCCTGACCCTGCACTCACCATTTGCTGGGTCCCGGGGCTGTTTACAGCATCTCGTTTGTAACAAGGAGCAAAGTGTCCCCCGGGGCACTGTTTCCAGAAAAAGCCATTGACAGAACAGCATTTTCTCGTCTGCCTCTCCAGGTCTGCACGAAGCCAGTACAGCCTTAGTGACTTGGACACGTTCTCCTTTCCTGGGGAGGTTTCTCTGGGATTTCTGCTGACCTGGAAATGCAGACATATCACTGAGCACCCCAACCCTGTCCACGGCAGGGGCCGTTTACACGTTAATTTACACACAGAATGCACTCTTTTAAAAAAGCTAACTTAAAGATAGATTTTCCAGCTGAATAACTCTTCAGGCCAAGACTGTGTTTGGTAAACCACAGAAATACACGTTCTTATTATTTGCAAGAGCTCAGCATGACCCGAATTAAGGGGGAGAACCCTTCAGCTGTGGTGAGAATGAAGCTGCTCTGCCCAGGAGTGCTCTGGGGAATGACAGGGGAACTGAAGGGGTATTTTCACAGCCAGCTTGGTGGAGCAGGCTTTTACCCTGCCACTCCCAGTGCTGCACAGAGCCAGGTGGAGTTTTCCTCCGAGAGCAAGCTGAGGATGGAAGGTGCTGAGGGGGAGGCACAGGACACCAAACTGCTGCTGCTGCCCAAATCCACGCTCCAAAAAAGCTCTTCTGTACTTCCCACAGAAAGAGGAACACCCATACAATGATTCAAGGGAAGGGTGGATGGGTTTGGAGCCACCTGGACAGCGGGAGGTGACCCTGCCCATGGCAGGGGCAGTGAGGTGACCTTGGGAGTCCCTCCCAGCCCAAACCACTCTGGGATTCTGTGCCGTGTGTGGTGTCCCTGCAGCAGCTCAGGACTGGGAGGCTTTTAGCTGCAGAGAGGACAAATCAAAGGCTGGTCCACATCCTGCCCAGGAAGCAGAACCACGAGTTCCTGCTGTAATAAACCAGATGTTCTGCTTAGAAGGAAGATCCCAGCTGGTCTGTGTCAAGTGTTTTCCTGTGGGATTTGGCAAAACCACCAAGGAAGGAGCAGTCTGTGCACAGGCAGAGGGGTTTGGGATGAGCGAGCTCTCAGCCCTGGCTGGATCCTCCTTTAGCAGCAGCCACCACTCCAGCCCCAGGGCTTTGATCTCCTCATCTCCTCTGCCTCATCCCCAAATCCACACTGACGTTGTCAGCTCGGTGCATTTCAGGCTGCAGCAGCCGCAGCCAGCGGAGCAGAAGCGCCGTGCGAGGAGACACGGAGCCTTTGATACAACCCGACAATTATCAACCCGACAATTATCAACCCGACAGTGACCAACCCGATAGTGACCAACCCGACAGTGACCAACCCGACAGTGACCAACCCGACAATTATTAACCCGACAGTGACCAACCCGACAGTGATCAACCCGGCAGTGATCAACCCGGCAGTGACCAACCCGACAATGACCAACCCGACAGTGACCAACCCGACAATGACCAACCCGACAGTGACCAACCCCCCGGAATCTCCGCCAGCGCCACCCCCAGCCTGCCCCGCACCTGGAGAGGATCCGCGGCATTTCCAGCACAGAGGGAGGGAAAGCCCCAGCCCAGCCCTTTGCTCAGGGATGCTTTGCCCTCCTCGAGGGAGGATGGTTGGGGGCACCCTGCAGAGCAGGTTCCCGGCCAGCATCGTGTGCTGGAGCTCACGGAGCGCAGGGACTCGTTCTAGAGCACACGGGCAGGGCGCAGCTCCCCTCCCTGTGCATCCTCTGCAGGAAGGAGAAACCCCCAGGAGCCACCACCCCACCTGGGCACTGCCCACTGCCCACAGGACACCTCACAAATTACAATCTGATGCCTAATTAATACATTTGGCATGTAAATAAACCTTCTATAACTGCAGCTTTCTCTGCTGCTCTCCCCATCACGTTTAACTGCCAATAACTTATTATCAGCACAAATTTGAAAAAAAAGTGGGTGAAATTGTGAATTTAAATACTTTTCTGATTACTATTTGTCTTTCTATGCAAAATGAAAACTATTTTTATCTCCTGCATGAAAAACATTCATTTTTAAAAGCAGCATGATTGTTTGCTGTACACACAAATCTGACAGTGCATTTAATTACCTCCCAATAACTGTGTTGAGTGACCACTGATCTAAAACAAAGCCAGCGTTTGTTATTATATCACTCTGAAATTCAACACCTAAATTACTGCAGAAACATAGCAATGATTAAATAATGCTTACATCAGCTAATTTCAATACCAAATTCAGTATTTCCTCTGTTATCACCTGAGGTACTTTAACCCAAGTGAGAAGCAGCAGCAGGGGAGGGATTCCAGAGGACACAGAGTGCCAGGGTGAAGGAGTTTCCAGCTGATCAGCCCATCTTACCTGGCCAGAGCTCTGATCCCCTCCTGCCCCGTGCTCCTGGGGCATGGGCACCTTGGGACCTGGCTGCAGCAGGGCTGGGCTGTCCTGGTCCTGGTCCTCATTCCTGGTCTGATCCTGGTCCTGTTCCTCATTCCTGGTCTGATCCTGGTCCTGGTCCTGTTTCTGGTCCTGTTCCTCATTCCTGGTCTGATCCTGGTCCTGTTCCTCATTCCTGGTCTGATCCTGGTCCTGGTCCTGTTTCTGGTCCTGTTCCTCATTCCTGGTCTGATCCTGGTCCTGTTCCTCATTCCTGGTCCTGTTCCTGGCTTTGTCCCTCATTCCTGGTCTTATTCCTGGCTTTGTCCCTTGTTCCTGGCTTTGTCCCTTGTTCCTGGCTTTGTCCCTCAGCCCCACATTTTCGTGCTCAGCTGTGGATCCCACGTGGTCGATCACACTCTGGAATTTCTTCTGGATTTTCCCCTCCTCACCTTCACTTTTTCTAGAGGATTCTTTTCCATTCCCAGTTCCTGTTCCAGCCTCCTGGGCTCGGGCTCTGTGGAACTTGTGCTTCCTTTCCCCAGGTGAGGACATTTTCCAGGTGAGGACATCCTCTGTTCCCTCTTGCTGCCTGTCCCAGCCCAGTGCAGGTGGATTAGGGATAATCTGGTTGAGTTCACTCTTTTCCAGGTTGAACTTTTTGCTGGGACAGTGTTAAGCCATTTTTGTCTTTGTTCAGGGACAGCCAATTATAAATTATTGCCTATTTTTCCTCATCGTGGTTTACTGACAACTCAAAAAAAAAAAAAATTAAAAAATTACAGCTTGATTTCCTGAATGTAGCTTTACATTTTTTACTAAAACTCATGGGATGTTCAACAAAGCATGGGACATACCCAATGAAGAAATGCCTTGATACAAACCACTCCATTTTCATTCATATTCATAATTTTCATTCACATTCATCCTTCCACGAGCTTCTCCTCTGCAACACTTCCTGAAACCTTCTCCCAAGACAGATTTTTGTGGGTAACAAACACATACAAACAGGACACGGGCACTTCTACACAGAAGCAATTTGCCACCTGCTTGGCAGGGAAGCAGAAGGAATCCAGAGGATCTGAATCAGTGATGGTGCTGCTGGCAGAGCCTGGGCTGCAGCACAGCCAGGAGCAGTTGGGGATTTTTTGGGCTCAGTTCAGTCCCCTCCCAACGCTCCCAATGCTCCTCAGGGTCTCAGGGGTGCAGGGACCCCCCATGGGCTGCACCTCCCAAATCCAGCAGCAGAGGAGGGCACAGGGAGGAAGGGCAGAGTCTGGTGAGGGATCCAGGCAGGGCTGTCCCCTGGGGACAACAGCAGGAGCAGCTGGAGTGGCCTCAGGGGCTGGAAAAGAGAAAAACAGGAATCAGAGGAGAGCCCAGCGGGGCAAAAATAGCATTGATGAAACTGCTGTGAGCTCCTGTTCATAACTGCTGAATTGTACAAGTGGTGAGAGGGGTTGTGATATTCCATTTGTGGTGTATTTGTGATATTCCATTTGTGGTGTATTTGTGATATTCCATTTGTGGTGTATTTGTGATATTCCATTTGTGATATTCCATTTGTGATAGATATATTTGTGATATTCCATTTGTGGTGTATTTGTGATATTCCATTTGTGGTATTCCATTTGTGATGTATATATTTGTGATTGATAGATATATTTGTGATAGATATATTTGTGATAGATATATTTGTGATAGATATATTTGTGATATATTAGTGATATATTCCATTCGTGGTATATTTGTGATATTCCATTCGTGGTATATTTGTGAGAGATATATTTGTGAGAGATATATTTGTGGGAGATATATTTGTGGGAGATATATTTCTGCCATATTCCTTCCATATTCCATTTGTGTTGTGTTGCCCGTGCCACCCAGGCTGTGCTCATTTCCCCCAGAAATGGGGCACTTACCCCTGCTCAGTGGGAAAGGGGGTTCAGGGGGTCCCTGGCTCTGTGCCTGGAGGAACAGACCCTCAAACTGCCCCCAGACCCAGCTGGCTGCAGGGACAGGCCCTGGCAGGGCAGGGTCAGCCAGAGGAACCAGCCCTCCCTGGGCTTGTCCTGATTCAGCTTTCCTGCTTCAAACCTGCCCCATTCCCCTCAGCCTGCCCTCTAAAAATGGAAATTCTCTTTTTTGCCTGCTGCTGTCCAGGTTTCTTGGTTTTTTTTAAATGGGTGTAGGAATACTGAACAAGTCCAGGCCATGCTCTGTGTTGTGTGCACCAGCCAAACCATGTTTAGCTGTTTTTCTCCATATTTTACTATCTAATTGTTTCTCTGCATATTTTACTATTTCTTCACACACTTTGCTGTTTTTCTGTATATTTCTTAGTTTAAACCAATATTTATAGCAAGAGCACAAAATAAGCCATTTGTAATTGTTTTTCTACAACTTGCTAAAACCCTTCAAAGCCACTAAAACATAAATTGTACTAAATTAAAAAAAGCTAAAAAACAAAAGACCAAAATTAAAAAAAAAAAAAATTCTAAACAACCACTAATCATCACACCTGAACAGCTTGTGCAAAGCAAGTAAACAGCATAAAAACACCAATCAAAAAAAATTAATTGCATAAACAGTAGTGTTAAAATGTATAATTAAAATGAAAAAATAAACAATAAATCAGCTTCTACATAATCATAGTTTGCTGTCCAAAGGTCCCGTTTTTCCCACACTGGAGATTTCCATTTTTGGGTTCTCTGGGATGCCCAAGAGACCCTTCAGTCCTGCAGATAGAGCAAAAGGAAAGTTGTGATGGAGAAAGGAGCAGAGCAGAGCCAAGGGCTTACCTTGTGCACGTGGCCTGAAGGACTATGACCAAAGAATGAAAGCTAAAGAGAAAAATAAAAACAAAAATAAAAACTAAAAAGGGGAGAGAAGAGAGGGAAAAATGGAAGAGAAGAAAGAGATTAAGAGTTTACAGTGTGTTTAACTGAGAAATAAGCTGTGGTTACAGACAGAGGGCAAAAAAACTCTCAGGTGAGAAGAAATATGGAGTGTGAAGGGAAATCTGAGTGCTTGGGGTCAGCTGGGCTCAGGAGAGCTGCTGGGGACAGGGAGCTCTGGGCTCTGTGTCCCTTCCCTGGGGGCTCTGCCCCATTCCCCTGGGGGTCTCTGTCCCATCCTGGGCTCTGTGTCCCTTCCCTGGGGGCTCTGCCCCATTCCCCTGGGGGTCTCTGTCCCATCCCAGGGCTCTGCCCCATCCTGGGCTCTATGTCCCTTCTCCTGGGTGTCTCTGTCCCATCCTGGGGCTGTGTCCCATCCCCTGGGGCTCTGTGTCCCATCCTGGCCCCTGTCCCATCCCATCCCTGCCCAGTCCAGGCTGCACCCAGGGCTATCAGGAAGGAATAACAGGGATAACCCAGTTTAACCAGTTCTCTCCCTGCTCACAGGCACTGGTGCAAGCACAAGCTGCTTTCCTGGAGCTGTTTCTCTTTCTCACTGCTCTACACACACGAGCTCTGGTGAAATGGAGAATGGTCATGTGCACACACAGCAGCAGTTCATCTGCATCACTTACCTTTTCCTCTAACTCTTTTATTTGTCTTTTTTGGCCTTCAATTCTTTCTTCTAGCTCTTTAATTCTCTGTCAGATGTCAAATAAAATAAAACACTTATTAATCAACCAAATACAGATGTACCCAGCAGGTGCATTACCCCGGGGGATATCAACTGCATGTGCTGTGTTTCCAATGAAGATAAATTGGGTAATAATCGATAATCCAGCTGCAGGTGAGTGCTCAGGGGGGTCACTGGCAAGGAAAGAAAGCACCCTGCCCTGTGTGCAGGGTCAGCAGGGACTGTGTTGGGGCAGCTCTAGGTGAGGGGGGGCTGCTGCTGCCAGGTGAGGGGGGTATGGTGCTGCCAGGTGAGGGGGGGCTGATCCTGCCAGGTGAGGGGGGCTGATCCTGCCAGGTGAGGGGGGCTGGGGGTGGTGCTGCCAGGTGTGGGGGGGCTGCTGCTGCCAGGTGAGGGGGGCTGGCCCTGCCAGGTGTGGCTGGCCAGTCCTGCCAGGTGTGGAGGGCTGGCCCTGCCAGGTGTGGCTGGCCAGTCCTGCCAGGTGTGGGGGGCTGGCCCTGTCAGGTGTGGCTGGCCAGTCCTGCCAGGTGTGGGGGGCTGGCCCTGTCAGGTGTGGCTGGCCAGTCCTGCCAGGTGTGGGGGGCTGGCCCTGCCAGGTGTGGGGGGGCTGGCCCTGCCAGGTGTGGGGGGCTGGCCCTGCCAGGTGTGGGGGGCTGGCCCTGCCAGGTGTGGCTGGCCAGTCCTGCCAGGTGTGGGGGGCTGGCCCTGCCAGGTGTGGCTGGCCAGTCCTGCCAGGTGTGGCTGGCCAGTCCTGCCAGGTGTGGCTGGCCAGTCCTGCCAGGTGTGGCTGGCCCTGCCAGGTGTGGAGGGCTGGCCCTGCCAGGTGTGGCTGGCCAGTCCTGCCAGGTGTGGCTGGCCAGTCCTGCCAGGTGTGGAGGGCTGGCCCTGCCAGGTGTGGCTGGCCGGTGCCGCCAGGTGTGTCCTCGCCCCAGCGCGGCCGCGGGCCACACCCACCTGCTGGGCGTGCTGGATGAGCTCCATCCTCTCCCGCAGGATCTGCGCGTCCCGCTCCCGCAGCTCGCTCATCACCTGCCGCTTCCACTGCTCCACCGCGCTCTTCAGCTTCTCCTTCTCCTCTTCTGAAAGAAGTTCGGAAATTTTGGCTCCAGCTTCTTGCTGCAGGGCATCATAGAGCATGGCTTCTAATTCCAGAATTTGCTAATCAAAAACAATATAAAGCTGTCAGCTCGACCTTGTGCCTGGTGGGGTGAGGAGTTTGTGAGGAGCTGAGCGTCCCTGGAAGGCAATGGGAGAGGGGAGTGCTGAGCCCCCCACACAGCCAGAGGGAAAACACTCCAGACTGGGATGGGACTGGCCCAGTCCACCCCACAAACATCTGGAGTCAGCTTCTCCTTCCTGGGGATGGGAGGTGGCAGGAGAAAAGCAAAAAAAAGAAAGGAAGGGGGAAAGGGAGAAGGGAGAGGGAAAAGGGACAAGGGAAAATATAAATAGGTAAAGGGAAAAAGAAAAGAGGTTCATAACAAACTCATTTTGTGAGTTACAGATATTTGTACATGTGTTTTTCAGTCCCTTTCCCAGCTCCTGCTCTCCAGCAGGGGACACAGCAGCACCAGTCCATGCTCCTGCTCCTGCCAGGGGAAAGTGCCCCGTGGGGACATTCCCAGCACCTCCTCAGCTCCAGGAGGGTTTGTGCCCAAGGAAAGGAGCCTGCCCTGCAGCTGGGCCCTGCTCCTGCCCCTCTCAGACAGACAGACCCCTCTGGGGTCCCTGGGATGGAAAGTGTGGAAAGGGAAATGGACTGGCAGGTTTCCCTGGGGCCACTGAGCCTGGCACCCTCCTGGGGCAGGGAAATCCCTCTAAAGCTCTTACAGGGCTTGTGTGCTTTCCACTGTGTGCTGGGTCCACACACAGCTCAGAATGTGGCTAAATCAGCCCTAAAATGGACAGAAAATGTATGGAGCACAAGCTCCCCCAAATGGTTCAAGACACAAGTAGGCAATGGGATGCAGAAACAGAGGAATAAATACTCATTGCTCCTCTGAAAGTCTAACTGTGCTCTAGGTTTACATGGAGCTGGAAAATGAGATAAACTGAGAGGAAACTTTATGCCTTTTGTGGATATTTATAACTTTCCTCTCTTTGGTGGAAACAAGACAGTGCTGACAGAAAAGATGGGTGAACCTGACTTAATAGCAGTTCCATTTCAAATTTACACATCCCAGGTTACCTCCAGCTGCCCTGGTTACACAGGGTGTAATCCAAAATCCAAGGAAATGTCTAGGCTAAAATATCTTTTTTTAAAATGTAAGATAATTTCTTTATCAGTCCTTTACTGAAACCCTGACTGAATTAGAACTTGGGTTAATTCTCAGGTCCCAACCCTGCAAGGGCCACTCACACCCAGGAGCTGTGCTCAGCAGGGAGCTGTGGTTGGCTCAGGGTGCAGAGGAGCTGCTGAACTCTCACCCCCTGAGCCCTGGGGCACTCCACGAGCAGCACTGCCCAGGGCAGGGCAGGGCTGGCACAGGGGCAGAGCTCAGGGAGCTCCTCCAGGTCCCACCCAGCCCCACTGACAGCCCTCACCTTGTGAGCCTGGTCCAGGGACTGCTTCCTGAAGTCCAGCTCGTCATCCAGGTATCCCTTCTGCTTGCTGAACAGCTCCTGGGGACCAAGGAGGGGCTGTCAGTGCCCACCAGGGCCCCAGGGCAGCTCCCCCCTGCCCTCCAGGTACCTTCTCGTTCTCCAGGTCCAGCATCTTCTGCTGCAGAGCTGACTCGGTCACCTCGATCTGCTGGAGCCACTGGGGAGAGAGCAGAGCCTGAGCAGAGCTGAGCAGAGCCTAAACACAGCCTGAGCACAGCCTGAGCACAGCCTGAGCACAGCTGAGCACAGCCTAAACACAGCTAAACACAGCCTAAACACAGCCTAAACACAGCCTAAACACAGCCTAAACACAGCCTGAGCACAGCCTAAACAAAGCCTGAGCACAGCCTGAGCACAGCCTGAGCACAGCCTGAGCACAGCCTGAGCACAGCCTAAACACAGCCTAAACACAGCCTGAGCACAGCCTGAGCACAGCCTAAAGACAGGCTGAGCACAGCTAAACACAGCCTAAACACAGCCTGAGCACAGCTAAACACAGACTAAACACAGCCTGAGCACAGCCTAAACACAGGCTGAGCACAGCTAAACACAGCTAAACACAGCCTAAACACAGCCTAAGCACAGCCCAGAGCTCATCCCAGGGTGAGCACAGCCTGAACACAAACCCAGGGCAATCCCACACAGAGCTCCATGGTTTTTGGGGTGCCCCAGCCCCACACAGAGCTCCATGGTTTTTGGGGTGCTCCAGCCCCACACAGAGCTCATGGTTTTTGGGGTGCCCCAGCCCCACACAGAGCTCCATGGTTTTTGGGGTGCCCCAGCCCCACACAGAGCTCCATGGTTTTTGGGGTGCTCCAGCCCCACACAGAGCTCATGGTTTTTGGGGAGCTCCAGCCCCACACAGAGCTCCATGGTTTTTGGGGTGCCCCAGCCCCACACAGAGCTCCATGGTTTTTGGGGTGCCCCAGCCCCACACAGAGCTCCATGGTTTTTGGGGTGCCCCAGCCCCACACAGAGCTCCATGGTTTTTGGGGTGCTCCAGCCCCACACAGAGCTCATGGTTTTTGGGGTGCCCCAGCCCCACACAGAGCTCCATGGTTTTTGGGGTGCCCTAGCCCCACAGAGAGCTCCATGGTTTTTGGGGTGGAGCTGACCCTCCCCCAGCAATAGAGCCATGGAATTCTGCTCAGAGGGGTGGGATCTCTCCAGCCCAGTCCAGGTGTGCTGCTGGGGTTGTTACCTTTTCAGCCAGCGTGAGGACAGTCCTGGCCTGGATGATGACCACCTGCTCTTCGTTGGTCAGATTCTGCACAAAAGCAGAGCACAATTACAACAAAGCCCAGTGTTGTTCTTAACCCCCTGCTGTTTCAAATACAGCTGACATTAAATAAGTCTGAGGAACAACAAACTGAGGCAGAGAAAATTAGTACTGTAACACAAAATCATTGTAAAAGACATTGTCACTATTCATTACCAATCCTTATCATACATAATTTCTCCAAAACTCTCATTTACTAAAAAGAAAATGGACACTGGATCTGTTTGTACCCAACAGGGAATAAACACACATTTACACAGGACAAGATCAAGCTGAGCACAAAGAGCCAAGGGGAGAAGAGATGCAGTGCTCATCCCATGCCCCATCCTCACTCTGTGCACCAGGTGATGGCTGTGGGAAGCATTTATTGAGATGTTGGCTAGTCCATCCATCTTTTGTTGCTCTCTCAAAAGAAATCCAAGTTCTGGAAGTGGGCTTTGCATTTCACCCTGAGCTTCAGTGTGGCACAGGCACAGCAGGGGAAGGGGCCAGGGGCTGGGTCAGAGGCAGAGCTGGGGCAGCCCCTGGTACCCAAATTGTCCAGGGGGAGAGTTGGGGCAGCCCCTGGTACCCAAATTGTCCAGGGCAGAGCTGGGGCAGCCCCTGGTACCCAAATTGTCCAGGGGGAGAGCTGGGGCAGTCCCTGGTACCCAAATTGTCCAGGGCAGAGCTGGGGCAGTCCCTGGTCCCCAAATTGTCCAGGGGGAGAGTTGGGGCAGCCCCTGGTACCCAAATTGTCCAGGGGCAGAGCTGGGGCAGACCAGGTGAAGAGCTGTGAGAACAGTGGGGACCGTCCTGCAGCCCCAGTGTGGGGTGGGGGCTCCCAGGAGGATTCTGGAGTGGCTGAGGGCTCTGGGAGACCCCCCTGGATGCAGTTACTCTCTGCCACCTGCTGAAGGAGAAGCACTTGCAGGTTTCTTATTATTCCCTTCTCCTTCCTGCGCTGCAGCTTTGACTTCTTGTGCAATAGCCCAGTTACTCTCAAGGGTTAATGGGCTATTGGACAACCTCAAAGCACACAGCTGCTGAAATGCAAAAGCAAAGCAAATGCAGAGCAGGCAAAGGAAGAAGTGAGTGAGCAGTGGGCAGGAAGCAGCAAACACCACACTCCTCTCCAGGGAGCAGGAGTGTCAGGGGCAGCACGGTGACACCGAGCCCGTTTCACTCTTCAGGGAGTACAAAACCTTGAAATGCAGGAAATGCTTTGCTGGTAGCCCAAAGCAGAGGCAGGACAGGCTGTGCAGCAGCAGAGCAGGCAGCTGTGCTCACTCCACACGAGGACACCTATTCCAAAAGCATGCACAATTTATTAAAGGAACATACACTTACGGCGTTATCCCCTAAAATGTCCAACTTTTTCATCAGCTCTGCCACCACAATGTCCTGAGGAGAGAGAGGGAGAAGCAGATCGGCACAGAGCCCTGGCTGTGCCTGGGGGGGACGGGGAAGGAGCATCCCTTACCGTGACTCCTTCGGCCTCGCAGTACACCTGCAGCGGGCTCCTGCCCTCGGCGAAGGGGCCGTGCAGGAAGGCGATGCCGGGGGAGCGCCTCTCCCTCTCCTGCAAGGACAAGGGGGACAGGCAGTGCCAGTGCCCCCCACCTGCCCCACGAGCCCCTCAGAGCCTGGGACCCGGGCACACTGCTGCTCTGGCCTCAGCTCTGCCTGCCCAGGGCTGTGCCTGTGCCTGGTGCTTGCCCAGGGCTGTGCCTGTGCCTGGTGCTGCCCAGGGCTGTTTGTGCCTGTGCCTGGTGCTGCCCAGGGCTGTTTGTGGCTGTACCTGGTGCTTGCCCAGGGCTGTGCCTGTGCCTGGTGCTTGCCCAGGGCTGTGGCTGTGCCTGGTGCTGCCCAGGGCTGTTTGTGGCTGTACCTGGTGCTTGCCCAGGGCTGTTTGTGCCTGTGCCTGGTGCTGCCCAGGGCTGTTTGTGGCTGTGCCTGGTGCTGCCCAGGGCTGTTTGTGCCTGTGCCTGGTGCTGCCCAGGGCTGTTTGTGCCTGTACCTGGTGCTTGCCCAGGGCTGTTTGTGCCTGTGCCTGGTGCTGCCCAGGGCTGTTTGTGGCTGTGCCTGGTGCTGCCCAGGGCTGTTTGTGGCTGTGCCCGGTGTTTGCCCAGGGCTGTTTGTGGCTGTACCTGGTGTTTGCCCAGGGCTGTTTGTGGCTGTGCCTGGTGCTGCCCAGGGCTGTGCCTGTGCCTGGTGCTTGCCCAGGGCTGTTTGTGGCTGTGCCTGGTGTTTGCCCAGGGCTGTTTGTGGCTGTGCCTGGTGCTGCCCAGGGCTGTTTGTGCCTGTGCCTGGTGCTGCCCAGGGCTGTTTGTGCCTGTGCCTGGTGTTTGCCCAGGGCTGTTTGTGGCTGTGCCTGGTGCTGCCCAGGGCTGTGCCTGTGCCTGGTGCTTGCCCAGGGCTGTTTGTGGCTGTTTCTGGTGTTTGCCCAGGGCTGTTTGTGCCTGTACCTGGTGTTTGCCCAGGGCTGTGCCTGTACCTGGTGCTTGCCCAGGGCTGTTTGTGGCTGTGCCTGGTGTTTGCCCAGGGCTGTTTGTGGCTGTGCCTGGTGCTGCCCAGGGCTGTGCCTGTACCTGGTGCTTGCCCAGGGCTGTTTGTGGCTGTGCCTGGTGTTTGCCCAGGGCTGTTTGTGGCTGTGCCTGGTGCTGCCCAGGGCTGTTTGTGCCTGTACCTGGTGCTGCCCAGGGCTGTGGCTGTACCTGGTGCTGCCCAGGGCTGTTTGTGGCTGTTTCTGGTGCTTGCCCAGTGCTGTGTCCAATAGAATAGAATAGGGACAGGAGGGAAGGGTTAAAGTACTTTTGATACTTTTGGTATTGGATTACAACACCCTCCACCATGTGAAATCACACACTTCTATTTAACTACATCCCCATGGTTTTAACTGCATCACTCAGATTTGGAAGGTTCTCCAGGGCTCAAGTCAAAGCAGAGTTCTGCAGGGGTCAGTGGCAGGAGGCACAGAAAGCTGAACCCCCAGGTTTGTGGGGTCCAGCACTGACATGCTGGGGGTTGGAGGGGCCCCTAGAGCTCATCCCTCTTGCCACAACCACCTACCAAAATCACTGTTTTGTGGTGTTGCTGTGTCAGGGCTCTGCAGGGACCCCAAACCCGCAGTGGTGGGGTGCTCACCTCCAGCTCCAGGATCCTGAACTCCAGCAGCTCGTTCTGGTCCTTGGCATCCTGCACGTCGTGTTTCAGCCGAGCCTCCTCAGCCTCCATCTGCCTGATCTGCCAGGGCACACACAGTCACCATCCACCCCAGCCCTCAGCTAGATTACAGTACTGGAATGGGAACATTGCACCCTCTCCCTCCCTCAACACACAAAGATTATGGGAATAATGCAAATAGAAAAGCTGAATACCTTTTCTACCAGCTCCTGGTTTCTCCTGTACAGTGCCTGCTTCTCCTCAATCCACTTCATGTCCTGGGAAGGAAATGAACACACTGGAGGTGAAACTGCAGCATTTAACAACAGCACAGCAGCAAGAACTGCACTGAGTCTCACATACAGAGGGACACAATGATAGCTGTGAAACTGTAAATCCATTGCTTCCTAAAATAAATTCCTAAACTAAACTTGCCCATATAATTTTAACAGCTCTGTAATACACAAATGGAATAAAAACATCCCAGTGATTGATTAAAAAACTCTCTCAGGTAAAATCTGGTTTGCATTAAAGGAATATTTCCAACTATGTGTTTACCATCAAATTTCTGTTTTGCTAAATACAAATGACATATTTCTGCAGACCAGGCAAACTAAACTTATTCACAAGGTAATCTCTTAGACTGAGGAATACATAAACCCACAATTCCCAGAACATGGTTTGTGAGCAAGAACAACAATATTACTTTTTTGTTGTTGCCTTTTTGTGTTTGGGTGGGGGATTTTTTGTGTTTCTGTTTGTTGTTTTTGTTTGTTTTGTTCTTGTTTTTTCCCTTTGTTTGTTTGTTGTTTTTTTATCTGCAGAAGTGATCCAGGAACCAGCCCAGGAACCTTTCTGGTCCCCCAGCAGAGAGGTGGGGAAGGGGCTGGAGTCAGCATTACCTGTCCCTGCTCAGCCAGAGCCTTCTCCAGGTCTTCTATCTGAGCCTGGGACCGGTGGATTTCTGCTTGGAGCTGCTCACGGGTCTGTGGGATACGAGAGAGAAATGAAAAAACCAAAAACAAACAAAAAACCCCCAAAACAAATCAATAAAGAATAATTAAAAAAAAAATCAAACTTTCTCCAAAAGACCAAACTTAATGCAGTTACAGAAAATATTTAAAACACCAAATGCTTTTAACAAATTATTTTGAAAGTTCTTTGGCAGAAGAAATTTGCAGCTGAGCAGAGAGTATCAAATAATCAGATGTAATCAAATCGAGTCTGGGAGAAGGGATTAATGATTTTGAGATTTAACTCAAGATTAACACAATGGCAAAGCAGAGGGGGCTCCTCACAGCTGGTCATGGCAGGCTGAGCCAGAACCCCCCTTCCTCTTTGAGATGAAAATTATTATGGCACAATTCTGGGCACTTAAATTTGGAGCACATTCAGCACTCAGAACAGAGAAACTGGCAAATGTCCCTGACCTTTGTGCCTTATCTGAGACTTAGAACCTCTTCCATGATTTAGTGCCACATCTTTCATACCCATGTCTCATTTTTCAATATATTTGTAGCTTCCTGCTTATTTAAATAGACACCACATTCCTACACATTTCCTGGAGAACAGATGTAATTATTGTCAGTTATTTTATTTGTTACATACTTCCACAGAACATTTTCTTTCCTTGAACCATTTCTGTGCTATTTATCCTGTTATACACAGTGAAAGTGATCTTGTTTGTGTGACCTGCACTGGTGCCACCTTTGGCTTGCTGTGAAAAAACCAAAATCCAGTCACTTTCCCAGCTGGGCAGCCTTGGCTCACTGGGGGTTTCTTTCCAGGTGCAGTCCCTGATGTTTCAGAGGAGTTGTTCATTCTGGGAATGTCAATTTTTGTGCATTACACACTGACGCCCTGTAAGTGTTCCTGGATAACAGGTGTAGGAACAAGGTAAGGCTCTGCAGGCACATTTCTCCTGTTAAACAGCAGATCTGTGCCTTTCCTGAGTGCCACCCCCTCAGGCTGGGCATGAGCCTGCCAGCCCTCCATAGAACCATGGATGGGTTTGGGTTGGAGGGACCCCAAATCCCCCCAGTGCCCCCCCAATGGCAGGGACACCTCCCATTGTCCCAGTGTCCAGCCTGGCCTTGGCACTGCCAGGGATCCAGGGGCAGCCACAGCAAATCTGGGAATTCCATCCCAGCTCCCAGGGAACAATCCCTCTGCAACCCCTTGGAACACACAACCAGCAGCACTTGAGTTCCAGAGCCACAGGAATTTTGAGGCAGACAGGCAGAATAGCACAGGGCACCTTGCAATTCAATTAACAGAAAAATCTCAGCTATAAGCCTCCTAAACATTTTATGAGGAATCATGTAATCTCTCAGAGCCCAGAAGGAATTAAAGACCACGCATTACACTTTTAAGGCTATCTGTCCTAGTTCTTCATAGAAAAAGAGCTTATTTCAAGGATTTCCCATATAAAATTGTGCCTGGGTTTCCCTCGGGCTGCTCAGAGCTGCAGCAGGGCTGGGTTCTCAGCAGGACTCAGTGCCTGGGGCAGCCAGGTGAGCTGGGGATTTGCTGTATGGGATTAGGGAGTCAACACAGCAACACGACCCCTCTTGCATGCAGCAAGAAAGAGCAATTTATGGAAGAAAACTATCGCTTTAAATAAGAGACTTTGTGCAAAACAAAATACAGAAGATTCGTTGGTTAAAGAAGGAAACACCTCTTGTCCCAGGCTTTGTCACAGGTGTTTATCTTTTGTTATAATGATTTGTCTTATGTTTACATTAGAGAAATGTCTCTAGCTTGGAAAAACCCTAGCTGAGCCTGAGAAAGCCAGACTGGAAAAATCCTTTATGATTTTCCCTGGGCCTGTAATGGCCTGTGTTGGGTTGATGTGTCCAGCATTGTGTGTTCTGTCCCATCTGCTGAAGGTGGGGCAGTGCCCCTGATCTCCTGGCACACATTCTCTGCTAATGGGCCATCTTTAAACCAGCTGGGCAATCATCTTTACCTTTCCCATGACCCACCCAGGAGGTATCACCTGTTAATGGGCCATTGTTAAAAACTGGGTGTGGCAGCGATTCTTATCCCTGTGGGAGATATCTCCTGCTAATGGGCCATTGTTTAAAACTGGGTGGGGCAGTGCCCCTGATCTCCTGGAACACATTATCTGCTAATGGACCATCTTTAAACCAGCTGGGCAATCATCTTTATCTTCCCACAGCCCATCCTCCCACCAGGAGATATCTCCTGTTCATGGCCACTGAGTCCCAGTGCATGGCTGATAAAATTCCATCATCCCACTGGGAGATGCTCCAGCCAGGGCAGGAGCCAAGCCTTTCCTACCCAGAGAAAAACTGAGATTTGGGACACCAAGGCACCTTCTTTCCACTGGATTCCAGAGGAAAACCAGACCCTTCCACATCATCCCTGGAGCTTCAGAGGAAACTGCACCTTCTCCAGGAGCACTGCTCCAGCTGAGCCACATCTGCCCCTGCAGGAGGATGCAGCACCATGGAATGGGACTGTGCCACCACCCTGACTGACTGACTGTGCCAGCTTGGATTCTGACTCTGGCAGGGCTGGGATTGTTCTGTGTAATACTGCATTGCTATTTTAATTGTGCTAGTAAAGAACTGTTATTCCTAATTCCCCTATCTTTGCCTGAGAGCCCCTTAATTTCAAAACTATAATAATTTGGAGGAGGGGGTTTACACTCTCCATTTCAAGAGAATCTCCTGCCTTTATTGGCAGACACCTGTCCTTAAACCAGGACCCAGGGAACAGCCCAAGCAGGGCCCCCACACCACCCTGGCAGCCCCAGGGCACCCCAGGAGCCGTGCACACCTTGACCTCCCGTTCTGCATCCAGGGTGCCCCCGACCTGCTCCTGCAGCAGGGCGTAGGCTCTCTGCAGAGCCTGGTACTCCATGGTCAGCTGCCGGAACCGCAGCTCCGTCTCCTCCTTGGCCATGCCCTGCCAAAAACAGGAGAGAGGGTTGGTTTGTCCTTACAGGTGCCAAAAACATCACTTCTGAAATGCAGTTTGGGACCAGGTCTGTCGGGAAGGGTAAGGGTTTGACAGAAAGGTCTCACAGATTTGTAACAGAAATATCTTGGAATGTAGAGTCTGAAGAAGGAATAGAACTGACAGCAAGTTTTGATATAAGAAAAGAATTGCTGAGCCAGTCTTACTGGATAACTAGAAAGCAAAGGGTAAAATGAGTTGGAAGGGGTTTTTATAACTCAGAGCAAAGGATAAATCCACCTCAAATAAAAGATGTTTTTAGCACGCAAAAAGATTTTCACAGGCAAACAAAAAATGCCATGTTGCAAGTAGAAAAAAAAAAAATCTCAGAATTTTCCACTGAAATACAACTTCTAGCTTAAACAGTAACTAACTTTTAGTGATTGGAAAATAATAACATGAATATGGCAATGCTAGTGGGTATAACAGGTAATAGTAAAGGTATTGGTTGGTTGTCATGTTTTAGGATGCTCTGCAATGAAAAGTGTTTAATGCATTGTAACCAGAACTGGAGCAGCTTCAGACAAACTCACAGCTGAGGCTGACAGCTGTGGGCTGGGCTCTGTCACCCGTGAATTGCTGCATCCCCTAGATACAATAAACAGCATTTAAAATACTAAATAAATGGTTGCATTGTTTGGATACAATAAACAGCATTAAAAAGCCTCCTGGAGCCCCACATCCCTCTTTTGGCTCTTACACAGGCACTAAAAATCTTGGTGAAGTGCCCTCAGGCTGCTTCTCCTCTGTCCCCTACACATCTCTTGCACGCTCTTACCTCCAGGAAATGCAATACAGAAATAAAAAAAGATAATCCCTGCCTTGGAAAGATAAAAGCTTCCCTTCCATACAGCACACTAATGGCTGCACCACCCTTTCTTATTGGAACAGGGAAAATCATCATGGTAAAGGTGAAAATGCAGCTTTCTTTAACAACAAAAGGTTTTCAATTTGGAAAGGAAACCAAGCCTGACAGCCTCACTCAATTATTAAAACAGGATTCCAGAGTAATCATTGTAGAACTGGTGACAGCAACATGAAAGGAGCCCTTCATCTTCTTCACCCTCCTCACAATATCCAGCACTGAATGCTTTCATGTCAGCCTGACCAGATTATTTCACTCAACATGAAATGGAATTTCATTGCTGGGTGCATGCATCAACTTCCCACTGAACAGGGGGAGAATGTCAATATGGAATGAAAAATAAACAGCTCATACATGAATGCATTCCCCTTTCCTGCAGCACAGCACAGGCCTGGAAAGCAGCCACGATGGAGTGAGGGATTCTGCAGGTTCCCTTCAGATCCAATTGCACACCTGCAGCCAGTGCACCATGAAACCTGCACATCACCAGGGCAATTTTGGTTATTACGAGACTCTTGTGAAGCCCAGAGTGTGTGATGGTCCAGTGACCTGACACACATCAGGGAGTGCATTTGTGGGGAAGCCCTGGCAGCACAAGGAATAATCCCTTTAATTTGTGCTGCATTTGTGTGCTCTGCTCTCAGAGCCCTGGAGCCCAGCCAGGAGCCAGCCTTTCCCTGGAGCTTCAGGGAGGGATTGCTCCCTTCTCCTTCCACAGACACAGACCCACTGCTCTGTGCTGAGCTCAGCTGGCCCAGGCTGCACAAAACCTGCAGCCAGGCTCAGAGCGAACACACCTCCCCAGGGCTGCCCAATTCCTCAGGTTTTACACCTTCAGATCTGCCATAAATTCAATATTCCAACAACATGACATTTGCAGCTTGGCTGGAGGTTGTGAAATTACTGAAGACCTGAGACTGAGACACTGACCAACATGCACAGCACCAAATTCACCAGAAATGTTTCATATTGTGGCCTGGGGTGACAGAGTGACAGAAAGGATGTGAGAGAACAGAAATGATAGAGAGAAAGGTGGGGCAGAGCAAGAATTCCATTAAACAGCAGTGTCGAGGTTGGGACCAAGGGTCAGGATCAGGGGTCAGGTTTAGGGTCAGGATCAGGGGTTAGGTTTAGGGTAAGGGGGTCAGGGGTTAGGTTTAGGGTCAGGGGTCAGGATCAGGGGTCAGGATCAGGGGTCAGGGGTCAGGTTTAGGGTTAGAGGTCAGGGGTCAGGTTTAGGGTCAGGTACCTCCTCCAGGTCGTCCTCGGGCGTGCAGGGGGTCTGGTCAGTGCGGTCAGTTTGGTAGGAGATGGAGGAACCATCAGACTCCAGGGAAGCCTCCTCATCATAGCCATAGAATGTCTCCACCACGGGCTTCTGACAGAGAGCAGGGTCAGGGAGCACAGGGACAGACTGCCCTGGGGACAGACAGACTGCCCTGGGAGGGACAGACAGGAGAATCACAGAATCCCAGAACGTGGCAGGGACCCCTCCCCCTGTCCCAGTGTCCAGCCCCAGTGTCCAGCCTGGCCTGGGCACTGCAGGGTTCCAGGGGCAGCCACAGCACATCTGGAATTCCATCCCAGCTCCCAGGGAACAATTCCTGCCCCAATCCCATCCAGCCCTGGCAGTGGGAGCCATTCCCTGTGTCCTGTCCCTCCATCCCCTGCCCAAAGCTCACCCAGTTCCAGAGACAGACCCTGACTCCCTGCAAGGGTGATGTGATTTTCAGGATGACAGGAGTTATCTCCCATTGACCTCAATTAGTTATTCACAGACTCATTAGCTCCAGCCTCACTCTAATTCTTCATCTGTGGATCACAGCACGCTGGCATTAGACCTTCCTGTGGCATTTTAGTGTTAATATTTACATTAACACCCTGCCAAGCCCTCATTAACCAACATTCCCTTTTCCCTGAGCTCTAACCATCGTTTCCCTCACCGGCAATTTTCACATGTTCCTAAACTCCACCATGAATTATTTACAGCAGACACGTGTTTTCAGGCAGCACCATTAGAAGATCATTTGGAGATGTGTTAATTCATAAAATTTGTCTCCTCTTAAGACAACCACATCCCTCCAGAGTCCCAGAGGGTAAATGCAGAGCATGAAAAGGCTCAGAATGCTCTAGGAATGCAAACAGGTCCCCTTGAATATCCCAGTGCAGTCTGTGAATGTCCTTGAGCTGCATCACCCAAATTTCAGTCCAGGACCCAGAGCAGAGCCCTGGGGTGCCCTAAGCACCCACTGTCCATCAGCATGGCACCACAGGAGGGTTGTTTTATACCTTAGGAATTCTTGTCATTTTCTTCCTTTGCTTCCTGAACCTTAGCAGCTTATCCCGTTCCTGCAAGAGTCAGAGATGTGTGCCAGTGTTTCCAGAGAGACATTATTTAAATTAACCATGTCAGCACAGGATCCATTGGGGAACAGGAACATCCCTGCAGCCACTGTCACCACTCCTGGGTTATTCACTCCAGCAGCTCTCAGGTTTGCCACAGACAACCAGAAACTGCTCTTTGTGTCCATGAAAACCAACCTGAAACAAAGCTGGTGATAAGCTGAGAGCTTGTGTGTCCCTGGAGCTGCTGCATGGTGACCATGGCACTGCAGCCCTTGCCCTGGAAGGTGCAAACACACACACACACCCCCAGGAGCCCCACTGCAAATGTTTCAGGGACTCTTTGAGCTCAGCACGTCCAGGCTCAGCTCCTTCTCTAAGGACCTGCAGGTTTCCTGTGCCTCTGGAGGAAGGACTGGGCATTTACTGCTGACAACAGTTTTTCCAGTCAGAGGAAATAATAGAATAATCAAATTCCAGGTTGGAATTTAATATCACCTTAAATATCAGCTCCTTTCACCCCTGCCATGGCAGGGACACCTCCCACTGTCCCAGTGCTCCAGCCCCAGTGTCCAGCCTGGCACTGCCAGGGGTCCAGGGGCAGCCACAGCAGCTCTGTGCACCCTGTATTCCCCACCCTCCCAGGGAACAATTCCTTCCTCTTTATGGAGTCAGGTGGATTTTTTACAGTACTCAGAGCAAAGTCTCTGTTCTGGGTTTGCAAAGCCCAGGGCTGCAGAGAGGGAAGCTCTGGAGGGGAAAGCCTCAGATATTTTGCTGGCTGTGGTGACCCTGGGGACACTGGTACTGCTGCTGCCTCAGCCTGGTGGCAGTGCCAAGGCCAGTGGGGCAATGGGAACAGCAATCCCATCCACAGTAAGGGGCTGTAACCCCAGAACAGCCCTGCCCTGCACAGCACAGGGAGGGGGCAAGGGCAGGCTGAGCACTCCCTGCTGTGGGTGACACAAGGAGGAGCAGCCAGAGTGAAAAATGCATTTGCAAGGTGACAGAGCTGCCCTGGAGATGGGGACACTTGTCCCTGGCCATCAGGCAGGTGGAGGGATGGAAGCTTCCCTCCTCTCTCCCACTGTGCTTTTCTCTGCTGAACAAGTGCTGAATAAAATCTGCTCTGAGGAAACCCCTGGGTCAGCTCACTGCTGAGCACAGCTGGAAGGGAGGATAAATATTGTCACACCCAGCCTGCTTTCCATGAACAGCAATTCAAAACATGCAGATGGGCAGGAAGTCAATGTCACTCTTACCATGACACTCTTCACATAGCCAGCAGTCTCCAGGGTCTAATGAAAAAGAGTGAAACAATGTCAGTAACTGCACAGACTTAAAAAGAAAGGGACAAAAGTTATTTTCTAGAGGAGTATCCTGATTTTGGTGTTTTCTGTTTCCCAGGACTGAGAACAT
Organism: Erithacus rubecula; assembly: GCF_903797595.1. Classification (NCBI taxonomy): domain Eukaryota; kingdom Metazoa; phylum Chordata; class Aves; order Passeriformes; family Muscicapidae; genus Erithacus; species Erithacus rubecula. The sequence goes on along the minus strand of NC_136660.1, from coordinate 34,412,781 downwards.
GCTAAGAAGGAGCCAAGCCCCCAGCCCAGGACTGCAGAGCACCCCTGTACACAGGAACCTTCAGCCCTGGGGGTGTCTCCAGCTGAAGGGGCTTGGGCAGGTTCCCTCCCAGACCTGGCCACCAGCACAGGTAAGGATGTGTTTCTATCCTGCCAGGCCAATGCAGATTGGGGCACCCCCAAACACCCTTAAAATAAAATTAAAGGTAATTGATATTCCTACTGAGCACAGGGATGCCTGCCAGCCTCCCCTGCCCACTGTGCCCATCAGCCCCCAGAGCCCCTTTAGCCCCTTCCTGGGGCTCCCTCTGCTCTGCCCTGGTCCCTCAGGTGCACCTCACCTTGGAGAGCTCATCAATGATGTTCTGCTGCTCAATCACTTGCAGCCTCAGGAAATCCACTTCCCTTTCTTCCTGGCTGTGGTCAAGGTCGTTTAAGGAGCTGGGTCTCCTTATTGCTCCAGTTCTTTGCCTCTAGAATCCAAGAACCACAGGGCAGAAGAGGAAATGATCAGGAGGCTTTGCCAGGGGGTTTGGCCCTTCCCTGTGCATCTCTCCAATGGCAGCTCCCCTTCTGCAGAGCCTCACATCTGGGCTCCACATGTGCCAGATGTTCCTGCTGCCCCAGCTGGACAAGGGGCAGAGCCACCAGTGAGGGTTTCCCAGGGATTGGGAGGAGATTCTGGCAGGGAGGTTGAAGGTGAACCATGGAATGCCAGATTAGTTTGGGATGGAAGAATGGAAGAGTTTCCCCTGGAAGCTGCAGGCCCATGCCTGCTCCCCCAGCCCCACATCCCACCCTCTCCCAGGAGACAGGCACTCACCATGGCGATATTTTCCTGTGTCACAAATTTCAATTTATTTTCCATTCGACGTAAGGCGTGTGACAGCTCCTCATTCTTCCTACTGAGGCGTTTGTTTTTGTCCAGGATGGGTTTGTACTGACTCTCTGCTTCTCTGAGACGCTTCAGCTGAAAGGTAAAGAGAAAAATAACACCTCTGGAGCTTTTTCATCAAATGCATTGACTACTTTCTGCAGCTATCACACTAGACCTGGTCAAAAATCCCTGGGATTTTCCATTGGGCAGAGAGAATTCTGCATGAGAATTCTATTCAATCTGTGCAGCAAACATTCAGTGTGAGAATGTACTTATTTTTTAAGAAGAAATAAATATAATTTGAGCCAATTCTGCCTTAAATGTTGTACAAACTGAGGGGAGGGATGCTGCAGAGCCCCAAACACCGAGCTGGGGAGGAGCAGCCCCTCAGCCCCTGCCACTTCTTACCTTCCTTTTGTCAGGGTGGGATTAAATGTGTGAGATGGTATTTCTTGTTGGGACCCAGATGTTCATCAGTTCTTATCTATATTACAGCCCCCCAAACCGTGAGTTCTACAGCACTTCAGGCTAACAAATGAAAAATGGAGCCCCATCTCTCTACAAGGCGTTTTAAGGATAAACTGTCCAGTTCAGAAATGACACCTAAATGATTTTTGCTTTTATCCCAATAACGACCACCCCTGGTTTGCAATGCAGGCTCTTCTGCCCAACAGCAAGCCCCTGGTGCTCTGGGGCAGGCAGCACATCCCCAGGGCCCTGTGCCCTCACTCACCAGCTCGTTCCTCTCCTCCGACAGCAGCGCGTTCCTGTCCTCCAGCTTGCGGATGATCCCGCTCAGCTCCGCGATTTTCAGCTGGAAGCGCCGGGCGTCCTTCTCATCCAACTGCTGTTCCTAAAACAAAGATCAACTGCAAATAACTGCTCCTAAGTGCACCAGCAAGAGCACCCTGGCAGAGCCCAGACCTTCTCCTGTCCCAAATCCAAGCATTTTGAGATGTTATGGAGCGTAACCCACGGGAAGCTGCAGGGCGAGACCAGTGGGAGGCCAGGAGTGGAAATGTAACAAAGAATGCAAATGCAGAGGTGTGTATGTGCATATGTACGTGCATATGCAAATACAGAGTCACAAACGTGACAGTACAAATGTGCAGATACAAAGCTTACAAATGGTAAACTTGGGAACAACAGCAAATATCAAAACTGGAGGCCGTGTTCCAATGATGCCACTGTTGAACTGAGAGCTTCAGACACAGCGCCCACTCTGGGGACTTGGCCAAAGAAACTGATATTCAAATTACTGAATGGGGGAAATCCATGCAATTGTGCATTCAATAAGCTCTTCTTCCAAAAAGTTGTGGCCCTTATGGGGTCCTAAAGGGTCACTAGTAAGGCCACTTTATCTGAGTGAAAATGCTTAATCAAATTAGAAATGAACAGAGATACAGGTAGGAGTGTTCTTGTTCAGAATCACAGAGGAGTCACAGCTCCTGACAAACGTGACAGACTTTCCCTCTTCTCTACCACCTATTCTGGTTTTTGGCAGAAGTAGAGTCCAACTAGAGAGGCAAATTAGTGCCCACAGTGCTGGTGGCACTTTTGGGAGGTCTAGGGTTCCTCATTCAACAGGTGCAGGAGAGGCTTGGGCCAAAGAATGAAACAGATTGGTTTGCTCAGGTAGAAGTTTTACACTTGTACCGAGCCAATCAAGGCTGTTGCAAAAGAAATCTTGATGAGGATCAGCAATGAGAACAACCTGCACACGTCAGAGGCACGAGGGCAGTTCCCCGAGGGCTGTTCTGGGCAAAGGGAGGTGCCAGAGTTACAGAGCTGGAGGGGTGACTCCAGCTGAGTGTTGTGGCTGGAGCAGAGAATAAACAGGACAGAACAGGTTGGGAGTCCTGGTTTGTGACCCGCTGATGGTGAGAGCTGGGCAGCCCCTGGGGGGCTGCAGGGGTCCCTGGGGGGCTGCAGGGGTCCCTCTGGAACTGGCCTCGTCCATCTGACCCCAGCCCCAGCGAGAGCTGGCACACACACAGCGCGTGGTGAGAAATGCATTTGCATCGTTTGTTGGCAGAGTCGTGTCCAACTGGCAAACTAAGGCGGGTGGCTGAGCATGGAACAGTGAGGAGGAGGAGAGAAAGAACAGAGGAATTTCACCCTGCTGACAAAATGAACCAAACCGAGCGGGGAACGGAACGACAGGAAGCAAAAGCTCTCCCATGGCGAGGTTTGATCGGAAATCACAAAGGTTTGGGCACCACAAAAACGAGAGCGGGGAGCTCTCTGTGCCCCAGCCCCTGCACAGCCATGGGACAGCTCCTGCCCCGGGTGCACTCATCAAGATTCTGTGGCTCGGTGCCCTTTGGTGCCCGTTCAGTGAAACCACGTGGAAGTGCTTACGGGGCTTCCCGAATGGTCTGAAGCGTCTCCTGCACCACTTGCATAAGGAAGTTCCCGCTTGGGGCTGCTCAGGTGCCGGTCAGACTCTTTGAGCTGGGACAGTTGTTCATCTAAAGCCTCCTTTTGGAGCTGCAGTCTCTGAGCATGCCCGGCTCGCACCCCTAACTCTCTCTCCAGCACGAAGACTGCTCTGTCCTTAAACTTAATCTCCTCCATCTACAAGGAGAACAGAACACAGTCACACCCCGAGCTCCCCGCGGTGGCACAGCCCTGCCCTGCCACCCAGCCAAGCACAGCCCTCCTCCAGCAGGCAGAGACGGTGGCACAGGGCCTGGCACCCTGCACCATCTCACAGCATCCTAAACACAACCAGAGCTGGACATTCCCACCGCGCTCTGATCGCTTCGCTCACACAGCTGGCGATTCCTTCTGCCCGATGCCACCGCTAAAAATTATTAATCCAGATCTTCCAAATAAAAATGCTGAAACCTCAGTATCCTTTAAATTTTCAAAATTCCTAAAAGAAATGTGTTTGGTTTTTTTTTTTTCCCCCAAAGTTCTTCCTTGTGAGCAATTCCCTTTCCAAAGGAGGTTTTACTTACATATAATAAACATGCAAAATCACAAAGTGCTTAAATGACAAATGCCCAGTGACCCCCAATGCTCTCCCTCCCTGTTTGCCTGTGCCAAGGGCCCGTGCACATTCTGCAGGAGCAGCCAGGATCAGAGCCCTGGGCTCTGCCCAGGGAGGGACACCACTGCCAGATGTGCCCAGATGTGCCAGCCAGGCACATCTGCACCAGGGCTGCAGAGCTGATCACACCTCGTGGGGCACAGACACGGATCCCAGAGAAAGGCAGGAGCCACTCCAGCCCCTCAGGGGTCTCTGAGCTGGTTTCAGCCTCCAGAAACACAAGATTTTTGCCATCAGTTGTTCAGAATTTAATTTCAATAGTCGCTTTTTAAGCCTGGCCTGCTTCAAATAAGAACATTCTGCCTTCTAAGAGCTGTGTTAATACTTTTATCTCTGCTTTGTCTGAAAACCTGTAAAAAATGACATTAGGAATCGACAGTCACTTCAAGGACTTATTTTGCAGTAAATGCCAACGTGACCTGTCCAGGGCAGGTGCTGGCAGGTCACAGAGGCAGCAGAAAGCAAAATGGAGCAAATGGAAGGGATTTTGGTGCAGCTGACTAAAGATCCTTTCAACAATGTCCATGGAGGCAGCGTCTGCTGGCTTTGAATGGAACAAAGACAAGGTGCTCACAAACACCTGAGGTCTTTCTGCCAAAAGCCTAATGAGGAGGAATCTAAATGGATGCACAGATGAAAAGATAACACATCTTTTAATCATCATAACAATGATTATCTGTTTAAAATAAGCAGAATATTGGGTAGTTGATTCTTATTTATATGGAAACAAAGACACATTACAACAAAGGCAACACATGAAATTGGGAGGGACAAAGAGATGAGAATAAACACAGAACATTTCCCAGCATTTCACTTATGGCTTGTTTTCAATAAAATAAAAATCCCTAAACATAGCCTGCATAAACCACAAGCAAACATCAGCACTGACATCTCCCTTCACCTGAATAAATTCCTGTACATGACACACAGACAGGTCTGGTGCCTGTGTGAGACAGAGACAGGGTGGGAGCAGCACAGATGGAAGGGAAGGGAATTCCCTGAGCCCAGGAATGAGAGGAAAGGCAGGGCCAGGGCCCCAGGACTCACTGGCAGTGGTGCAGGTCCATGGGCACTCAGCCCCTGGGCAGGGCCAGCCTGGCCTCATGCTCTGCTGCTGCTGGGCTCTGCTGGGCTCTACTGGTGCTGTACTGGGCTGTGCTGGGCTGCTCCTGGCTCCTCTCCCTGCTCCCACCCTGGCTCTGGGGCTGGGAAGGGGCGGCAGCACAGGAGCATCCAACCACCTGCCAGCCCCCCTGCCTCTGCAGGGCTGGGATGAATATTGATGAGTGTTTATTTATGTGTGCTCGTTCATAGGCAGCCCTGAGCTCGCTGGTGCCAATTGCAGAGCAGAGTCACCACGGTGGGTTTGGAGAGGAGCTGCCCCTGAACGCCCTGCTGTGTGCAGAAAGGAGCATTTGGGATCTGAGCCTCACTATGGGCTGTCCATGGGAACTGGCAAAGGGAAGGGAGGATCAGGGAGGAAAGCTTGGTGAGGAAATAGAGGCATAACCCAAGGAACAACTGCTGTAGCATTGTCCTGACCAGCCAGCAACCTGAGGGCCCCTCCTGAAACCTTTAATGTGAACAACATCAACAGCTCTGACACGGACAAAGAAGTTTCTTACAGAACATCCTAATACTTTCAGAAACCAGCTTGCCCTTCCTAGCAGTAGATGTGCAGCTAGCCCCAGAGTCCCAGAGGCAGCAGGGATGATTCCCCAGCAGGAGCAGCCCCCGAGCAGCCCCACACGTACCAGCCTGCGGATCTCCCTCTCGCACTCCCTCTTGATCCTGGTGATCTCCTCCTGGTGCAGGTGGTACACGTTCCTTATCTCTGCCGCTTTGATCTTGTCAGCCTGGATCACCATGGTCAGAGCCTCCTCCACCTGCTTCTTGGCCCCCTTCAGCTCGGAGATTTCCTGCTGCATTTTGATTTTCTCCACCTCGAAGCCCTTCTTGGCCTCCTCCTTGGCCTCGCTGAGCAGCACTGTCTTCACCTTGTCGGGGCCCCCGTCGCGCACGGCGTTCAGCAGGGTCTGCAGCCTCTGGATCTCGTTGTCTTTGATTTTGATCACCCTCAGCAGCTCGGCCTCGTGCTGCCTCAGGAGTGTCTCTCGAACAGCTTGGAGCTCTTTCATTTTGTCCTCGTGCAGTTTGACTTTGAGCTCTGTGACCACCACTGTGCTTTTGTGCTGTTCGTGCTCCTTGATCTGCTTCACCTCCTGGTTCTTCTCCCTCTCCAATTTGCTGACCTATGAGGAAAACCAAGAAAGTACAGCATTTTCAATCAGCCAGACAATGAATGCCTGCTGTGATATTATTGAAAAATGGCACAGATGACTTCAGAGTATTACACCTCAATGCTGGGATGTGTGTGTCCACAAACTGGAGGTAGCAGGGTCATGTTTAATACACATTTAGGAATCAGTCAGTACCCTCTGAGTAAGTCTGAGTCCTCATTTTATTCAGCAGGAGCTCTCACAGAACATTCCCCACAAAATAAGGGAAAAATGAGATTCAAGGCCATCACTGTGGCACGCTCAGGCACAAACCTGCATGTGCATAGGTAGGACACAAAAATCTCTGTGCAAGCTCCTGTGGAGCCCCAAACAGCTGCATTTTACCAGATGCTTTTAAAACAATGAATTATTCAGCAGAAATAACTGACTGTACCTGACCACACAAGGCTCAAGTGATGTTTCAATTTAAACCATGCCATGAACTCTAGAGAATCCATGGCCAGAAGAGGCTGTGAAGGACAGGGAGAAGGAAAACAAAGCCCTCAGCCTTAAATCTGCAAATGGTGCTTCACAGCAAAAGGATTAACAGATGCTCTGTTTATATGCCCATGTGTGTCAGATTCATGGTCTGAAATGCCTAATAATGATGCAAATTCATGGAAAAATGCAGACTATCATTTTGTCCCTGCACGGTAACACATTTCTATTCTGGAACAAAACCCCCCCAAAGTTTATCAGTGGAAACTGATTTGGGGAATTAGGGAGAAGCAAATGAATATTTCATGCTCTTGCTGAGAAGGGATCTGATGGCAAGAGCTGGAAACTCTTGGAGCTGAGGCTCCAGCCCCATCAGCTGAGCATCTCCCAAAGGTGAGGGAGGAGCTGGGTCTCCTTGGAATTTGGGCATTAGAGCAGCAGGCAGAGCTGAGGTTCAGCATCGTTCATGTGGGTAAGCAGCTGCTCTGGAGGAGTTTGAGCCCAAAACCCAAACAGAATCCGTGCAAGGGAGGAAGAGCAGGGGCAGCAGAGAGAACGTGGCACTGCCGCGCTCTCCAGACTCCGAGAGACCCCCAGGGAAGGGGGGCGCCCACCTTGCTCTTCTCCTGCTGCAGCTCGATCTGGATGTCGGTGAGCTTGGCCCGGAGCTCCTCGTTGGCAGCCTGCAGGGCAGCCAGGGCGTCGGGCTTGTCCCCCCTGGCACGGCTGGAGCTCCTCTTGGCCATGGTGAGGGACGCGCCCCGCCGGCTCGACCGCGCCGCGATCTACATCTTCCTGCAGGGACAGGAACGGGGACGGAATGGGGAACAGCCTGGGAACGGGGGAAACTGCCTGGGAATGGGGGAAACTGCCTGGGAATGGGGGAAACTGCCTGGGAACGGGCAGGGCTGGGACAGGAACGGGGACGGAATGGGGAACAGCCTGGGGATGGGGGAAACTGCCTGGGAATGGGGGAAACTGCCTGGGAACGGGCAGGGCTGGGGCAGGAACGGGGACGGAATGGGGAACAGCCTGGGAATGGGGGAAACTGCCTGGGAACGGGCAGGGCTGGGGCAGGAACGGGGACGGAATGGGGAACAGCCTGGGAATGGGGGAAACTGCCTGGGAACGGGCAGGGCTGGGACAGGAACGGGGACGGGCGACGGAATGGGGCCGGGAAACTGCCTGGGAATGGGGGAAACTGCCTGGGAATGGGGGAAACTGCCTGGGAATGGGGGAAACTGCCTGGGAACAGGGAACAGCTGGGAGCAGGAATGGGGACGGGGGACAGAATGGGGAACAGCCTGGGGACGGGGGAAACTGCCTGGGAATGGGGGAAACTGCCTGGGGACAGGCAGGGCTGGGACAGGAACGGGGACGGGCGACGGAATGGGGATGAGAAACTGTCTGGGAATAGGGGAAACTGCCTGGGAATGGGGGAAACTGCCTGGGAATGGGGGAAACTGCCTGGGGACAGGGAACAGCTGGGAGCAGGAATGGGGACGGGGGACAGAATGGGGAACAGCCTGGGGACTGGGGAAACTGCCTGGGAACGGGGAAAATTGCCTGGGGAACAGCCTGGGAATGGGGGAAACTGCCTGGGAATGGGAGAACAGCTGGGAGCAGGAATGGGAACGGGGAACAGAATGGGAACGGGGAATGGAATGGGGAACAGCCTGGGAATGGGAAACTGCCTGGGAACGGGGGAACGGAATGGGGGAAACAGCCTGGGGACCAGTCTGAGAATGGGAAACAGCTGGGAACCAGTCTGAGAACGGGGAACAGCCTGGGAATGGGGAATGGAATGAGGAACAGCCTGGGAATGGGGAATGGAATGAGGAACAGCCTGGGAATGGGGGACCCACAGGGATTCACCACACCCATGCACAGCATGTGGATGTTCAGGAGGGACATCCATGCTCCACCCCTGGCTCAGAGACAGCAGCCACTGGGAAGATTTTATTTCTATTCTATTTCATAGAAGCATGGAAGCACAGGATGGTCATAGCACAGAATTCCATTAAGAAGAGCTCAGATCTGGGAAAACATGTCGAACCTTTTGAAGAGCAGAGCTGTGTGGGGTGGCAGTGCTCCTGGCTGGTGACCCTCAGTGCCTGGCTCTGTCCCTCATGGCTCAGGGGTCCAGCACAGGCACTGGCCCTGTCCAGGGATGGGCTCAGCAGGGCACTGCAAGGAGAGAGGCACAGAGAGTGAAACAGCACAGACCCAACCTCCACAACTACATCCTCATGAAAAACAGCCTGGAACTCCAAAGGAAAAAGCCTCTGGGGGAATGAAAATGGGGTGTGAGGCTGGGAGAGCTGCTAAGAGCGAGAGAAATCCCACAGGACAAGCAGGCCCTACACCTCTGCATTGGGGCAGAGGGGAGGAGGGAGGCTGAGACCTAAAAAACAAGTGGGAAAATAAAACAACATTCCTGATATTACTCCTCCAAACCAAGGTGGTACAAAGCACTCATACTTCTGCTGTTCCTCAGCCTGGTGCTTGACTTTTTGTAACCTGGAAGTTTCTATAAAAAGAAACATGTTTGACTGGGCAAAAAATGGAAATAAATTAAATTTTAAAGATATTGCCTGAAAAATCTATAACATGAGTACATGTTCTTTGCACTCAAGATTCTTGCTGCTTTGTGCAAGCAGACACAACACAGCAGTGGAGATTTCAAACCTCCTTTCTTCATTGATAAAAGTGGGGCAGGCTGTAGCCACAGGCACAGAGCTCTACCTGCTGCAGGGAACGAGGCCTTTGTGCACATCACAATTATCCTCTTTGAGGATTCCCTGCAAAGGCAGAGGCAGAGTGAGCCAGGTTGGTGCACTGAGGAGCAGCCACCAACAAGCTCTGACTGCTCCCACATGAATGGCAGAGGAACCCCAAATTGAATGGCTCAGGGATTTGGGAGAGTAATTGCTGACAGAATCCCCTCTGACAGAGCAGGGCTGGGAGAATTTACATTTGTGTGCTCACAGAAACAAGAACCCAGCAGCTGCTGCTGGAGCAGAGCTCACCTGGTGGGAATTCTGACTGAGGTCAATTTGTAGAGCCTCAGATCCTGATATTTACAGCATTGCAGGGTTTAAATTTCCTTTGAAGTGTTATGAAGGTTTAATGGTGTGAACTGACAATTCCATGCCAAGCACCTGCTCAGAGCATTGAACCCCAGCACAGGGATGAGCTCCATGCCCACTAATCCCAGCACAGGAATCAGCTCCATGCCCACTAATCCCAGCACAGGGATGAGCTCCATGCCCACTAATCCCAGCACAGGAATCAGCTCCATGCCCACTAATCCCAGCACAGGAATCAGCTCCATGCCCAGAGCATTGAATCCCAGCACAGGGATGAGCTCCATGCCCAGAGCATTGAATCCCAGCACAGGGATGAGCTCCATGCCCAGAGCATTGAGCCCCAGCACAGGGATGAGCTCCATGCCCACTGATCCCAGCACAGGGATGAGCTCCATGCCCAGAGCATTGAATCCCAGCACAGGGATGAGCTCCATGCCCAGAGCATTGAGCCCCAGCACAGGGATGAGCTCCATGCCCACTGATCCCAGCACAGGGATGAGCTCCATGCCCACTAATCCCAGCACAGGGATCAGCTCCATGCCCAGAGCATTGAATCCCAGCACAGGGATGAACTCCATGCCCACTGACCCCAGCACAGGGATGAGCTCCATGCCCAGAGCATTGAATCCCAGCAAAGGGATGAGCTCCATGCCCACCAACCCCACCAGAGACCCCCCAAACCCTGAGGGGTGAAGGGCAGGGGTGCACAGCAGTGGGATGGGGCAGGGGTGGCAGAGCCCAGGAGGGGAGCTGGGGACAGCAGAGGTGGCAGCTCTGTGGGGCAGGGATGGACACGGGGGCAGGGATGGACACGGGGGCTGCTATCCAGGGAAGAATGGGAATGGGCTGCTGCAGGGCACAGCCTGTGCAGCAGCTGCAGTGCCAGCCACCAGCTGGGTGTGAGGGGACAAGTGACATTGTGCAGCCATGAACTGGGGCCTGTGCCACCACTGTGGGACCTGCCCTGGCCACTGGGGCCAGCTGGGAGCCAGGGACACGGGCCAGAGTATTGAAGGGATATTTACCACAAATTCTGGGAGAAAACATTCCCTGGAAACGCTCCCAAGGCAGCAGGGCTGATGCAGGAGCAGAAACAGGCAGGGTCACCCTGGGCTGAGGGGACACTGAGCTCTGTGACACTGGGGACACTTGGGGACATGGGGAGACAGCACTGAGCACAGATCCCATCCCTAGGGGACACTGAGCTCTGTGACCCTGGGGAAATGTGGAGACCAGCACTGAGCACAGCCCCCACCCCTAGGGAACCCAGAATCTCCCCCTCCTCACAGCACTGGGCACAGGACACATTCCCTGGAAAAACCATCAGTGCCTCTGGACTTTTCCTTCATTTTCCAATGGCAGCTACCACACACATCACCTCAGCAGAACAGAAAAGTCATCATATTTTTGATGGGAGAATAGATTATCATCTGATTCCTGGCATGTTTGATATTGAAAGCAGCACCAATAATGCATCAGAGCTGCCTTGAGCAGGGCTCAGTGCTCCCTGTGCCTCCTGACTTGCAATTCAGACATCAAGGCTAATTGGGAAATGTGTTTTCTAGGTAGTACTTGGCAAAATGAATGTTTCACCACGCTTAGAAATAAGTGAATTAATCCCTACCCTGGGTACCAATATTTGAAAGCAGAAGGCTGTTCCTACAAATGTGGAACATTTCCAATGTCTGCCACAGCCTGCGAGCACTGGTGTTCTCTGTTTTTGACAAATTGTTCTGATTAATTGGTTTAAACAAATCTTTCTGAGCCTCTGGTGCACCTTGAATTGCTGTAATAGAAAATGTAACACTGTTCATGGCTGAGTTCCCACTTCCCCACATGAGCAATACCCATGTTCCATTCATTGCACCAGCCCAGAGATCCCAGTACAAGAAAAGGAGTTTTCCCCTGCAAAGGAATTTCCTGCCAAGCCAATGCAATCCTGTCCCGTGCTGGAGATGTGCTTTGGGCTTTCTCCATGAAAACCTTTGTCATGTCTCCATAAAAACAGGGACTCACCCACCCAGGGGAAGGAAAGCTGCTGGGAATTGCATGGGAAAAGGAGGGAGGAGGTAGCTGAGACCAAGGGACAATGGCCAAGACAGGAATTGCTGCTCACAGGGTTCTGCTGTGCATTTCCTGCACAGGCAGAGCCATAGGACCCAGTCCTGGACCCTGGGGCTGGGAAAGGACCATCCAGGATCACCCAGTGCCAGCTCCAGGAATTCCTGGGACACTCCAGGGATGGGGATCCAACCCTGCCTGGGCAGCTCCAGCCCCTGAGCTCCCTTTCCATGGGGAAATTATTCCCAAAATCCACCCTGCCCTGCCCTGCCCAGCCTGAGCTGTTCCCTCTGCTCCTGTCCCTGGGGCTCCAGCCCCTCCCCAGCTCTGGACATTCCATGAGGATTTTTTTCTCTGTGCTGTTTAGATTGAGACTAATTTGATAAAATCCTTTTTTAAAAAATCCAAGCAATGGTATTGACTCAACCCAGACGTCCAGAGGCACATCTGACCCACCCCTGCTGCTGCAGGCTCCCCTCTCTGCAGAGTTATCAGAGTTATCAACCAGCTGCTGGACAGCAGCAATCCACGTCCAGAGGGGAAATAAACAACAACCAGCTCTTCCCAGTGTGGGGCAGCCCTGAAACCCATCCCTCACAAAATAATATCTGCTTCAGAATCAAAGTAATTCCACCCCCAGCCCTGCCATCTCTGCAGATGGAAGTCTGGCCAAAGTTTTGCTGAGGATTAGATCAATTCCAGCTCTAACAGACACATGTCAAACCCGGCTGACCTGAATTTTTCCTCAGGGATTAATCCTTCCACCGTGGCTGGCTTTAACCCATTGAGGGGTGGGTGATGTTCTTTGCAAGCTCCACATTTGCAGCTTGGTGGGAATTTTCCTGTTTGTGCCACACCCAAATCCCATCCTCTGCTTCTTCATCGAGTTTCGTACAGGATTTTTGGGTTTTAAGTGCAAACCACAGGAACCACAGCTGGGTGTCAATTATGAAACTAATGAGGTTTATAGGGAGCAGCTGGAGCTGGGCCAGGGAGGGTTTAGGTCAGATTTTAGGGAAAGGTTCTTCCCCCAGAGGGTGCTGGGCTCCAGGGTGGGATTTTTGGGGGATCTGGGCAGGGACAGAACTGGCCTGGGGGTCCCAGCTCAGGAATCTCCGAGTGCAATTCTGGCAGACCCAATTGCTGCTAAATCCCAACAGGTGCATTTGAAACCTGTGCAATTGTACAGCAATTAGGGCTAATTTGCAGACAGAGCAATAATTAATTAAAAACAGGTGGGTAGGTAAGGAAGTGATTTCTCCCTTTCCTCGGACAACCCCCAATATCCGAGGTCCAAAAGCCATTGGTGTTTCTGCAATAAACTCCAGTTACACAGCCATCCCGGTCACCCACGGAGCTGGAGCGGCTCAGGCTGGCTGGGGAGGGCTGTTGGTGAGGAATGCGATTAACCCCGGCCCCACCAGCCCGCTGTTCACTGTTCTATTGCTGAAAAGGAGCCGTGAGCGCAGTGCCACCCCTCCTCCCCAGGAACCCGCCCTGGGTAATTAACCCAATCAACTGGAACGCAGATGGCACCGCACCATCCAACAGCTCTCGGTGGAAACATCCGAAACGTGTCATTAACATCCCCAAATAACTGATTAGTGCCACCTCTCCAGCCCTCCCCGGCACCGACACACAACACAGCTGGATTGGAGCGTGGAAAAGGCAGGATTTAATTGCTACACTCTCACAAAAGATTCTCGGTTCTTGGATTTATTCAATTTATGAATTAGCCTGAAAAATAACAGGCTCAACAAAACCACTGTGCTTTGGACTGCAGAATGAAGGTTAATTTCCAGACTGACTCATCATCATTCAATTCAGCTGGGAGGAGCTGGGCAGCAGGAAAGGACCCTGGTGGGAGTGGGAACCCTTCTTCAGACAATCCAAAAATCACATTTCTATTTGACAGCGTGCTTTACTTCTCGGTAGGAGTGTGCCCAGCTCTAAATCAAGATAAAAATTGACATTTTGCAGCAACAGACAAGAATTTGAATGGAAAGTCGATTAATCTCCCAAATGCAAACAGCTGGGAGATGTCCAGTGAAAAGCTGTTCCTGCAGCTTGAAAAACTGAGGATCAGATTATTTCAAACCTAATTTTCCATTACTAAATAGCCTGGTTTAAATGACCTTTCTGTGACACTTGCTGAGTGTCCTCCCCAATGCCAGCCCACCTCTGCCCTGGTACTGAATGCAAATGTGATCCTCACCTCAGAAAGACAATAATAAACATAAATAATGATTTAGGAAGGAAGCAGGAGCATATCCAGACTACCAGAGAGGTGGTACCCACTGGGAGCAGGGATTAACAATATCCCTGTCCACCCCATCCCTGTCAACACCATCCCTGTCCCAACCCCATCCCTGTCCCTGCACCATCCTTATCCCAACACCATTCCTATCCCAACACCACAGCCCAGGCACAGCCCAGGCACAGCCCAGGCACAGCCCAGGCACAGGGGCACCCCAGCAGCTCTGCCAGGAGCTCTGCAGCTCCTGCACACAGCTGGGCACTCTGCAATCTGCCCTGCACACTCACTGGGCTGGGGGCTCCCTGCCCCTTGGCACACCCAGAGCTCAGGGGGAAGAAAAGGGGGCTCCACCCTCACTTCAACATTCCAGTTCCAAGGATCCAGGCTGAACAAGCCCCATCCAAGATTTGCTGTGGCTGCCCCATCCCAGTGCCCCAGGCCAGGCTGGATTTTGGGGCTGGAGCAGCCTGGGGCAGGGGAAGGTGTCCCTGACATGGCAGGGGTGGCACTGGATGGGCTCTGAGGCCCCTCCCAACTCAAATCATTCTGGGATTTTATGATCCATTTCTCTGGGAAAATCTTATTTTCAACACAACAGCTCTAGATTTATTTTATTTTTACCAAGATTAACAACAAATAGTTAAAAAGAATAAAAGGAGGAAAGAAGAACTTTGACAGCTGCCTCTGCCTGTGCTCTGCATTGGGTCACTGCCCTTGACTCCCTGGAGCTCTGAGCCAAGTGACTCATTCCCAAGGGAAGCCCCTGCCCTGCAGGAATCTCCCCTCAAGGACTCAGGAAAAGCACCAGCCCTGCCCCTCTGTGTGGAATGTGCTCCATGCTGTGGGAAATGATTCCAGCAGCAGCTCCTGTCCCTGGAGCACTGCAGAGCCCTGTCCCAGGCACTGGGTCACTGTGGCACTGGGTAATCTGGGATTTGGGCTCAGGACTCTCCAGTTTGCTCCTTCAGGGAAAGGGGCTGATCCCCAGCCAAGGGGCTGAGTCCATCTGGCTGATCCCAGCCCAGGATGAGCCCCCAGCCCAGCCAGGGGTTGCAGGGCACTGAGGGGGCTCTGCAGAGCCCTGGGCAGCAGCAGGAGCAGCCTGGGGCTGCTCTGAGCCCAAACATTCCTCACTACAGGCAGCAGGCAGAGGGGCTGAGCAACCTGGGCTGAGCTGGGGCAGCTCAGTGACCTCAGGGAGCCCTGGCACTGCAAGTGATGGGGAGTGGGGATGGAAACTGGATCTCAGCTTCACTAGGACACTGCAGGGTTGGACTGTCCTGCTCAGGAGCTGTGGAATCCCAGAACAGCTGAGCTGTGGCACCCACGGGGAGCAGCCAGGGCACCCCAACCATCACCCTGAGAGGGCACTGGGCAGTGTCAGTGTGACAAGATCGCAGATGGGGGATCACAACGAAGGAGTTCCTGCCCCAGGGAGATTCCCAGCTGTGAGCTCTGAGGCCCAGAGCTGGGGCTGGCAGTGCTCAGTGTCCTGGTGACCTGCTAAGAGGGAAGGGCAGGACAGAAACCTGCTGATAACAGAGGATTATGTAGGTCAATCAGGAAAGAGGACAAGGCAGCAAACGGGAGGAAAAAAAACCCAATAACCTCAAACTAGAAAAAATAGGTAACTTAGCAACATGAAATTCAATCTGTGAAAGTACAAGATAATCTACATTTAAAAATACAATTTGACATATCCTGCACACAGAGATTTAGGAGGGAAGATCAAGCCATCACTGAGGACATCTGTTGTGCACACTGCAGTGTCAATAAGGTATTACAGTGGCAGGAGATGTGAAAGCAGAGGAGAAGCATTATGATGGCAGGCACTCACTAATCCACTCCAATTCTCCCAAATGAAACACAAGAGGTGTGACCAGGTGATCAAAGAGTCAGGATCTGGAATGGTTTGGAAGAGGCATTGAACAGGAAGTTATTAAATTATTGATACTGGGTAGGTGAAAAGGATGTTTCAGTCAGGTTTTTGCACTAATGCAAGAACAAGAAACCACCCTGTGGGCAGTGGCAGGAAAGGAAATGATTTTTCTGGTGGGATCATCATTCTGCTGCTCCTGGGTGAAACAGCTCTGGCCAGGTTGGCCAGGGGAGGAACAGGCAGGAGCTGAGTCCCTGGTGCTGAGGCAGTGCCCAGCCCCAGAGCAGCCACAGCAGGTCACAGACTTTGGGGAGAGTATTCTTCTTGTCCTTTATTTCTGTCTTGGAGTCACAGCTCCTGCTCTGGCCTTGCTTGGAGAGCAGAACAGACAGAGCTGGGAGAGCCCTGCTGGGCAGGAGGGGAGGGAGGGACAGGCTCAGGAGTGGGGACAAGGGGCTGGGAGGAGAGACCACTGAATTCCTCAGGATGAGAGCAAGCAACCTCAAATTGCACTGGGAGGGGTTGGGTTGGAGATCAGGGAAAATTTCTACACAGAAAGAGTTGTCCGGTCCTGTCAAGGGCAGTGATGGAATCAACATCCCTGGAAATGTTCAAAAAATGCAGATGTGGCACTGAGGGACATGGTTTGGAGGTGAACATGGTGGTGGTGTGGGTCAGGAGTTGGATTTGATGATCAACAAGGTTTTTTTCAACCTTATCAGTTCTGTGATTCCATGATTCCATGATTCTGCTCCACCCCTCAGGCCACAGTCACCTGCAGTGCTCTGAGCTGATTACCCACGGGTCAGCAACTTCACAGCTCCTAGAGGAACTGAGGGCTTTACAACTTCTTAAAAGCTTCTTTAAAAGTACAAGGAAAACATCTCTAACAATAATAACGACTTCAGAAAACAAATCTGCAATTGAAATGACCACAGATTCACTGGAAATAGCAGCCCAAGAGCATTTTTCTGCCTAGACAATACATATCTTGGCAGCATTTCAACAGAACCAGCACTGCTTCCAAGTGTCAAATGCTACATTTTCCTGGTGCTCAGGAAACGCTCCTGTGTCCCTGTGTGTCCCTGTCCTCCCTGCCGTGGGGGAGCCCTCCCGTCTTTCCTTCAGCACTCCCAGCTCCCTCCTCCCTGTGCATTTTCCTCTGGATGTGACACCCGGCTCTGCGCGATGGAGGAGATGAAGCAGCAGCGGGAGCGCAGCGACCGCGGGGAGAGAGACCGAGCGGCCCCGGCTGGGCTGGGAGGAGAACGGGAGAGAGGGAACGGGAGAGAGGGAGCGGGAGAGAGGGAGCGGGGAGAGAGGGAACGGGAGAGAGGGAACGGGAGAGAGGGAACGGGAGAGCGGGAACGGGAGAGAGGGAACGAGAGAGAGGGAACGGGACACGGGGAACGGGAGAGAGGGAACGGGAGAGCGGGAACGGGAGAGAGGGAACGGGAGAGAGGGAACGGGAGAGCGGGAACGGGAGAGAGGGAACGGGACACGGGGAACGGGAGAGAGGGAACGGGAGAGAGGGAACGGGAGAGCGGGAACGGGACACGGGGAACGGGACAAGGGGAACGGGAGAGAGGGAACGGGAGAGCGGGGAACGGGAGAGAGGGAACGGGACACGGGGAACGGGACACGGGGAACGGGAGAGAGGGAACGGGACACGGGGAACGGGAGAGAGGGAACGGGAGAGCGGGAACGGGAGAGCGGGAACGGGAGAGAGGGAACGGGAGAGAGGGAACGGGAGAGAGGGAACGGGAGAAAGGCCCCGGGAGAGCGGAGAACGGGAGAGAGGGAACGGGAGAGCGGCACCGGGAGAGCGGGTCCGGTACCGGCACTGGGAGAGCGGGTCCGAGAGAGCGGGTACGAGAGAGGCGGGCACGGAAGAGAGGATCCGGGAGAGCGGCCCCGGTACCTGCTTCGGGAGAGCAGCACCGAGAGAGTGGCACTGAAAGAGCGGCCCCGGTACCTCCTTCGGGAGAGCGGCCCCGGTACTGGCACCGGGAGAGCCGGGCACGGGAGAGCGGCACCGGTACCGGCAGGGCAGCGGGACCGGACCCGACACCGGCCGCGGCCCCGGCCCTGGCAGAAGTGCCCTTGGCACCGGGCAGGGCTCTCCGGCCCCTCCGGGCCCCTCGGCCCCGCCAGCCCGGGACTCGCTCACTCCGCCCGGGACGCGCATCCCGAGCCGGCGGCACCGCCCGCGGCCGCTCCGTGCCCGCTCCGTGCCTGCCCCGTTCCCGCTCCGTGCCCGCTCCATGCCCGCTCCATGCCCGCTCCGTGCCTGCCCCGTTCCCGCTCCGTGCCCGCTCCGTGCCCGCTCCGTGCCTTCCCCCGTGCCCGCTCCGTGCCTGCCCTGTGCCCGCTCCATGCCCGCTCCGTGCCTTCCCCCGTGCCCGCTCCGTGCCTTCCCCCGTGCCCGCTCCGTGCCTGCCCTGTGCCCGCTCCATGCCCGCTCCGTGCCTGCCCCGTTCCCGCTCCGTGCCTGCCCTGTGCCCGCTCCATGCCCGCTCCGTGCCTGCCCCGTTCCCGCTCCGTGCCCGCTCCGTGCCCGCTCCGTGCTCGCTCCGTGCCCGCTCCGTTCCTGCTCCGTGCCTGCCCTGTGCCCGCTCCGTGCCCGCTCCATGCCTGCCCTGTGCCCGCTCCATGCCCGCTCCATGCCCGCTCCATGCCCGCTCCGTGCCTGCTCCGTGCCCGCTCCGTGCCTGCCCTGTGCCCGCTCCGTGCCCGCTCCGTTCCCGCTCCGTGCCTGCCCCGTTCTCGCTCCGTTCCCACTCCATGCCCGCTCCGTTCCCACTCCATGCCCGCTCCGTTCCCGCTCCGTGCTCGCTCCGTTCCCACTCCATGCCCGCTCCGTGCCCGCTCCGTTCCCGCTCCGTGCTCGCTCCATGCCCGCTCCGTGCTCGCTCCATGCCCGCTCCGTGCCCGCTCCGTTCCCACTCCATGCCCGCTCCGTGCCCGCTCCGTTCCCGCTCCGTGCCCGCTCCATGCCCGCTCCATGCCCGCTCCATGCCCGCTCCGTGCCTGCTCCGTGCCCGCTCCGTGCCCGCTCCGTGCCCGCTCCATGCCCGCTCCATGCCCGCTCCGTTCCCGCTCCGTGCCTGCCCCGTTCCCGCTCCGTGCCCGCTCCGTTCCCGCTCCGTTCCCGCTCCGTGCCCGCTCCATGCCCGCTCCGTGCCCGCTCCGTGCCCGCTCCGTGCCCGGCACAGCCGCGCCACCCGCCCTGCGAGCCGCCCGCAGACGGAATTCAACCTACAGAGCGCTTTAATGGGGTTTAAAAATCATCTCGGTCCGAAAAGCCGCGGGCAGCTCCCGGAGCCCGCTCACCTGCGCTCCCGGCTGGCGCGGCTCCGGCTCCGAGCGCTGTGACTCAGCAAACGGAGGCAGCAGCTTTGGGTTTTTCAGATGGAACTTACCAAACCGTGCCAGTATTACGGGGAGGATCTGCTTCCTGCATCCGCCGCTCTGCCAGCCTCTCCCGAGGTGCTCACGCTGAGCCCTCCCCATCTGCGTACGGCAGGAAACGATTTCTTGGGGGAAAAAAAATCAAACGCGGAGCCTGCGTGGGAACGGGCTGGGCGAGCGGGGAGAGGAGCCCGGGCTCCACCTGCACTGCACCCCAAAGAAAAGGTGGCGTGCACTGGGAAATCACTGCTGGCAGCCCGGGAAATAAATCACTGCTGGCAGCCCGGGAAATGAAATAAATCACTGCTGCCAGCCCGACATCATCCTGGGAGTGCAGGGCCTGTGCTGAGCAGGAATGGGAGGGATGGGGATGGGGATGGGGATGGGGAATGGGAATGGGGATGGGGATGGGGATGGGGAATGGGAACTGGAATGGGAATGGGGAATGGGGAATGGGGAATGGGGAATGGGGAATGGAAATAGAAATAGAATGGGAAATGGAATGGGGATGGGGATGGGAATGGAAATAGAATGAGAACTGGAATGGGAAAGGGAATGGGGATGGGGATGGGAACAGAAATGGGAATGGGAATGTTAATGGGAATTGGAATGGGAATGCAAATAGAATGGGAACTGGAAAGGGAATGGGAACTGGAATGGGAAAGGGAACTGGAATGGGAAAGGGAATGGGGATGGGGATAGGAATGGGAATGGACACAGGAATGAGAATGGGAATAGGAATAGGAATAGGAATAGGAGTAGGAATAGGAATACGAATAGGAATAGGAATAGGAATAAGAATAGGAATAGGAATAGGAATAGGAATAGGAATAGGAATAGGAATAGGAATAGGAATAGGAATAGGAATAGGAATAGGAATAGGAATAGGAATTGGAATAGGAGCCCCTGCCCTGCCTGAGGAGCCCCTGCCTGTGGCAGTTCTGACCAGGACAAAGAACAATGATCCTGCCCCTATGGAGAGGGAAAGCTGAAGTTATTTCCAGAATGATCCAACCAGAAGTGCTCCAGAATCCAGCCTGTGACAAATTAGCAAACACGTCCTTTAATTACAGAAAGCTTTTCCCTTCGATTTTTTAATTAGAAGCACAAATGCAGATTCCATTTACATAAAACGACTGTCTTGTTTTCCTTCCTGTGCTGGCACCCAAACACATCCTGCAAATTTCCATGGATTCAACAAAGTCCTCGAGGTTACAAAGCTTCTGACCATCAGGTTTTGAGATACAGGGTGCTCCAGCAGCAGCCAAAAGCTGGTGCACAGAGACACAGAACATCCATATAGAAGGGATGCATACAGAATTCTGACATCCCTGCAGACATAAATGTGTTCAAACCACTAAAATATTAGAGACCATCAGCTACAGTTTTCAGGTGTAAAACAATGAACAGCATCTTCTTTAAGAAGAGAAATACAAGAGGCAATTGAGAGTTTTAGAATGGATTCAGTGAGTGAATGAGTAAGAAAGCAGAATGAAATTTTCATGTCATGCGGGAGACATGAGGTGAATACTTGAATAAAAAAGTAATAAAAACAGAAAAAAAAAATCAATATTAGCCTGAAGCACTAGAGAATCCCAATTTCAAAGAGCCTCCACAGGCCCAGGAGAGCAGCTCCGTGCCCTGGCCTGGTTCAAAGGGAAGGGGGGCACCAGCCAGACCCCCAAGGACAGACCCCTAATTACACAGCAGACCCAGGGAAGGCTGCAACCTCTCCATCTCAGACTCAGCCATTTCTTTCAGCAGTCTGCTGTGTTTGTTAAATCCCTAAAATCCCAGCTTGGGTTGGGTTGAAAAGGAACTCAGAGCTCCTCTCACTCCACCCCTTCCACTGCCCCAGGTTGTTCCAAGCCCCAGTGTCCACTCCCAACCCATGCCAAGGGCTGGAACCTTTCAACAGAGTGGGGACTGAACAGGAGGGAATGGGAATGAGAGGATGAAATGCTGTGGTTTGAGCTGGGCAGAGGTTTTCAGTGCTCAGAGCTTGCCCTGTCCTTGCTCAGCAGGGCCAGGCTCTCTGGGGCTCTCTGCAGCATCCCAGAGCCCAGCACACATCCCTCTGTGGCTGGGTAGGGAGCACAGTTCTGTTCTCTGGCCAAGGGCTTGAGCCACAGTGAGTCTGGAAGCAAAGCCGTGTTCAGAGAGCTCCCAGGCAGGGCTGGGCACTGAGCACAGCCCCGAGCTGCTGCTGGTGCCATGGAGGCCAAACCTGCTGCTCCTCTCCTCTCCTCTCCTCTCCTCTCCTCTCCTCTCCTCTCCTCTCCTCTCCTCTCCTCTCCTCTCCTCTCCTCTCCTCTCCTCTCCTCTCCTCTCCTCTCCTCTCCTCTCCTCTCCTCTCCTCTCCTCTCCTCTCCTCTCCTCTCCTCTCCTCTCCTCTCCTCTCCTCTCCTCTCCTCTCCTCTCCTCTCCTCTCCTCTCCTCTCCTCTCCTCTCCTCTCCTCTCCTCTCCTCTCCTCTCCTCTCCTCTCCTCTCCTCTCCTCTTTCCAGGAGGACAGTGGCTGCTGCACATCAGTTCCTGAGGTGCCAGGACCCTCCCAGGCTGCAGCACAAGGATCACAGGATTGCTCAGCCTGGGGAAGGAGTCCAAGCCCTTGGGGTCCAGCCTGTGCCATCCCCACCTTGTCCCCAGCCCAGAGCACTCAGTGCCACCTCCAGCCCTTCCCTGGGCACCTCCAGGGGTGGGCACTCCCACCCTCACACAGCTGCCTGGAGCATTTGTTGGTGATGGATTTATTTCTGGATCATTTTAGTCAAAACATTAAGATGAGAAATTGTGATGCTGTCAAAAACGAAAATGAAATGTTTTAGAATGGCATTTGAATTTTTATAAGCATTTATGTTTAATTAAAATCTAGAATTTTAAGGCCTTATTTTGAAGGTGGAGCCCCTCTGCTCTGGAGCCAGACTGGGAGAACTGGGGGTGACACTGGAGAGGAAAAGGATCCAGGGAGAGCTCAGAGCCCCTGCCAGGACCTAAAGGGTTCCAGGAGAGCTGGAGAGGGACTGGGGACAAGGGATGGAGGGACAGGACACAGGGAGAGGCTTTGAGCTGGCAGTGGGTGGGTTTGGATGGGATTGGGGCAGGAATTGTTCCCTGGGAGCTGGGATGGAATTCCCAGAGTTGCTGTGGCTGCCCCTGGATCCCTGGAATGTTCAGTTCCAGGCTGGACACTGGGACAGGGGGAGGTGTCCCCATGGCAGGGGGCACTGGGTGGGTTGTGAGATCCAACTTTGAGGAAATCTCCTTACTCAGCCAGGAAGGAGGATGGGGTTTTTCTGCTGGTGCCAAAGAGAAGGAACTATAAATGTTACTCTTTCTCCTTTACCATCTCTGATGACTTAGCAGCAAATGCTAAAAATAAATTTTTATGCTTCATCTTCAAAGTCGATGTGTTGCAATTTTTTTTTTTTTTAAACCAAAACAAATCCTGTATCCCAGCAAGAATATTACAAATATTTCAGCACCCAAATGAAACTTTGTGAAGAGCACCAGGCTCTGACCTCCAGGGGAAAGTTGGGCCCAGTCAGGTTTTCACATTTTTGCTTTATTGTCAGCAGTGGGCAGGACACAACCCAGACCCAGGGATGGGTTTGAGCATGAAAACAGCAATGAAATAACAGCTGGGCTAACAAATGACTCCTACCAGCCCTGCATGGCTGATGGCCTGAATTTAGATGTCACAAAACTGATTTGGGTGATAAAGAACATGAAAAAACATCTCAAAAAATTGTACAGTCTGTGAGCCAAGCTAGCTCAGAATTCAGAACTCCAGGGAACCTGGAAGGACCTAAGCTCACACACAGGTTACTTTAAACAGATGAGCCTCATTCATATGAAATAACAGACATGGAATCACATTCCCAGAGCCATTTCATATATATGGAATAACAGACATGGAATGACATTCCCAGAGCCATTTCATATATATGGAATAACAGACATGGAATCATGTTCCCAGAGCCATTTCATATATATGGAATAACAGACATGGAATCATGTTCCCAGAGCCATTTCATATATATGGAATAACAGACATGGAATGACATTCCCAGAGCCGTTTCATTCATATGGAATAACAGGTATGAAATCACATTCCCAGAGCCATTTCATATACATGGAATAACAGGTATCAAATCACGTTCCCAGAGCCATTTCATATATAGGAAATAACAGGTATCAAATCACATTCCCAGAGCCATTTCATATATATGGAATAACAGACATGGAATCACGTTCCCAGAGCCATTTCATTCATATGGAATAACAGACATGGAATCACATTTCCAGAGCCATTTCATTCATATGGAATAACAGGTATGAAATCTGCCTGTGCAGACATCCCTTCCCACGACCCCCCCGTGGTGCTGGCTGGGAAATGGGAGCAGAGAAGGAAACATTTGTGCCCCTGTGATACCCCTCAGACTCCAATTCAGCTGCTGGCTGGCTTATTTTTAAACAGCAGCAGTGATATTTTTAGCAGAGCGTTGATTTCCCTTTGCTTTCACATGTTTGTGCAGAGCACTGAACTAACCAGCACTTGCTCCCCTCCCAGCACTGTTACTGCTCTTACAGTAGAACAAACCCAAACCTCAGCTCAGCTCTGCAAGGAAAAGGAGCCCAGGGAATTTACAGGGAGAGGAGGGGACAAAGCCTCACACCAAGGCTTCCCCCACATTTACACAAGTCCTTTTTTGTGCTTGCTGTCTGCTCCTGTCCCACCCTCCTGGATGGGATGTGCCACCTCTCCAGTGCCAGGCTGGCCCTGAGCCTCTCCTGCCACCCAGGGCCAGCCTGGGTGACCTGGGACCCTGCAGGTGTCCCTGCCCATGGCAGGAGGAGGAACCAGACCCTGCAGCTTTAGGGCTTCAGATTTCCCCTTTGAACAAACAAAATAACAGCAAAAACACCCAACCTTCCCCGGCTCCCCAAACTCCCAAACCACCAAAAAGCAGCTTTGAGGGGAAAGGACCATGTTTGTATTTGCCTGTTGCTGCCCTTGCTGAGAGCTGTGACAGCAGCTTAGTGCCTGTCCCAGCCTGTGCTCCTGCTGCTCCTGGCTCCATCCACACCCACCTCTCATTCCCTGCAGGACAGCTCTAGGAATAATTTAACATCCCTGGCTTTTCCATTCCTCTTTGTATCCATGAGATATCCTATTCCTGCACTGTTTGTTTCTCCACTCTGTTTTTTTACTTGATTTGTGGTTGTAAAACCTTATCAGGAAAAAACCATGCTGGTGCTAGGACACACAGTGATATTTGACTAAGAGGGGAATTAAAATACAATTCCAGACCAAAGAAAGGAAAAATTTGCTTTTGTGTAGGAAGTGTTGTCTGGCAGAGCTCCCTCAGCCTGGTCAGGTCAGGTGCTGGCCCTGCTGGGTGACTGACAGGTGACAAGGGGCACCTGCCAGCAACAGCTCCTGCAGCTCCTGCTGTCCCTGAGCGTGTCCTGAGGGGACAGATCCTAATGAGATCCCCCCACTGCAAACCTGCCAAGGCCAGAGCTGTGCCAGTGCTGCTTTTGTCCTGTAAACTGGGGTCTGCACCCTGTGGAACTGCAATTTCTGCTAATCCAGGAGCCAGTTGTATGTTCAGGAAAGGGGGAAACTAAACCCAAAGCCACCCTGTGTTCCCAAGGCTGGTTTTGATTTGTCTCTGTGCTGCTGACTCACAAAACTGTGGAGTGGTTCTGGCTGGAAAAGGTCACTGAGCTCAGATGCCAGCCCAGCACAGCCCTGCCCATGTCCCCACCTGCCACATCCACACACCATTGGGACACTGCCTGGCCAGCCTGGGGCAGGGCTGCACGAGCATTCCATGAAATGTTTTCTACCAAAATCCAACCTGAGCCTCTCCTGGCCATTCCCTCCCCTCCTGTCACTCTTTCCTGGGAGCAGAGTCCAACCCTGAGGCTCCTTTTCCCCAGGCTGAGCCCCTTCCCCACTGCCTGTTTCCCCAGAGGGGAGGGGGCAGAGGCAGGGCAGAGGGGCTGGGATGGGGCTGGGGGTGAGTGGGGCACAGCAGAGGGGCTGGGATGGGGCTGGGATGGGGCTGGGATGGGGCTGGGGGTGTGGGGGGCTGGGATGGGGCTGGGATGGGGCTGGGGGTGTGGGGGGCTGGGATGGGGCTGGGGGTACCAGCCCTGCAGAACAGCTCTGGGAGGGACCAGGGCTGGCTCACAAACCCCAAATCCACCCCAGATCCTTCAGTGACAGCTGGGAATGGGGAGGGCTCAGGATCTACCAGTACAGCAAATTTTAATTAGCCATTAGTAGCCACAGTAGAAATCCCAAAGGCATTTTGATTGGAGAGAAAAGGCTTTTAACCACTGCAGGCATTATATTCTTATTCTTATTCTTATTCTTACTCTTATTCTTATTCTTATTCTTATTCTTATTCTTATTCTTATTCTTATTCTTACTCTTATCCTTAGCCTTATTCTTACTCTTATTCGGATAAATTCTGGCCATTGAGACTTTTCCAGTTGCTTTTATACTGCACATCAAACAAATCAATTTTCCTTCGAGGCCATTCCCGGGTACCCCAGTCCCAGCACAAGGACACCCCGAGCCCGGCTCGGAGGGGACACGGCACACAGGGACCATGGACAGCGACACTGAAACAATCCCTGAGGGCGACCAGAGCAGCCACGGGGCCACTGACCCCTGCCCTGGTAAACGCTTAGAACAAACACAACATTCATGCTTCATCTTCAAAGTCAATGTGTTGCTTAAAAAAAAAAACAAAAAAAACCAAAACAAAAAACCCCTGTATCCCAGCAAGAATATTACAAATATTTCAGCACCCAAATGAAACTTTGTGAAGAGGTGCTGCAAGGCTGCCAAATGTGACATTTCCCAGAGAGGAGACAGCGACTGAGGCAGAGACACATTTGTGGGGAGCCTGGCTGGGAGGGGCAGTGCACTGAGGGTAAAACCTGCATGGGGACAGGAATGGGGTGGGCTCTGAGCCCAGACCATCCCATTGCTGTGGAAGGCTGAGCTGGAACAGAGACTGGGCAGAGCAAAAGGGATGAAATAGGAATTTACTGAAGGATTCACCTTGGGCAGTGCAGAGCCTGGATGGGGCTGCACCCAAATCAAACCCCAGATGGATCCTGGCCATGAGTTTTACACTTTTATAAGTTTTGGTCCATTGGGGTCAGTTATCCAAGCACAGCCCCAGGCCATGGAACACCAGCCCCTGCTTGTCCCTTTCCAGGGTCCCATCCCAGGGTCCTGCAGCCCTGCTGAGCTGGAACACCAGCAGGGGAAGCACAGCCAGAACAGGGGGTGAGGGCATGGACAAGGCACTTTCTGCAGCTACAGTGACCCTTTTGTGGAGCCCCTGCTGGCCATGACCTTGCCAAGGTCGAGTGACCAGTGCAGCAGCTCCAGCCCAGGATCTGCCCTGGATTTAGGGAGAGCCAAGGCTGCACTCCCTGCTGGTCTGTGTGTCTGGGGGAGCCTTTCACCCTGCAGGCATCCTCTGAACCCTCCCAGCTGTGCCACCCCTGGCTCTGCCCCTGCTCCTCCTGTGGAACCCACTGAACCCTCATTCCTAATGAGAATAAAGTGAATAACACCCCCTGGCCACGAGTGCCTGCAAAGAGCTGCAGCTCTGCATGGGGAGAGATCCTCAAACATCCAAACGGCCACGGGGCCATTCTCCAGCAGAGTCATTTCTACAGAATTCCATCAATCCTGGGACCTTTGGGGGTTTATCTGGCCATGGCACATTTGGCTGTGGCTGCAAAGGAGAATCAGGAATTTGCTTTCCAGGTGAAATGGTTGCTGGAAATGGAGCAGCATTTTGCCACTGCAGCAGCCAACAAACACTCCCTGCTCTGGGGAAGGGAGCTCTCTGAACTCTGCCTGCTCCTGCACCACTGAGGGCAAAGACAGGATCCCCTGAGTGAATCCACTGGGATTTCTGTGCTTTTACCACAAAATATATTCATACAAATGCTGTTATGTGTCTTTAAATTGCTCAGTGCTGTTAGAATCTCACTCCCAGAGTGGTTGGATGGTTTCAAGTCCTACATCCCAGTCAACCAGGTTGTGTAAAATGTTCAAGATTTGCTTTCTAAATTATTTTTCCATTTAAGCTGAGCCTCTGTCCCTGATCATCCATGAAGAGCTGCAGCACAGAAGGTGACAGGCTGAGAACACGTGTTTTAAGGGAAATTGTTAAAGATCATTATTTAAAAGCCTTCACTTGTTAACATTCATTTGCTGGTGCTGCTTTGAATTCAAGCCATCTGCAATAAAAAGTAATGTTTTAGAGATGCATTTCAGGGGGAAAAAATGCAAAGCAAAGTTTTACTCTTCATGTAAACTGACAGTGCACTGGGAAACTTGGTGGAACTTCACCACGTGGGAGGTGTTGACAACTGAGCATAACCAAGGGAGGGATTTACAGGCACAAGTTCCACAAATATATCCCAGACTGGTATTTGTCAAGACAACCCATGAGCCTTCAGCACATTCTCTAAATCCTTGTTCAAGGGGGGTTGTTTTCTCCACCAGGTGACAAATGCACTTTCCTCTGCTCAGGCCATTCATTGGCCTTTTAATCACCTCTGCAAACACCAAAATTCCTACCAGTCTGGTGTTTGCAGGTGAAGAACAAGGGGTTTGAGTCAGAAAGCTGCAAGAGCCAACACAAACCAGGCAGAAATTCCACTGCAAAGTCAAATAATCCTCCAGTCCCTGAGAAACCTCCAGTTCCTGAGCACAAATCAAACACCAGGCAGCCCTCACAGAGAGGACAGAGTGCAGAGGGGTGGCAGCTCAGGGATGCTGCATGGCAGCTGAGAGCCCAGCCTGGCAGCTGTGAGTCTTTCTTGCCAGGAAATTATTGTTTTGTACTACACACACTTCTCTGGCTGTATCACAATGTGTGAAATGACAGGCAAAAGTCGACCCAACTGCAATGTGCTTTCTAATTTCTGCCTCCATTTTTAGCAGTGTCAGTAGAGGCATCCCATGAGCTGAAAAGGAATCTGGATGAGATAAATCACATTTAAAATGACTGAGGGAGCAAGCAGCAGCAAAGAAAAACAGAAGAACTTTCTTAGGTTAAAGAGCACAGAATAGAATGAAAACCTCAGACAGGTTTGGGCTGTGAGGGGCATTAAAACTCCTCCATTCCCACCCTGCCATGGACAGGGACAGCTCTGCCAGGGGCTGCAGGAACACCCAGCCTGGCCTGGGCACTGCCAGGGATGGTCCCATGGGGACAGGGATGGTCCCTTGGGGACAGGGATGGTCCCATGGGGACAGGGATGGTTTCCTATAGGGGACAGGGATGGTTTCACCATGGGGACAGGGATGGTTCCCCAAGGGGACAGGGATGGTTTCCTATAGGGGACAGGGATGGGTCCCATGGGGACAGGGATGGGTCCCATGGGGACAGGGATGGTCCCATGGGGACAGGGATGGTTCCCCAAGGGGACAGGGATGGTTCCCTTGGGGACAGGGATGGTTTCCTATGGGGACAGGGATGATTTCCCCTGGGGACAAGGATGGTTCCCCATTAGGACAGGAATGATTTCCCATGGGGACAGGGATGGTTCCCCATGGGCACAGGGATGGTTCCTATGGGGACAGGGATGGTTTCCTATAGGGACAGGAATGATTTCCCCTGGGGACAGGGATGGTTCCCCATGGGCACAGGGATGGTTCCTATGGGGACAGGGATGGTTCCTATGGGGACAGGGATGGTTCCCCATTAGGACAGGAATGATTTCCCATGGGGACAGGGATGGTTCCCCATGGGCACAGGGATGGTTCCTATGGGGACAGGGATGGTTCCTATGGGGACAGGGAAGGTTCCCCATTAGGACAGGAATGATTTCCCATGGGGACAGGGATGGTTCCCCATGGGCACAGGGATGGTTCCTATGGGGACAGGGATGGTTTCCTATAGGGACAGGAATGATTTCCCCTGGGGACAGGGATGGTTCCCCATGGGCACAGGGATGGTTCCTATGGGGACAGGGATGGTTCCTATGGGGACAGGGATGGTTCCCCATTAGGACAGGAATGATTTCCCATGGGGACAGGGCTGCCATGGGAAGCAGTTGTGAGATGCAGCACAGAGTTCAGCCAGCAGGAAATGCCCAGATCAGCTCCTGGGTGAGCACACACAGATTGTTTGTCCCAGCAATCCATCAGGGCGTGTGCTGCCCCAGCAGCAGCAGCTCAGCTGCAGAGGAGGCTCAGCCCAGGCCTGGCATTTCCAGAGCATCACACAGGGCACAGACTGCCTGCAGTCCCAGGGATAAAGGAGCAGGAGGTGCAGCTGGCCCTGGTGCCAGGCAGAGCCATCCCTTCCTGGCACTG
The DNA here is from genome assembly GCF_903797595.1 of Erithacus rubecula. Lineage (NCBI taxonomy): Eukaryota > Metazoa > Chordata > Aves > Passeriformes > Muscicapidae > Erithacus > Erithacus rubecula. The sequence continues at coordinate 34,383,068 of NC_136660.1, read as the reverse complement.
AGAGCAAAGCTTTGCCAAGCAGAGCCACGGCTGCATCCAGCCCCAGGGATGGGGAAACAACCTCCAACACAGAATGGCAAATGTCTGACTACAGCCCACACGGCCTTTAGGCAGCAGCAAATGTGCAACAAATCTGTCTGTGTATGTGTTTATCTATCTGTCTATCTATCACATATTATGTCCATATTTATATTTACATAACCGAGGTAAGCAGTGATTAATGACACAGGTAGGCACTAATTAAGCAGCACAGGTAAGCAGTGATTAATAAGCACAGGGAGGCAGAAACCTCCCTCATGTCGCACACTGAGGGAGTCCCTGCCTGCACTGCACTCCAGATAAAACCCGTACACTGCTCCAGCACACACATTTAAAATGATTTTTGTGATTCACACTGCGAAAGGATAGAAAAAATAATCCATCCCCGCTGCATACGTTTCTGTTTTCCATCTCTGTCCTCTGAACAGGAGGATCAGATGAGGAGTGATGATGCATCGATTGGTCCAGGGAAGGACCGAGAGGACAGAGAAGGAAAATAAAATAAAAACCGCTAAAAATCCCGCAAGTATAGAGAAAAATGTGCTCACCAGGTAGTGCGGAGGCGGATCGGAGCAGAGCTAAGGGCAGGTGAGGCCGGCAGGCTGCGGGATGAGCTCAGCGCCGGCGGGCACAGCCATTGCGGAGCGCTGCGGCGGCGGCGGGGGATGCTGAGCCCTCCCTCCCTCCTGAGCCAGGGACTGCTCCCGATTCCTGAGCCCTCCCTCCTGATCCCGGCACTGCTCCCGATTCCTGAGCCCTCCCTCCTGATCCCGGCACTGCTCCTGATTCCTGAGCCCTCCCTCCGTGACAGGGACTGCTCCTGATTCCTGAGCCCTCCCTCCTGATCCAGACACTGCTCCTGATTCCTGAGCCCTCCCTCCTGATCCAGACACTGCTCCCGATTCCTGAGCCCTCCCTCCTGAGCCAGGGAGCGCTCCCGATTCCTGAGCCCTCCCTCCTGATCCAGACACTGCTCCTGATTCCTGAGCCCTCCCTCCTGAGCCAGGGACTGCTCCCGATTCCTGAGCCCTCCCTCCTGAGCCAGACACTGCTCCTGACTCCTGAGCCCTCCCTCCGTGCCAGGGACTGCTCCCGATTCCTGAGCCCTCCCTCCGTGCCAGGGAGCGCTCCCGATTCCTGAGCCCTCCCTCCTGATCCCGGCACTGCTCCTGATTCCTGAGCCCTCCCTCCTGATCCAGACACTGCTCCCGATTCCTGAGCCCTCCCTCCGTGCCAGGGACTGCTCCCGATTCCTGAGCCCTCCCTCCTGATCCCGGCACTGCTCCTGATTCCTGAGCCCTCCCTCCTGATCCCGGCACTGCTCCTGATTCCTGAGCCCTCCCTCCTGATCCCGGCACTGCTCCTGATTCCTGAGACCTCCCTCCTGATCTCAGCGCTGTGGTGGATCCAGAGCCCTCCCTCCCTCCTGATCCCGGCACTGCTCCTGATTCCTGAGTCCTCTCTTTCCTGAACTCAGCAGTGGTCCTGATTCCAGAGCCATCCCATCCCATCCCATCCCATCCCATCCCATCCCATCCCATCCCATCCCATCCCATCCCATCCCATCCCATCCCATCCCATCCCATCCCATCCCATCCCATCCCATCCCATCCCATCCCATCAGGATGCTGCTGCACTCGTGCTCCTGCGAAGATCAGCAATTCCATCTGGGATGGGCATTTCTATCTGGGATGGGCATTTCTGTCTGGGATGGGCATTTCTATCTGGGATGGGCATTTCTATCTGGGATGGGCATTTCTATCTGGGATGGGCATTTCCGTCTGGGATGGGCATTTCTATCTGGGATGGGCATTTCCAGCTGGATGGACATTTCCATCTGGGATGGGCATTTCTATCTGGGATGGGCATTTCTATCTGGGATGGGCATTTCTGTCTGGGATGGGCATTTCCGTCTGGGATGGGCATTTCTATCTGGGATGGGCATTTCCAGCTGGGATGGGCATTGCCAGCTGGGACCAGCAATGTGTGACAGGGAAGGCCACTGGGAACTGTTCCCAGTGTATATCCATGAGCTGCTGACAGGAATGACAGAGTCACCTGAGTGCAGGGCTGGGGAGCAGAAACCTACCCTGGAGCACAGTTCCACTTTCAGAAAGGAGGCTCTGGGGCTTTTCCCCTTTAAACAATAGCCAAGTAACTGGAACTTTGCATTGAAAATCTTCATTTTCCCTCTATCCAAAGCTCCCAACTGTGCAGGACAAGAACCATGTGACTGCTAAGCAGATTCCTTAGGAAGCTGTTCCTATTTTTGTGAATCTCCAATGCTGTGCTCCCCCTGCCTGTCCCCTGCCCAGTTACCCTTTGCCAAAGGGACATGCAGCAGCACTTGGGGACAACAGGACTGGTGTGGCTGACAGCTGTGACAACAGCGGCTCTGGGATAAATAAAACTGTTTTCTATTTTTAGAGCTGAATTGCAACACTTTGTGGGAGTTTGTAAACAAAACAAATCACATCCCAGGCAGTGTTGTAAGACCTACAGCAAGAGCCCAGCAGTGGTTTGCATCACTCAAAGAATTGGGGTTTGTTTTTCAGCTGGCAAGTGCTCAGGAGAAACATTCCTCTGGCAGCTTCCATGGGCTGAGCTGTACAAAATGGGAATGGGCTTTAAAAACTTGGAGCTAGAAAGTAAATAAGAAATGAAAGAATTTTCATGCTCTGTTTTTCTGATTCTCACTGGAAGCAGCCAGAGTTTCTTCCATTGCAAGGCTGCAAAGGAAACCAGCACAGGGTTTAAGCCCTGGTTTGAGTCCAACTGTGCCAGCACAGGGCTCTGAGCTCACTGTGACACTGAGCTCAGGGATCAGTCACCCTGTGCAGCCACACACAGTGTGGGCACTGCTGGGGAATGTGGCAGGACACCCAGCACAGCCACACCAGGCTGCCTCATTATCCCTCCAAACGGAACAGAATCAGAAAATCAGAAAATCACAGGAGGGTCTGGGCTGCAAGCGACCTGAAGGCTCATCCCCCATCCAGGGACACCTTGCAGTGCCCCACAACAGCCTGGGTGAGCAGCAGCAGCTCAGAAAGGACTCAGCTGGGTGGTTAATGATGAACCTTATTCCCAGAAATGCTCAGCACAAAATCCACGTACAGTTTGATTTCCAGAGGCAGCCAGGGAGGTTAATGACCAACCCTTGGTGGGATGGAGACACAGAGTGCTCAGGTTTCAGCAGGGTTTGAGCCTGTGGCTGCACAGGAGAGCAACAGAAACAGAATCCCAGAATCATTTGGGAAAAGCCCTCAAGCTCAGTGAGGTCACCCTGTGCCCATCCCCACCCTGTCCCAGAACTCTCAGTACCACTTCCAGGAATTCCTGGGACACTCCAGGGATGGGGATCCAACCCTGCCTGGGCAGCTGCAACCCCTGAGCTCCCTTTCCATGGGGAAATTATTCCCAAAATCCACCCTGAGCCTGCCCTGCCCAGCCTGAGCTGTTCCCTCTGCTCCTGTTCCCAGATCCCAAATCCCCCCAGTGTCCCCTCCTGGCAGGGAGTTGTAGGCTCATTTCCCCAAATCTAAAATTCCCACTGTCTCACATTGTACCACTGGGAAGGGGGTGGATTACTTTGATTTTATTAGTAAGAAACCAAAGAATTGTCAGTGACATCCATTTCTAAACTAATGCAAGTTTATCACTGGTTTGGGATTACAAACAACTTCTGTGCAATGCCTGAAATGTCACAGCAATGCCAGCTGTGCCCCAGAGCTGGGCTGAGCTCTCCTGTCAGGCCCAACCCAGAGGCTGAAAACCAAACCCAAAGCTGAAGCTGTGTGAGCAGCAAGCGTGACCCCACACTCAAATCACTGCCTTAGTCTGTGGAGGAGATGGGTCACTGATTCTGGCTTAAATAGAATTAATCAATACATGATTGGTCTGTGACATGCAAGCCAATAAGATTACAGTGAGTCCCAGCTGTGCAGAGGATCACAGTGTAATGAATCAACAACCTTGGAAAGACTTCATCCAACAGCAGGAAAATCCACAATGTTTCCCGGTCACAGCACAGTGTGTTTCCCTCAATAACCTGAAAGTTTTTGCCATCAAATTTTACATGAAAATGAAAGTGTTCACCCAGTGACTGATGAAGGAGCAGCTGTGGCTGGATCCCTGGCAGTGCCAAGGCCAGGCTGGACACTGGGGCTGGGACAGTGGGAAGTGTCCCTGCCATTGGGGTGGCACTGGGGGGATTTGGGGTCCCTCCCATCCCAAACCCCTCTGGCATTCTGTGATTCCATGACCCTGTCCCTCCTGAGCCGGGTCCCCTTGTGTGAGTGCAGTGCTGAGATCCTGATCCTCACACAGCCGGGGAGAGGGGCACATTCCCGGGGACCCCGGGTTCTGCAGGGAGAATCCCGGGGTGAATCCCAGCAGGGATATCCCGCAGTGATTCCCATCACGGGTATCCCGCAGTGATTCCCATCACGGATATCCCGCAGTGATTCCAGCAGGGATATCCCGCAGTGATTCCCATCACGGGTATCCCGCAGTGATTCCCATCACGGATATCCCGCAGTGATTCCCATCACGGATATCCCGCAGTGATTCCAGCAGGGATATCCCGCAGTGATTCCCATCACGGATATCCCGCAGTGATTCCAGCAGGGATATCCCGCAGTGATTCCAGCAGGGATGTCCCGCAGTGATTCCAGCAGGGATAACTCGCTGTGCTGTCCCAGAGGGGCACATTCCCGGACAATCCCGGATTCCAGCAGGGATATCCCGCAGTGATTCCAGCAGGGATAACTCGCTGTGCTGTCCCAGAGGGGCACATTCCCGGACAATCCCGGATTCCAGCAGGGATATCCCGCAGTGATTCCATTACGGATAACTCGCGGTGCTGTTCCAGAGGGGCACATTCCCGGACAATCCCGGATTCCAGCAGGGATATCCCGCAGTGATTCCAGCAGGGATAACTCGCTGTGCTGTCCCAGAGGGGCACATTCCCGCACAATCCCGGATTCCAGCAGGGATATCCCGCAGTGATTCCAGCAGGGATAACTCGCTGTGCTGTCCCAGAGGGGCACATTCCCGGACAATCCCGGATTCCAGCAGGGATATCCCGCAGTGATTCCAGCAGGGATAACTCGCTGTGCTGTCCCAGAGGGGCACATTCCCGGACAATCCCGGATTCCAGCAGGGATGTCCCGCAGTGATTCCAGCAGGGATAACTCGCTGTGCTGTCCCAGAGGGGCACATTCCTGGACAATCCCGGATTCCAGCAGGGATATCCCGCAGTGATTCCATCACGGATAACTCGCTGTGCTGTCCCAGAGGGGCACATTCCCGGACAATCCCGGATTCCAGCAGGGATGTCCCGCAGCAGCAGCAGGGAGCAGCAGAGCGCTGCGGGACGAGCGGCGATGAACGCACGGAGAACATCGACATTTACCCACTTCAAACAAAACTTTTGTTCTGCCCTGGGCAATCCTTGGCCGAGTTCCTTGGAGCAGAACTGGTTCCATTCCCTTTACCATGGGCTATTCAGAGTGTAATGCCCACACCCACAACATCCCGACCTCTGGAATACGGCAATATTAACATTCCTCACTATCGCAAAAACTCACAATTTATTGATGTGTTTCACTTGGGCTTCGTGACTCGGTGCGGAAAGGTGCAAGTGAAAACAGTTCCAGCCAAGACAAAAAAGTCTACACGCTCTAAATTAATACTTTGGCTAAATAAAATCAGGTTTAATGCATTTGTCTTTACAAAGTCCCAGCAGTAAATCAGTATCTGCTTTCAAATAACAACACAAGTGGTTCCCGCTGTCCAGAGATCCGCGTCAATTAAGGACCAAAAGGAGAAGATTTATTCTTTATTATAATTTATTTATTATTAATTATGATTATTTATTAATCTTCTTGGGGCTGTAGTGTGCAGGGCTGATGCTTGTGGGTCCCTTCCAACTCAACCACTGTGCGATTACTCCCTCTTTTAAGGTAATTTATGATTCGCTGTCGGGGCTGGTTTAGCGGCCGCAAGCTGTGATTTTGGAAAAGGAAATAAAAAGTGTCTGCTTTGAAATCTCCCGTGTCTGAAATCTCAGGGTCTGCTCTGAGACCCTCTCCGTGCCCCGTGTGACTCCGAGGCGCCGTGAGGGAGGCGCGGCCAGAGAGCGGGACTGCTGCGGGATCTGCTGCGGGATCTGCTGCGGGATCTGCTGCGGGATGTCGTGCGGAATGTCGTGCGGGATGTCATGAGGAATGTCATGAGGAATATCCTGCGGGAACCGTCCCCGCTATCCCGTTTCCCACCCGGCCCCTCTCCCTCCCGCCATCATGGCGGCCCGGGGGGCGCTGAGGGAGCGCGCGCCCCTCCCGCCCCCGCCCCGCCCCGCAGCGCCGGCCAATGGGCGCGCGGCGCGGCTCTGACGTCACGGGCGGCGCGGCGGCGCAGCGCGCGGGCGGTGCCGCGGTCAGTGCGTGCCCGACCGCCCGCCCGCCATGTCGCGACAGAGCCCGGCCGAGGAGAACCTGCAGGGTAAGGCCGCGACAGCGCGGGCACCGCGGGCAGCGCCGTGCCGGGGGCACTGCCCGCCTCTGCCGGACGGACCGGCGCCGGCCCGCCCGTGTCGCGATAGTCGGTGGCTGCGGTAGCTGTCTGTGGCAGGCGGGAGGCCGGGCGGATCCGCCTGTGGGCACGGGCCGGGTCAGGCCCGTGTTAAATGGCCGGGAAAGGGAACGATCGCAGCGCAGGCACCGACAGTCGCGATTTAGGGGGCGGGATTCCGCCTGGTTCCCAGCTGTGTGTGGAGAAAGTGCCGCTTTGCAGGGCAGGTACCCCGTGTTGGGACCCCAGTGTCCCGGCTTATCCCGTCCCGTGCTGGGCTTTGCTCTGCTGGCGTTTCGGCTCCATAAAAACACAGCCGGGCTTTTCTTTAAACAATGACACACGGCCTCGCTTATCTTTAAACAATGACACACAGCCTCTCTTATCTTTAAACAATGACACACAGCCTGTTCGGGTGCTCTCCGAAGGGAGAAGGACAAAAAGGCAGAATTGTAGATCTCGTCCTGTGTGCTGGCGCTGCTGCAGCCCCAGCCCTCGCCCTGCTCGTTCCTGCATTCCCGGCCAGATTTCTGCAGATAAATCCTCAGTCTGAGCTCTGGAGGTGGCGATGGTGCTTTGGTGGCACCTTGAGCTCCCGCAGGTGTCGGGAAGGGCTGGAGTGGCTCTGGACACACACTGCAGGCGCTGTCACATGCGGGAAAATCCCAAAAAACCCGAACAACAACAAACCCCTCCCAGGGAGAGAGGCGTCTGTCCCGGACTCGGGGGCCTGGAGGGTTTTATCCAGTTTCCTGCAGTGTTTTATCCAGTTTCCTGGGGTGTTTTATCCAGTTTCCTGCAGTGTTTTATCCCGGTTTCCTGCAGTGTTTTATCCCGGTTTCCTGCAGTGTTTTATCCCGGTTTCCTGCAGTGTTTTATCCCGGTTTCCTGCAGTGTTTTATCCCGGTTTCCTGTAGTGTTTTATCCATTTTCCTGCAGTGTTGTATCCCGGTTTCCTGCAGTGTTGTATCCCGGTTTCCTGCAGTGTTGTATCCCGGTTTCCTGCAGTGTTTTATCCATTTTCCTGCAGTGTTTTATCCATTTTCCTGGGGTGTTGTATCCGGTTTGTGCCTCGGGCTGTGCAGATGCTGTTCTCTGTATTTCAGAGCTCTCATGCTGTCTCTGCACACGGGGCAGTTCAGCTTTCTGCTGTCCCGGTTTGATTTTGGAGCCCTCGCTGTCCCCCAGCCAGGATATCTGGGGTATTTTCTCTGAAGTTCCTCTGCACTGGTTTCTCCCCAGCTCTCCTGCAGCTCCAGCTGTTCCAGCTGTGCCTTTATTCCCAGCCAGCACCCCTGTCCCTGCCTCTCCCATTCCCTGCTGCCTCCTTAGACATCCTGCCCCAGAATTTGGGGAGTTCCCCCTGCTCTCCTCCTGTCCTCACCGTGCACTGCTGTGCCACAGTGCATTCCTGAATTTGGATAATTCAGGTGTTTTCAGTCCCCTGAGCTCATTTCCAGGGGGATGGAGGGACAGGACACAGGGAATGGTTTCCCACTGGCAGGGCTGGATGGGATTGGGGCAGGAATTGTTCCTTGGATGGGATGGAATTCCCAGATTTGCTGTGGCTGCCCCTGGATCCCTGGCAGTGCCCAGGGCCAGGCTGGACACTGGGGACAGTGAAAGTGTTCCTGCCATGGCAGGGGGACACTGGGGGGGGATTTGGGGTCTCTGCCCACCCAAAGCATTCCAGGATTCTTCAGGGGAGGGACCGGCACTGCAGGGAGCTGTCCCTGCCCTGGAGGGAGTTGTTTTCCCTCCCTTAGGAAAACAAAGCCCATGTGACTGTGTTAAATATACTGTGAGGAGCAAACCCATGACAGCCCTTGCCACACACCCGCTGTTGCTTAACAGCAGCACTTCCAAATGGGACTGGAAAAAGGCTGCACAAAGCAGTGCCTGGCCTCTGGAGCCCAAAATACTTTCAATAAAGGGATAACAGCTTTGGCAGCAAAAGTCCTTATGTTATTTTGACTGCCACCTATGTTGAGCAATAAAAACAGGATATATCCCAAAATAAAAGATCTGTATGTGCAGAGAGAAACACAATGTACTGAGCAGCTGCTGCCCAGCCCTGTGAGCCACCCCAGCTCCAGTTCCTGACTCTGCATTCCAGGCTGGTGATGGGCTGGAGGCAGGGCTGGCCCTGGGTCCTGGTTTAAGGACAGATATCTGCCAATAAAGGCAGGAGCTTCTCTTGAAATGGAGAATGGAACCCCCTCCTCCAAATTATTACAATTTGGAAATTAAGGGGCTTTCAGGCAAAGAGATGGGAATAGGAATAACAGTTCTTCACTAGGACAATTAAAATAGCAATGCAGTGTTACACAGAACAATCCCAACCCTGCCAGAGTCAGAATCCAAGCTGGCACAGTCAGTCAGTCAGGGTGGTGGCACAGTCCCATTCCATGGTGCTGCATCCTCCTGCAGGGGCAGATGTGGTTCAGCTGGAGCAGTGCTCCTGGAGAAGGGGCAGTTTCCTCTGAAGCTCCAGGGATGATGTGCAAGGCTCTGGTTTTCCTCTGGAATCCAGTGGAAAGAAGGTGCCTTGGTGTCCAAAATCTCAGTTTTTCTCTGGGTAGGAAAGGCTTGGCTCCTGCCCTGGCTGGAGCATCTCCCATGGGATGATGGAATTTTATCAGCCATGCCCTGGGACTCAGTGGCCATGAAGAGGAGATATCTCCTGGAGGGAGGATGGGCTGTGGGAAGATAAAGATGATTGCCCAGCTGGTTTAAAGATGGTCCATGAGCAGATAATGTGTGCCAGGAGATCAGGGGCACTGGCCCACCTTCAGCAGATGGGACAGAACACACACTGCTGGGCACACCAGCCCAGCAGGGGCTGAGCTCTGCCTTGTGCCCACAGGCTCCTGGGTGGAGCTGCACTTCAGCAGCAATGGCAGTGGCAGTGGCAGTGGCAGCTCCGTGTCTGGGGGCAGCCAGGAGCAGGTGCCAGCCTCGCTCTCCATCCACAACGGGGACATGGAGAAGATCCTGCTGGATGCTCAGCACGAGTCGGGCAGGAGCAGCTCCAGGGAGAGCTCCCACTGTGACAGGTGAGCAGGGGGGCACTGCCAGGGACAGCAGGGGTGTGCCAGGGACACCAGGGTGTGCCAGGGACAGCAGGGGTGCCAGGGACACCAGGGTGTGCCAGGGACAGCAGGGGTGCCAGGGCCAGCAGGGGTGCCAGAGCCTGAGACACAGTGTGTTCACATGCCTGTGTTCACATACATGTGCCTGGTATGTGACACATTTACATGGCTGTGGGTTTTGGGTGTGCTGTGGTTTCCATGTGAGCACATTTCCAGGAGTGTCACACAGGTGACACTCAGGCAGTGCCATTTGTTGGATTTTGATGGGCTGTGTTTAGGTTCTCCAGCCTAAATGTGTCTGGAAGACCCCAGAGTGCAGGAGTCACTCTGCAGAGTGGGATGTGGAGCTGCCTGGCTGGGGGGGATTCAGAGCAAGCCCACTGCAGCCCTTGCTGGCTGCCTGTGCTGGGGAGCAGCAGGAGTGTGGGCAGGCTGGGGCAGCACAGGTGCCATGGGAAGCTCACTCTGTTTCTGTTTCTATTTCTGTTTTTGTGTGCAGCCCCCCTCGCTCACAGACCCCCCAGGACAGCCACAGAGCCCTGGAGATAGAGAGCCACAGCAGTGGGGAGAAGAACAGCTTCCAGGTAAGGTCTCTCAGGGGAGGGGGCTGCAACACAACTCTGCAGCTCCAGGAGCCCTGGCACATCCAGGCTCTGCTTGTTCTCACACCTGGGGGTGTTTGGGTTTGGTCTTTCCAATCTGTGACTGAGATTTTTCAGAAGGGTTTTTCTCTCCCTTTGGCTGCTGATGGGTACATTTCCTGCATCCCCCACCAGTGCTGAGATGCACCTCCACCAATTTAGTAGGAATTTTAAAAGTTATTTTGACAGCAGCAAGAATTTCTAGAGTCATTTAAATATGGCAAAAATACCCAATTCCCAAGCCCTGCCATAGCTTTGATCCCAGGCATTTTAACAATTAATACCAAACCTGAGTACATGCTGCTTTGGAAAACTCCCTGTTCTTTCTGACTGCACTTGGGAGGTTTGTTTACCTTGCAAGGAAAATTGATGAGCACATCTGCAACAAGAGTGGGGGAAAGGATGTACATTGACCATATTTAATCAATATAGGGCTTATTGCAGGATGACAGGCTGAAATCTGAAGTCTTCAGTGTAATAAATCAGCTTTTAATAGGAAAAAAAATACTTAAAAACATTTTCAGGAAGGAAGTAATTCAAGGAGGTGAATTTTTCTGCATCATTTCTGGAACTCCTGCCAGACTCCAAGGACCCAGCTTTGGCTTAGCTGAGTGTGGTACTGCAAGTTAATTATTACTGGAAATTATAATTTTGATATTGTCAGAAACACCCTTCAGCTGTTTTAAAGATCATTATTTAGACTTTGAGAACAAATAACCCCAGGTTAAAAAGCCATGAGAATCCCAGCTGCCTGGACAGTTTTATTTCCATCCTGTGTGTGTCTGTGCTCAGGGAGCTGCTGGAATTCTGGGAGCAGGGTCTATTTTTATCCCCAGCCTGGCAGTGGAACGGAGCCCAGCTGAGCAGGAGCTGTGCCCTGACTCAGCATTTGTGCTGGGGCTGGGGGCTCTGGGAGCTCCCACCTGCCCAGGCTCACCAGCTCTGGGATTATTAGCCAGGAGCTGGACAGGGACATTGAGTGACACTGCCAGCTCTGAGCATGGCATGCGGGGTCACAGTGCCCAGTGTCCATCAGAACTGGGATAAGGGATCAGGGATCAGGCAGGGATCCCAGTGCCCATCAGAACTGGGATAAGGGATCAGGCAGGGATCCCAGTGCCCAGTGCCCATCAGAACTGGGATAAGGGATCAGGCAGGGATCCCAGTGCCCAGTGTCCATCAGGGCTGGGATCAGGGATCAGGCAGGGATCCCAGTGCCCATCAGAACTGGGATCAGGGATCAGGCAGGGATCCCAGTGCCCAGTGCCCATCAGAACTGGGATCAGGGATCAGGCAGGGATCCCAGTGCCCATCAGAGCTGGGATCAGGGATCAGGCAGGGATCCCAGTGTCCATCAGGGCTGGGATAAGGGATCAGGCAGGGATCCAAGTGCCCATCAGAACTGGGATAAGGGATCAGGCAGGGATCCCTGTGCCCTGTGTCCATCAGAACTGGGATAAGGGATCAGGCAGGGATCCCAGTGCTCACTGTCCATCAGGGCTGGGAACTGGGATCAGGGATCAGGCAGGGATCCAAGTGCCCATCAGAACTGGAATCAGGGATCAGGCAGGGATCCCAGTGCCCATCAAGGCTGGGATAAGGGATCTGCCAGGGCACATATGGGATATGGGATGTGGTTTGCCATTCTCACCCACTCTGAGCATGGATCTGTGAGGGGCATGGGGAGGGTGTCAGGGCTGGCTGGGCAGTGGGGCTGGCTGGGCAGTGGGGCTGGCTGGGCAGTGGGGCTGGCTGGGCAGTGGGGCTGCAGGGCAGTGGGGCTGGCTGGGCAGTGGGGCTGGCTGGGCAGTGGGGCTGCAGGGCAGTGGGGCTGGCTGGGCAGTGGGGCTGGCTGGGCAGTGGGGCTGGCAGGGCAGTGGGGCTGCAGGGCAGTGGGGCTGCAGGGCAGTGGGGCTGCAGGGCAGTGGGGCTGGCTGCTGGGCAGTGGGGCTGGCTGGGCAGTGGGGCTGGCTGGGCAGTGGGGCTGCAGGGCAGTGGGGCTGCAGGGCAGTGGGGCTGGCTGGGCAGTGGGGCTGCTGGGCAGTGGGGCTGCAGGGCAGTGGGGCTGGGCAGGGGCTGGGCACTCCCAGCTGTGCTGGCTGATGGGTGGCTCCTGTTTCAGTCTGAGGAGGATTTCCTGGAGAGGAGGAGGGAGGTGGAGCGGCTGCTGCGCAGGAACGCGGATTGGATCTGGGACTGGTCCAGCCGGCCCGAGAACATCCCACCCAAGTGAGTGCAGAGAGAGAGAGAGAGAGAGGGAGCTGCTGCAGCCACACACAGCTCACCTGCCTCCCCCAGACCCACAGCCCACACACAGCTCACCTGCCTCCCCAGACCCACAGCCCAGGCACAGCTCACCTGCCTCCCCCAGACCCACAGCTCAGGCACAGCTCACCTGCCTCCCCCAGACCCACAGCTCAGGCACAGCTCACCTGCCTCCCCCAGACCCACAGCTCAGGCACAGCTCACCTGCCTCCCCCAGACCCACAGCTCAGGCACAGCTCACCTGCCTCCCCCCAGACCCACAGCTCAGGCACAGCTCACCTGCCTCCCCCAGACCCACAGCTCAGGCACAGCTCACCTGCCTCCCCCAGACCCACAGCCCACACACAGCTCACCTGCCTCCCCCAGACCCACAGCCCAGGCACAGCCCAAACACAACTCACCTTCCTTTCCCAGACCCAGCCCAAACCCAGCTCACCTTCCTTCCCAAACCCAGCCCACCTTCCTTTCCCAGACCCAGCCCAAACCCAGCTCACCTTCCTTCCCAAACCCAGCCCAAACCCAGCTCACCTTCCTTTCCCAGACCCAGCCCAAACCCAGCTCACCTTCCTTCCCAAACCCAGCCCAAACCCAGCTCACCTTCCTTCCCAAACCCAACCCAAACCCAGCTCACCTTCCTTTCCCAAATCCAGCCCAAACCCATCTCACCTGGCTTCCCCAAACCCAGCTCACCTTCCTCCCCACCCCAGGGAGTTCCTCTTCAAGCACCCCCGGCGCACGGCCACGCTCAGCATGAGGAACACCAGTGTCATGAAGAAAGGGGGGATTTTCTCTGCAGAGTTCCTCAAGGTTTTCCTCCCATCCCTGCTGCTCTCTCACCTGCTGGCCATTGGACTGGGGTAAGGTTCAGTTGAAAAAAAAGTAGATTTTTTAACTTGCTTTCTTGGAGGCCTGATTCCAATTCCCAATTCCCTCTTTGTCCAAGATGGGTGTTCAGGAAGTGCCTCCTGCCTGTGGTATTGCTGGATGGTTGAAGTTTTCTGATTTTCTCCCTCGTTGGGAATTTCCCAGAACAATTAATGGGCAGGGAAGTGAGGAATTCTGTACACTGAAACACACAACACTTGGTTCCACTGGAGATGAGACTCTTAATGTCACAACTGGAGATCAGCAAAGGAAAAAGCTAATATTGAATAGATTTCAAAATTCCACTGACATCGATGTAAAACTATTTAATATTATTTACAGTTGTGTAATTGTGTAATTCTAAATTCCCTCCTGGAATGGGGGATATATTTTTTAATTTCCCCCTGGGAGGGATGGGGATGTGTCTGAGACCTTTTAACACGATGGAAGTTTCCTTTGCCCATCAGCCTGGAGGGAAGTGCCAGCCCTGAGCTGGGCAGTGCTGCCAGAGCAGGGCCAGTCTGGGCTGGGACTGAGCTCTGGAGCAGTTTGTTCCTTATTTCTGGAGCAGTTTGTTCCTTATTTCTGGAGCAGTTTGTTCCTTATTTCTGGAGCAGTTTATTGGTTGCAGTGACAGTGCTGCTCCTGCTGGGAATGGCAGAGGCAGTGGCCTGGCAGGGAGGGCAGAGGGTGTCCAGCACTGACCAGGGCGTGTCCAGCACTGACCAGGGCGTGTCCTTGCAGTGCCCAGGGCGTGTCCTGCACTGACCAGGGCGTGTCCTGCACTGCCCAGGGCGTGTCCAGCACTGCCCAGGGCGTGTCCAGCACTGACCAGGGCGTGTCCTTGCAGTGCCCATGGTGTGTCCTGCAGTGCCCATGGTGTGTCCTGCACTGACCAGGGTGTGTCCAGCACTGCCCAGGGCGTGTCCAGCACTGACCAGGGCGTGTCCTGCAGTGCCCATGGTGTGTCCTGCACTGCCCATGGTGTGTCCTGCACTGACCAGGGCGTGTCCTGCACTGACCAGGGTGTGTCCAGCACTGACCAGGGCGTGTCCTGCAGTGCCCATGGCGTGTCCTGCCCTGACCAGGGTGTGTCCAGCACTGACCAGGGCGTGTCCTGCAGTGCCCATGGTGTGTCCTGCAGTGCCCATGGTGTGTCCTGCACTGACCAGGGTGTGTCCAGCACTGACCAGGGCGTGTCCTGCAGTGCCCATGGTGTGTCCTGCACTGACCAGGGCGTGTCCTGCACTGACCAGGGTGTGTCCAGCACTGACCAGGGCGTGTCCTGCACTGACCAGGGCGTGTCCTGCAGTGCCCATGGCGTGTCCTGCCCTGACCAGGGTGTGTCCAGCACTGACCAGGGCGTGTCCTGCAGTGCCCATGGTGTGTCCTGCACTGCCCAGGGTGTGTCCTGCAGTGCCCAGGGTGTGTCCTGCAGTGCCCAGGGCGTGTCCTGCACTGCCCAGGGTGTGTCCTGCACTGCCCAGGGCGTGTCCAGCACTGACCAGAGTTCTGCTTGCCCCCAGGATTTACATTGGCAGGCGTCTGACCACCACAGCTTCCAGCAGCACCTTCTAGAGGCACCTGGCAGGAGGAGCTGGAGCAGAGACTCAGCTGGAGCACGGGAGGTGCAGAGGAGGGGGAGCTGGTCGTGGCGCCGTGTGTGTGTGTCCTGTGTGTGTCCTGTTTTAGTTTAGTCTAAAAATGGGAGGGGAGCCCTGGAGCTCCCGTGTCACATAGAGCCTGCTGGATCAGTCCCTGCTGGATCAGTCCCTGCTGGATCAATCCCTGCTGGATCAATCCCTGCTGGATCAGTCCCTAGAGCTCGTGCAGATGCTGTAATGTCCCTTAGTGCTTTGTAGTGAAGTACCTGAGAATTAGAGCAGCTCTGTGTTGAAACCAGCCCCAGCTTTCAGCAGCCCTTGTGCTGGGCCCTGTCCCTCCCCTGTGCTGGGAGTGTTGTCACTGCAGTCCCCACGGGGAAGGGGAGCCCAAGCCAAGAGTGGCCTTAGAGATTGATCCGGGAATTCCCAGGGCTGGCGCCGGCCCCGGGCTCTTTAACTCTGGCAGTTGTTGGTTCACGTTTTGGGAGGTGGAAGGTGTTGAGACACAGTGGGAAGAGATGAGCACGTGGGTAAAACTCCATCAGTTTGTCCTAGTTCAGAGGTAGAGTTTGGATTTAGTGCCTACTAAAAGCTGCTTTTGCCAGGACATTTCTTGAAGCCCTAGCAGTTACTCCAAGTTCTCTGCTGTACCTACTGCAGCTTCACAGGCTTCACCTGTCCCTGCACACCTGCACCTGCCCCAGCCCTGGGCACAGCAACACAGGCTGGCTTCTCCTTGGTTTTTACTGAATGCAATGCCTTTCCCTTCAGTGATTTTATCTTATTTAATGAGAAAATGAATGTTTGCCAAAATACCATGTTTTATATATTTAAATAAAAAGGTTCCTGGTGAACTCGGAGTGTCCTCATTCCTTTTTCTGCAGTAATGGTTGGCAGGGGCTGATGAGGCCCTTGGCTTCTCCCTGCCCCTTTCCCACAGGTCACCTCCTGACATGGAATTGAGAAGCTTCCATGGAAACAGCATCAAACAAAGCTCAGCAGGCCCTGGGTGAGCCTGCACTCCCCGCACACACACACAGGGAGGAGCTGGAAACCTGAATTGTTGAGGCTGGAAAAGCCCTGGCAGCCCATCCAGCCCAACCATCCCAGCACTGCCCCGTGTCCCCAAGTGCCACCTCCACACAGCTGTGCCCTTTCCAGGAAGGAATTTTTCCTACTCTCCACTCCAAACCTCCCCTGAGGCTGGAGCCAGGAGCAGAGGTGGGATCAGAACCCCCCAAATGTGGGACTGAGAGCAGCAGGTCCCTGTGGGGAGGGAAGGGGTTAAAGCACAGTGTCCCCCAGCTCCTTCCTCCTGGGGTCTCAGCCTGGGGCAGGGCTGGCTCCTGCTCAGGCACAGCTGTGCTGCACTGTTCCATGCTCCTCCTCATGGACGGGGATTTTATTTGAATTTCAGGGCATGATGATCACTGAGGGCTGAGCCGTGTCCTCCACCTGCACTGGGGGTGCAGCTCCCACCAGTGTGGGACTGCCCAGATCCCAGATGGGTTTGGGGTTCTGCCCCATCCCCTTCCTCCCCTTGCCACGGGTGGGGGCACAACCTTCCCCTGGACCAGGGTGCTCCACTAGGCTGCAGTTTCATCCAACTTGACGCTAAAACCTGGTTTTAGATAAGAGGATGAAAATTCCATGAGGAGTCAAAAGCTCACTGAAAGCAAAGGGATACAGAATAGGAGATTCCAGCCCATCCTCTTCACTGATCCAAACCAGGCAGCAGCCCTGGCCCCTGCACCCACCCCAACTGCAAACCCCCCTGGGCTGGCCCATCCCCTCCCCCAGGGAAGGAAAGGTTGTCAAAACACAGGGAGCACGGCCAGGTAAACATTTAAAATTTATTAAACTTTTTGGTCAAAAGAACGGAACAATTCTTTACAACCCCAGGGATGGGCTGGAGCAGGCGGGAGCGCGGTGGGAAGGGGCTCCAGCCACCCCCAGTCCCACATCTCAGTTCCAGCATCACCCCCAGCCCGGCACGGCTGCCCCAGCCCAGCCCCTCCCGGGCACTCGGCCCTGCTCCTTCCCTGCCGCAGCCGGGACGGGCGGGTTTGGCTCGCAACGAGCACGGAACCCTCCCTGCTGCGGGCCGGGGAGGGGCAGCACAGCCGGGGCTCGGGAGGGCAGCCCGGGGTACCGGGCACCGGGCACGGCCCAGCTTGGGGTGCTGAACCGGGCACGGCACAGCCCGAGCTGCGGGCACCGGGCACGGCACAGCCCGAGCTGCGGGCACCGGGCACGGCACAGCCCGGGGTACTGCACTGGGCACCGGGCACGGCACAGCCCGAGGTACCGGGCACGGCACAGCCCGGGGTGCTGAACCGGGCACGGCACAGCTTGGGGTGCTGAACCGGGCACGGCACAGCCCGAGCTGCGGGCACCGGGCACGGCACAGCCCGGGGCACCAGGCACGGCACAGCTTGGGGTGCTGAACCGGGCACGGCACAGCCCGGGGTGCTGAACCGGGCACGGCACAGCCCGGGCTGCGGGCACCGGGCACGGCACAGCTTGGGGTGCTGAACCGGGCACGGCACAGCCCGGGGCACCGGGCACGGCACAGCCCGGGCTGCTGAACCGGGCACGGCACAGCCCGGGCTGCTGGGGCTGCCCCAGCTCGGCTGGGGAACGGGATGTCATTTAGGCCTCTTTGGAAGAAAAGAAAAACAAAGAAACAAAGAAAGAAAAAGAAAGAAAGAAACAGTAGCTAAGGCTTAAAACAAGTGAGCAAGAGAGCTCCAGCAGCTGCTGTCCCGCCAGCCTGGGCTGCACAGCCCAGAGCGGCTCTGCAGCTGCACTGGGAAATACAAGATACTACAGCAAATACTTAAAATGAACTGTTCCCTTCCTGACAAAGACTAAAAAGGTTAAAAACCATAATGCACGTCAGGTCTGTCTCTGGTGAGGCTGAGATGCAGCAGAGCAGCTGCATGTCTGCCCTCAGAGCAGAGCAGGTGGTGATGTTCTGCTTCCCTCCGTGCAAGGCCGACACTTGGTTAAGGCTGTGGATGTTTTAGGACCCTTTCCATCTCCTACTTGGCACACACAGAGCCTTTGACAACAAATCCAGTGCAACTCCAACTCTATGACAATGCCATGGAAACTCTAAATTTAGAATCTGAAATACTACACAAAAAAGTTCATATTAGTCTGCCAAAAACTCAGTGTTTTGGGGCAAACCCTGTCAGAGGTGCCACCAGAACTGTTCTGCACCAGCTCAGGACATGCAATACAAAAAGAAGACTGAATACATCCCTCCAGCTCTAAGAAGACATTTGCTAGGCTGTTATTTATTAAGTGGTTTCCACCAGAAGGTGTGGTTATAGGTACAGTTGGTGAGTAAATAGCCATGGACACCTGCCTAGAGCTCACCTCAAGCCCTGCAGAGCTCCAGGGCCAGAGCTGCCCCGGGAGGAATGGACAGGCATCAAGCACGAGAAATGTTCTGAAAGGCCCAAATATTACAGCAGAGAGAGCGAGAGAGAGAAATTACACTTTCACGACAACTTTTTTCTTGTCGGGTGTTAAATTTGTTTTGGTCTATAAACTGGAAAGGAAGGCTCAGACATCAATAAATACATTTGTTTATAGAGTGTTGGCCTCATTGAGCACCGTCCACCAGTTCTGCCTCGGAGGGCAGCGTGGCCGCCCCCAGGAACTCAACCCGGGCCAGAGCTCTGCCACAGCTCAAGGGAATAAGTGCATCAACGCTCCTCACCGATGGGACAACAAGGCCTTCTGGTACAGATAAACAACTGAGCGGAACTACCGAGAGCGCCTCCGGCCATCCTTAGTTAACCTTCTCCTGGAATAAATACAAGTTATTGGTGGCGGCCACGGCGATGATGTTCTCCATGGGGTGCCAGGCCGTGTGCAGGATCTTCTTGTTGAAGTCCAGGCTGTCGACGGTGATCTCGTCCTTCTTCCTCTTG